>NC_056626.2:266939087-267251152 GCF_002870075.4 Lactuca sativa | reverse complement strand
TTAAGGCACCTAAAGCCTTAGACATTTACTAGTAATTGTTTCCACTTAAATGAAGGACCAAAACACATCAAAAACACCCCACAAAGTGAGTTGATGGCCCTAATTAGGTTCTTGGGCCGTGAACATCAAACAAAGGCACCAAAGTGTGCCTAAGGCCTTCAAATGCTTGGGATAAAAGTCTAAGACCTATACCACATGTGCAAGGGACTTGAAAGCATCAAAAACATCATTCCAAGGGAGTTTACGGCAGTAAACTCCAAAGGAAATGGCCTTAGGGTCGTAAAATCCTCAAAGGAGTGTTTCTATGCCTTAAACCCTTCCAAGAATTTAACCACCAAGTTGGAATAATTCTAGGGATCATTTAGAACTTCAAAACACAAAATACCACCAAGTTTGGGAGTTTACGGCTGTAAACTCAAGAGTTTACAACCGTAAACTCCATGTGTGAGGATATATGGAGAGTAAACTCATGTATAGGGTCCTTTGGAACCCTAAACCCAAGTGCCTTGTCCCACAATAGCTTATATGCAATCCATAGGGCTTATAACACTTATATAAAGTGTTTATTATGTTCTAGGATGTCTTAATATTATCAATTAGTAATTTAAGAGTAATTGAGTGCATATATGTGTGATTATATGTTCATTAGGATCGTAGTGTGCGTACAAGTCCTCACTTGACACCTAACAATCCTACACCGTCCAGTTCATCCAAACCACCATCTACAAGTGAGTTCATACCCCTAATCAATTTTTTAAATGATTTTAAATGCTTTAATGGGGGGGGGGGATACAAGTAGAAAACAACATGTTATTAAACCATCTATATGTATTTTATAACTGTGTTTTCATTCAACAGATTTCACATACTACAAAATGTGATGCATGAAATGGTTTTCTATCTTTAAAATACTTTGTTATCAAATGTATTACTTTTGAAATGTTTATCAAAATGACATCAAGTCACTTTATATTTGTTCAAAACCCTTAGATGTCTTACAAAACCATTTTACATTCTTGAACTAAACTATGCATATACACTTATATTCTTATATATGTCTTGATGTTATAGTTTACAACTTTCATTTAGTTTCCCACACCCTTGGGTAGTAAGAGTGTATAAACCTACTTGAACAGCCAATTACATTTCAGTAAATTATCATAGGGATAATTTGAAGATATAAAACATTATTCCTATTAAGAGGAATCACACAAGAGTCAGTTCATTCATGAGTCTATACCGGTACATTACCTGATACATGAGTACATATACATATGTCACACCCCGAAAACCGAAGGCGGAAACATTTCCGGGGTTGACTCCACGTTGAGTATCAAATCCAATGTACATAGTAAGTAAAGTGAAACAAACATTACATTACATATTAAAAGTTTTACAATTTGTTTCAAAAGACACAGTTTATACAATTGTGATACATAATATAGATATAAACAAAATGAACGAGCCTTGCACGCACACGATCCTGAACCAAGTAAGTCTTCGGGTACCTGTACTATCGTTGACCTGAGAACACAAGCAGTTTGAAAATCAGCATAACGCTGGTGAGTTCATAAGTAGTTTTGTTTTGTGAAAATGTTTATGTTTCCTTTCTGTTTCTGAAAATGTAACACACACCAAGAAAATCCCATATTTTCTAAAAAGTTGGTTACACCTTTCCAGTTTTGTATATGTTACCCAGGAATGCCCCATGCTTTCCTATATGTTGGTTGTTAATGTGAAAGATGTATTCTGTTAAACCTGGTTATGTACAAAGTTTCCCCAGGAAGGTCCCATACCTTCCTGAATGTTGGTTATCATATGTAAAAGATGTAAAAGATGTAAAAGATGTGAAAGATCTAAACTGAATCCTGGTTATCTGTAAAACGTAGTAAGTGGTTCATTATTACTATAAGTAAATCTCTGTTATCCTAGTTGCGAGTTCCATAGCCATACTAAAGACTGAACCTGTGGCAATAAGTAGTCCACAGCCTTGTGGCAATAAGTAGTCCATAATCCTTATGACTTTCGTCACCCTTGAACCATTTCGGTTCGGCTGTAGCTAGCAGCCAGGTTTGGGGTAGTCAGCTTCGTATAGATCTATACACTCAAGTCACGCTCTCTAAATTCCAGAGATTATGGTTACGGGTGTAGTCCTCCACTCGCGTATCTCTGTGGAGTGTTCTCCGAGGACGTGTCTCCAATCATACGGAATAACAAATTTACTAGTAATAATAGGATAATCCTCCATTCGCTTATCTCTGTGGAATGTTACCGAGGACAAGACAGTGTACGAAATATATTGTTCATGATTTCTAAAGTCATGCTTCTAACTAATAAAGTGTGGAAACCATTTGTGAAATATATAAAACATAACAGTTTATAAAACTCATTTCACAAATAAATGTTTAAGTAATCCGTGTATTTAACTCGTTATCAGTTGTGTATATCAATAGTAAAAGCATATGAAATGTGAAACACACACATGAAAATAGTTTTTGAGTACAAGAAAACCCTTGTACTTTGCTTGTGTTCCCCCCTGAAAATATTGAAAAACAGTGAAAAGGGTAGGGGTATGAACTCACCGGACTCGGGAATGTGTCGGTTTTGGATACTAGACGTTGGTTCGGGGATTGTTTACTCGCAATGTCCCTATGTAAAATGAAATAATGTCCATATATATACAATTAGGGATACATTCACTAATCATATGGAACATTACACTCCAACGAGGTTAAACACCTCAAAATGAGCGTTTGGAGTGACCCGGGTGATATCTTCGGACGTGTAATGGCACTAGGGACTTGGGACTTGAGTTTACTCTCCATAAGTAAACATTTAAATGAGTTTACAACCACAAAACACACCCACACATGAGTTTACGGCCGTAAACTCATGTTGGTGTAATTTGATGGTCTAAGGGCTTAAATGGACATGGGGATTGCTAGAATGGATTATCTAAAATGCCTTGGAACACTTGGAATGAATTTACATCATTTAAAAGGGAGTTTACGGCCACACTCTTAGAGTTTACGGCCGTAAACTCACCCATGGCCAAGAATGATTAATTTGAACTACAAAGGACAATCACATGTGATTCTAGTTAATTTTCCAAGCCTTGTTATGAATTTAGAACACCATTAAACATACTTTTGGGAGTTTACAGCCTAAAGGCATGTTGTATGGCCGTAAACTCTCTTATACTCATGAGAAGTTAGTTTTTGATGCTTAAAAACAATCACATGTGATTCTAGAATTTTATACAAGCCATTTGAGTGAATTTGATGCATCCTTTAACAAGTTTTATGAGTTTACGGCCAAGGGTATGTTCCTAGGCCGTAAACTCCTATAAATGACATTTTTGATGTGTTACAAACCCTTAAACTATTTTTAGATGCATCTAGATTTTACCACAAGGCCATTGGTTGAGTTTCAAAGCATTTTGACATGTTTTAAGGCACTAAATCTCCATTTAAGAGGATTTTACGGCCCAAGAATATGTCTTGGCCGTAAACTCACTTTTATCCCCCAAAAATCATGTTTAAAGTGTTCCAAGTCTAGATTAGCAAGCCTTAAGGTCATATCTAAGTCCCAACTATGATTTGGAAGGGTTTAAGTTCATGAAAACCCCATTTACATGAGTTTACGGCCCAAGTTTATGCCTTGGCCGTAAACTCCTTCAAATGGCTCAAAATCTATGTTTTAAATGTTATAAGTCCTGTCCATGAAGTCATTAAGCCATACCTAAAGTCCAAAATTGCTTAGGAGGGGATTTAAGGCTTAAAAACCCATGTTATATGAGTTTACGGCCCATGAAGGCTCCATGGCCGTAAACTCATGAATGTGGTCTTAATCCATGCTTTGAACTCGAATTTGAAGGCTAAGAAGGTTACAATACAAGCTAGGGAAAGTACCTTAGAGATTTGAGGCCTTAAATTTGAGATTTGGACCTTAATTCTAGCTTGAGGAGAGAGGTTGTGAGAGTTTAGTGAGAAATTGGCCAAAGGCTTTAAATGAAGTCTTAAAACACTTTATATTGTGGTCGGGAATTGGACACGACGGAATTTACCCGATACCGACGTTAAGTGGGGCTTTTGGTCATACCCGACCAAATTGTCGTGACTTGATATGGTCGATTCTATAATTAGTCCGATTACTAAAGTGGGGTGTTAAGATGATTTCTAAATGTATTAAGACACCCATTAAGTCATTTTAGGTTGATATATAAACTAATGACTTAATAAAATGGCGAAATTGGAAACGAATTTGAAATTGACGTTTGGTTGATCAAATTGGATTACAAGTTGAGGTACAAGAAGTGATATGAAATTTCGGGTTGTTACAACATATGCTTATCTGATACATGAATATGTTTACAATTACTTACCTGATACATGAGCACACTTACATGAATACCATACATGAACACTGTTACATAGGTGCATTATCCTGTATTCACTTACGTAGATACTTGTACTTAGAACTACGATGATGATTTATTAGTACTTTCTGTGTAAATTATCTTTCCTATCCCGGTTCAATGGGATATCTCGGCGGGACTAACCATTCCGAACCCCACTGATTAGCACCAGTGGTCGATGACCATCTACGGAGGTCTAAGGTTACTATTTATATTAGGTAGATCGATATCGGGACTAACCCTTCCACCCACCTGCTACTGCTACAGAGGACAAGTGGACAATCTTCGGATGTTCATTAGGTTATACTTTTCGCTTATTGCGATGTTGTGTTACTCCTAGTACCAAGTGATAACACTTACATTAATACTTTTTCTGGACAATCTTCGGATGTTCATTAAGTTACATATTTCACTTATTGCGATGTTGTGTTAGTCCTAGTACCCAGTGACAACACTTACATTAGTACTTTTTCCTGGTTACTTTATTTTGTGATACTTTCACATAAACGATGAGTTAGACTAAGTACTTTAGTACTAGTCAACAGAAGGAAAAACTATCATTTTACTTACAGAACATTTAAGTCTTGGTAGAAGACAATCATATACTATTTCCTTTTTACTTTATTTTGTGATACTTTCACATAAACGATGAATTAGACTAAGTACTTTAGTACTAGTCAATAGAAGGAAAAACTATCATTTTACTTACAAAACATTCAGGTCTTGTTGAAGACTACATTTCATAATAATAGAAAATAAGGGATTTTCTAGGGCTTTTCATACTTACATCAACATTTTCAATTAGAGGTTTACATGACTTTTAAAATAGCTTTTCAAAGCAAGACAATGACACTTAAATACTTATGAATTCACTAGCTTTAAAGCTGATACTCTCTTTCAAAATAACTTATATTCTCAGGTCATTAGTAGACAGGTACGGTGGCCAGGTTTTGAGAAGACGGAGCAGACAAGTCTCGTCTTTTATTTTGATTATATATTTTTGGGTGTCTTATTTCAATGAAAGAACACACATGTATTAAGACTTTACTTATAATGCAATGGATGATGTTGTTGCTTGTTTACTATTTTACACTGTTGTGATACTGTACATGACGTCCTCCACCCCTGAACGTTTCCGCCGTTCGTGGTTTTGGGGTGTGACAGATTTGTATTAGAGCATTGTTTATAGTGAATTAAGTATATCAACCCATAAAAGATATACTAACTATAAATACATGGGATTAAAACACTCTGTCTAAGAGAATATACTCTTAAATAATAAAATATTTAACAAAGTATACGTGCTTGCATTCATACTAAAATCAGTGTCACAATGACAAGAACTAAAGTATTATGATTGTTGAATATCACAGGTAAGCTCGGGGATGTATGGTCAGTCTTGGGAGTGGCATAGCCTGATTAACTATGCTGTTCCAAGGAGTGATTAGCACATGCCCAAGAATGGTTGTGATATGGCAACAAGTCTAAAAACTTACCAACATTATCACAATGAGAATATTATATCAGAACCTAAGTCTAACATACCATAGGGGTATTTTGTGTTACTAAAGTACTTAATACTTGAGAACTAAAGCGGCATCTTCATTACCAAGTTGATAGTTGCTAAGTGGATACACTAAAGTTATATGTAACTAGGATGTTATTGACTTAGAATCGGTGAAATTTTTTGCTTTAACCCTATTCCTTGTGAATTTGGAGTTGAGGTCACTTATTCGAAGGTCTATCCTGTGTTGATTACATATAACTGGTATGCACTTTACAAAGAGCGATGTAACTAATGAAGATTTCATAAATAATTATCTAGATAGATCGTCTAATAATTATTTTCTTACCCCAATTCTTGCATAGATAACATGGCTGGATTCCACCCCCACGGCAACCTATTTCTTCCGAACGAGGTTATTGCTGGGTGGTTTGGAGAAGAACCAGATAATGATCATCCGATCCCTATGAATGATCACCATGCTGAAGACTTTTCGGATAGTGCTAACTCCGAACCCGAGGTTGAGAACCTACCTTAGACAGCTCCCTTTCAAATTCCTAACCCTCGTCTGGCTTTTCATGGCCCGACACCTCCATGGGTTGAATGTATGGAAACATGGAGCGAAGATCAAGATCAACCTCTGCCGTTTAATGGAGACCGAAGCTTCTACAACATAAGTGAAGGGAGCTCAGCAGACAGAGTTCTACCAATTCTGATCCGTAGAGTTGCCCGAAACGAAATTCAGGGCATGACAGCTCTACAACGTATCGCAGAAGTAGATACAAATGGAGGAATTCATATGCTTCGCACCAGTCACCTTGAACATGCTCGTGAGAGGTCTGAGAGAGACCATGAAACCTTGCTGCAAGCACTAGCTGAATCACCAGCCGAAGTCATGGAACTTCGAGTACGCCAGAGGGTGTACGAAAGACACCTACTTGATGTGGAACGCCAACTGGCTGAACTGAGAGTTCACCAGAGGGATGACCGTTGCTAGTAGTAGATACTTTACTTTATATTCCTTGTTAGAAAGGAATCGTGTTTCTGTCTATGCCCGATGTGGCATTTTCTATGAAACTATCTTCTACTGTAAGTACTTTTGGTTAGGTCTTTATGCTGTCGTGAACTATCTTCTCTGGATATGATGTAAGACCTTTTTACAAGGTCATTTTCCCGAACTTGTGCGTCATGAATATCAAAGGTATTGTCAGTCGGCTAACTTCTGTGTCATTCTTTATTCAAATACTCTTATCATACTTTCATTTGAGTCTATTTGAAACTTGCTCTAGTCAAGTAATTGGACTATAGCAATTTAACTCCGGAGACATCTCCAAGTCTCTTTTAATGGTTGGATCACGTTATTCGCCAACCAGCGATATCTCGGCTAGAACGACAAACGTCTTGAGACATTGTACAAATTTACTTCCGATCTTTGCTAGGACTGCATCATAGGGATGTAGGTCGAACCTTAGAGAACATTCTTCTATTCTTTACATGAGCGACCGAACTAGGTCTAGGTTCAACCATCATCGCTCAAAAATTCATTTTCTTTCGGTGTAACAGAATCATGTCTCCCACGAAAAACGATCAGCCCATTAACCAAACACCAACTCTTCAGATTGATGCAGCTACCTTTCAAGCTGCAGTCTCGGCTGCCGTGTCAGCTATTCTGACCCATCTGAATGCTAACAACGCAAGTGTTAGCGGGATTGTTAACAACCATTCCAATCCAAGCAACAACCAAGCACCGCAACGAGCAACAAACTACCACGATACCCCGAGTGCCGAGACCAAGAGTAACAGCCGAAAGTTTTGGGCCAAAAGGAAGAACAAATCGCTTCGAGGGGCGAATAAGAACACAGCTACGACATTTGCACCTCCTATGACCATTCCTTATGGGGTCCCAATGGTCCCCACACCAGCCAGACAATATGCCGGAAACCTACCGAAATGCTATGGGTGTAGCTTTCATCATCTGGGTAGTTGCCGACCGTTACACTGTTATAAGTGCAATAGGAATGGACATACTGCCAGTTGCTGCAGGATCCAGATCCAACAAATTTCTTCAACCACCAATGTCCAAACCTCTCAGATATGCCATCTATGTGGCGTCATGGGACACTTCAAGAGGGACTGTCCAGCAGAGAAGGACAACGACGAATCTGGAGGAGTTTGACCTAAGAATGCAAAGAGGCAGTTAAGGACCCTAATATAGTATAGGTTCCCTCCAAATCGTCATTATTTTGGTTGTTCAAAAACATGTTTAAAACTAGTGCAACTAGAGTCTTATCTTTTGCGGGATCATATCGGTATAGGGATGCTCGTGCTGCGTATACTTGTCTTTTGTAGTATATCCTATTCGCAACAATAGTCTTGTAGCAAATCTAAAGTACTGTAACTTTGTTCATGGTTGCACGGTTGTTTTTTTCTGTAAACGTTTTATGTTCAAATCTAATGTATTTAAGTTTCTGTATGATTCCGACATTATCATACGACTCGATTCAATTTGATCCTCGCAGTACCAGCTTCATATGTACATCTCTTTCTCAGTAAACGTCTTTTAGCGAAGCCGTCATATCATAACTCCGAGTTACTCGTGCATGAAGTACCTTGTAGTTCGTTTCCTTTCCGAAGGAATCCCCACAGTATTACTCATGCGGTACGTCAAGTTCAACTCCAAGATTCATACGGTCGGGCCATCACTGAAGTATGTATACATGAGAGTTTTATATAATCAAGGTTCTACAAGTTTAGAATTGATGATTCCAGTTTAACTTCTTTTTCCTCGATGGGATGTGAGCTTAAAGAAGAATCAGTTATTCGACTACCTTTTCAATTTTAATTATATACGACTCGTATACACGAGATTGTGATCGTTGAACCATGTATGAATTCTAATATGAACTTCAGGACGGAGACTGCCCAAGAGTACGAGAAATTACATTGGCGTAGGAACCAACTTAGAACCTAGTATGACCCTCATAACCAGATCACATTACAGTCTAAACGCCTACGGAAGATAAAAGGACAACCCGGACAACACAACGAACTACTCAACAATAGAACTAGAAGACCAAGCTTCTCACCCTTGAGAGCTCCGGTCTTATTCTTACCAGAAGTGGATGGAGTGCATCATATGTACCTCGACGACCGGAGACTTCATTAAGATTTCCTTTAGAAATCGTTGTCTTTGCCTCGCATAGACGAATTGATTGAGCAAATACAGGGAAATAATTACTTTCAAAAATGGACCTGAGATCCAAATATCACCAGTTCGAGTGTTAGGGAAAGATTTCCTAAAGACTACCCTTTGAACTCAATGCGGACACTTCGAGTCCGTAGTGATACCCCTCAGATAGGACCAATACGCCCATAGTATTCATAAGCTAAATGAGTGGAGTACGCTTTTCTTACTGGGATCAGTTCTTCATCTCTCCATGTAATGACTTACTTATCTACCCTCATAGTAAGAAAGAACTCATAGAAACATTACCCTCGGAGATACTTTTCGCAAAGTTCTCTGGACAAGAGTTTTGGATTTAAGAGTCAAATTTCCTAAGACACACTATTAGTGATGTGGAAATTCTTGAGTACTCTGTCAAATTTTCCAAAACTGTTGGGGATTTGTCGGCACCTTAGTCACCGACGGAAAACTCGCCAAATTCTAGGTCTTACAGACCTACTATCATAGTCCATTCGGAATTCCTCACAAATTTCAGGAACCCTTTCGACTTTGACCCAACAAGGGGTGGCCCTTGACTGGGTAGTTAAGCGAGAGAAAGAACCTTTGGAATTTCAATTGAGAGACCCAATTTCTTTAAGAAACCTCACTCGGGGAATGGCTTAATATGCTTCGTAAAGCATGGAAAGCTAAATCCATTATAGTTAGGACCTCCGAGATTCTTACCAGAATCGGTCCTGTATCTCACCGACTAGACCCACTCCGCGAACTCAGTACGTACATTCTACTCTTCGTGTCTCGATCGTGAAACCATACTTTTCCGTTAGGACTCTTGTAAGTCCACTCGTTGAGATCCTCGCCTTCGTATTAGAACCGTAGTGACCCTCGACCGAGAGGTCAAGCGGACAAAGCAACGCCGTCGCCCTTTAGTGAAGGTTCGTTGGGATACCAACCGAGAACCCGATTTTACTTAGGAGCGCGAGAACCAATCGATTAGGAAGTTCACATAACGACTCGATCTTTCGTACCTACTTCCTTGCCTAAATTCTAATTTCGGGACGAAATTCCCTTTAACAGGGGGATGATGTGACAACCCGAAATTTCCATTCTGAACAAACAATATCACTTCAATAGAAGTTATAATAGTCACAGTAAATTTTCAGACTTTTCGGATATGTTTGAGTAATTCAGGGTTTACACTTCAGGAGATATCAGGAGACTGGATGCACTAGGGTTTCGTGCAACACTGTTATTCCAACACTCTGTTATAGTAGAAATCATTTCGGGAATAAAAATATTTTCTGCCAAAAATATCTTAGGACTATAAATAGAATTCTAAACCAATTTCATTCATTATTCACGTTTTCAACTAGAGAAAAGCCATTTTCTCTCTCACGGATCTTCGGGTTTTTATACCAAAATGCGAGTAACTCTCTCTAGTAGTGTTAGAAAGCTTATTATGTGTTTATAACATGATTTAGATGGCTAAATCACTAGATTTAGGAGTTTACTCCCCAAGGTGTTCTTGGGCGGTAAACTCCCGAAACAATGCCTAGACCTTCCTTTGTGATACTTTGGGCTTGTATAGAAATGTATTAGGGACAAGAAAACAACCAAGAAACACATATGTTTGGGTGTTCACGGCCCAAGAAGATATTGGACCGTGAACTCCAAAATCATGGACAAAAGGGTGCTTTTAAGGCACCTAATGCCTTAAACATTTGCTAGTAATTGTTTCCAATTAAATGAAGGACCAAAACACATCAAAAACACCCCACAAAGTGAGTTCACGGCCCTAATAAGGTTCTTGGGCCGTGAACATCAAACAAAGGCACCAAAGTGTGCCTAAGGCCTTCAAATGCTTGGGATAAAAGTCTAAGACCTATACCACATGTGCAAGGGACTTGAAAGCATCAAAAACATCATTCCAAGGGAGTTTACGGTAGTAAACTCCAAAGGAAATGGCCTTAGGGCTGTAAACTCCTCAAAGGAGTGTTTCTATGCCTTAAACCCTTCCAAGAATTTAACCACCAAGTTGGAATAATTCTAGGGATCATTTAGAACTTCAAAACACAAAATACCACCAAGTTTGGGAGTTTACGGCTGTAAACTCAAGAGTTTACAACCGTAAACTCCATGTGTGAGGATATATGGAGAGTAAACTCATGTATAGGGTCCTTTGGAACCCTAAACCCAAGTGCCTTGTCCCACAATAGCTTAGATGCAATCCATAGGGCTTATAACACTTATATAAAGTGTTTATTATGTTCTCGGATGTCTTAATATTATCAATTAGTAATTTAAGACTAATTGAGTGCATATATGTGTGATTATATGTTCATTAGGATCGTAGTGTGTGTACAAGTCCTCACTTGACACCTAACAATCCTACACCGTCCAGTTCATCCAAACCACCATCTACAAGTGAGTTCATACCCCTAATCAATGTTTTAAATGATTTTAAATTCTTTAATGGGGGGGGGGATACAAGTAGAAAACAGCATGTTATTAAATCATCTATATGTATTTTATAACTGTGTTTTCATTCAATATATTTCACATACTACAAAATGTGATGCATGAAATGGTTTGCTATCTTTAAAATACTTTGTTATCAAATGTATTACTTTTGAAATGTTTATCAAAATGACATCAAGTCACTTTATATTTTTTCAAAACCCTTAGATGTCTTACAAAACCATATTACATTCTTGAACTAAACTATGCATATACACTTATATTCTTATATATGTCTTGATGTTATAGTTTACATCTTTCATTTAGTTTCCTACACCCTTGAGTAGTAAGAGTGTATAAACCTACTTGAACAGCCAATTACATTTCAGTAAATTATCATAGGGATAATTTGAAGATATCAAACATTATTCCTATTACAAGGAATCACAGAAGAGTCAGTTCATTCATGAGTCTATACCAGTACATTACCTGATACATGAGTACATATACATATGCTTATCTGATACATGAATATGTTTACAATTACTTACCTGATACATGAGCACACTTACATGAATACCATACATGAACACTATTACATAGGTTCATTATCCTGTATTCACTTACCTGGATACTTGTACTTAGAATTACAAGGATGATTTATTAGTACTTTCTATGTAAATTATCTTTCCTATCCCGGTTCAATGGGATATCTCAACGGGACTAACCATTCCGAACCCCACTGATTAGCATCAGTGGTCGATGACCATCTACGGAGGTCTAAGGTTACTATTTATATTAGGTAGATCGATATCGGGACTAACCCTTCCACCCACCTGCTGCTGCTACAGTGGACAAGTGGACAATCTTCGGATGTTCATTAGGTTATACTTTTCGCTTATTGCGATGTTGTGTTACTCCTAGTACCCAGTGATAACACTTACATTAATACTTTTTCTGGACAATCTTCGGATGTTCATTAGGTTACATATTTCGCTTATTGCGATGTTGTGTTAGTCCTAGTACCCAGTGACAATACTTACATTAGTACTTTTTCATGTTTACTTTATTTTGTGATACTTTCACATAAACGATGAGTTAGACTAAGTACTTTAGTACTAGTAAATAGAAGGTAAAAGTATCATTTTAAATACAATACATTTAAGTCTTGGTAGAAGACTATCATATACTCTTTCCTGTTTACTTTATTTTGTGATACTTTCACATAAACGATGAATTAGACTAAGTACTTTAGTACTAGTCAATAGAAGGAAAAACTATCATTTTACTTACAAAACATTCAGGTCTTGTTGAAGACTACATTTCATAATAATAGAAAATAAGGGATTTTCAAGGGCTTTTTATACTTACATCAACATTTTCAATTAGAGGTTTACATGACTTTTAAAATAGCTTTTCAAAGCAAGACAATGACACTTAAATACTTATGAATTCACCAGCTTTAAAGATGATACTCTCTTTCAAAATAACTTGTATTCTCAGGTCATCAGTAGACAGGTACGGTGGCCAGGTTTTGAGAAGACGGAGCAGACAAGTCTCGTCTTTTATTTTGATTATATATTTTTGGGTGTCTTATTTCAATGAAACAACATACATGTATTAAGACTATACTTATAATGCAATGGATGATGTTGTTGCTTGTTTACTATTTTACACTGTTGTGATACTGTACATGACGTCCTCCACCCCTGAACGTTTCCGCCGTTCGTGGTTTTAGGGTGTGACACATACTATTGTTGGAACAAGATGGGTGTTCAAAAACAAGTTAGATGAATCAGGTGCGGTTATCAGAAATAAGGCAAGACTAGTTGCAAAAGGGTATAGTCAATTGGAAGGTGTTGACTTCGATGAAACATATGCTTCGGTGGCAAGAATGGAAGCAGTTTGAATCTTTTTAGCATATGTTGCCCACAAAAACATCAAGGTACACCAAATGGATGTTAAGAGTGCATTTCTCAATGGGGAATTGAAAGAAGAGGTTTATTTGCAACAACCTCCCAGGTTTGAAAATATTGAATTCCCTTACCACTGCTACAAGCTTCAAAAGGCAGTCTACGGTCTAAAGCAAGCTCCAAGAGCTTGGTACGTGACTCTTTCTAAATTTCTAGTCTCTTTAGGCTACAAAAGAGGAGTGATTGATCCTACGTTGTTTAGAAAAGCAAACGGTGACCACCTTATGCTTGTACAAATTTACGTGGATAATATCATCTTTGGATCGACTGATCAAGGAATGGTGACTGATTTTGTTAAGCTCATGACAGACAAATTTCAAATGAGCATGAATAGAGAGATTAAATTCTTTCAAGGTCTTCAAGTCAAACAAATTCAGCAAGGTATATTCATTCATCAAGAGAAGTACACCACTGAACTTTTGAAGAAATACTCTATGGACAACTGCTCCTCGGCTAAGGTCCCTATGGCCTTCGGATATAAGATCTCTGCTGATCCCTCTGGCGAATCCATGGATCACAAGACTTATAGAGGTATCATTGGCTCTCTTATGTACCTCACAGCAAGCTGACCGGACATTGTCTTTGCAACTGGTGTATGTGCAAGGTATCAGGCTGACCCAAAAGTGTCACACATGACCGCAACCAAACAAATTCTCCGGATCATGCTGGATGCAAACTTGATGCAAACTTTTACTGATGTGGATCATGCTGGAAGCAAACTTGATCGAAAAAGTACATCTGGTGGATGTCAATTTTTGGGAGGTAGACTTGTCAGCTGGTCCTCAAGAAAACAAAGTTGTGTTTCTTTGTCTACCGCAAAAGCAGAATATGTGGCCGCAACCAGTTGTTGTTATGAAGTTCTATGGATGAAGACACAACTGTTAGACTACGGTTACAGAATGCTGCAGATACCAATCTACTGTGATTCTAAAAGTGTCATAGCGATTTCTCATAATTCTATTCAGCACTCGAAGACGAAATATATTGAACTACAATATCATTTCATCAAAGGCCACATTCTGAAAGGTAACATCGAACTCATCTTTGTCCCTACTCATGAAGAGATTGTTGATGTCTTTACAAAAGCAATTGACTCTACCAAACCCAATGCATTCTTACAAGACCCTCTTGGTCTCCATTGCGGTTCTAGCTGAAAGACATTTATAACAGATGGTTTTGGTACATCTTGTGTACCGCAGTCAATGTACCGCAACCATATATTATATCGATCTTTCACGAGTCTTTCTTACTTATTGTTACTAACTTTTTGTACAAGTGCTCTTCTCAGTTTCTCCCACTGCAGCCATCCGCAGTCAAATTAATTCATTTCCAGACGGTTCATTTTTTTTTGAAAAAAACAAAAATAATGTTCTATTTAATGATCATTCATTAAATAAAATATTAAATAAAAACATTCTTTTGAGAAACTGTCACATTCTTTTCTTCCAAAAACCTCGTGTCAGACCTATTTTAGGTATGATGACAAAATAAAAGATTTTCCAAATCAAATCCTCTAATATGTCTTTTCCTCTTACCCCAAACCATCACATCCGTTACAACTTCTACTTTATCCAACATATTTTTCTCATCCCCCCTCCACACGTTCTCAAGAAGTGATACACTTCTGACATTTCATTAAATGCACAGAGTCCTTTTTCTGGTTAATCCCAATTTTAATCTTTATCCCTTTTTTGTCAATATGTGGTTAAGATTAAAAGATGCTAATTCAAAGGTAAACCCAAACGTTTTATACCCAATTTCAGTTAGGTCAAAAAATAAATGTTTCCCGCTCCAATAAACCACTATAAAACCCTTTTCTTCTCCACAAAGAAACGTTTATGCTCTCAAAACCCTTAATCTTTTTCTGCATTCTTCAAGCTCTCAAACAACTCAACAATGGTGAAATCCGGCGCTTCCAAGAAACAATCAAAAGCCCCTGGATCAGTAAACCCAACTGGTTCAGACTCTCCCACAATTGCCTTTAGCAATTTTAGAGCAGTTTTCGAAGATCAACCCACATTCAATGCTCCCACAAAACTGATGATCAAGTTCTTGAAGAATCATCCTCTATCTGGTCCTTTTGATGCCTACACAGATGTTGTTCCACTCTCTACTCTCTACAAATGTTCTTTCTTTGCCTATCGCCCAATTGATAACCCCCAAGAAGTTCACCTAAACCTCATTAACGATTCTTTGGTCATTCTATCCAAAGAAAAGTTTCTTACATCCATTAACCTTCTGATTCACCCCTCCGTTAAGTTTTTCACACCATCAATGGCGGACATCACCTCAGCACTGTATCAGATGGGCTATCAGAAGCTGATCAATGGAATTGGTGAATTCAAAAAGAACCAATTGCATGCGGTCTGGCAGTTTGTATGTCATTTTATCATCCGCAGTCTGTCCAACAGAACCGGAGGCACGGATAACATGGGCCTAAACTTTTGGAACTGGTTTGGAGCATCTACACAGGCCACGATGTGAACTACGGTCAGATCCTTTGGGATGATTTTATAGAATACATTCCCAACGAGAGTACAAGGCAGAACCCAACCGAGCTCACTTTTGCTAGGTTCTGGTCACTCTGCATTTCTGATTTGCATGCGGATGCTGGAATTGACATGGGTGGTGACATCAACTTCTTCATCACCAAAGATCTAAAAAGGTACAACCCCTCCTCTGATCAAACAATTTTTGGTCCTATCCGCAGACTCCCTTCACATATTCTTTCTTCCCTTGGTCTCGAGACTGCTGATGTCTCAGACCCCATTGACACTACGGAAGGTATTGACCCATATCTTCCTACCCCACCTCCTCCATCCGCAACCTTAAACCTTGAAGGTACCGTAGTCCCTTCTTCTAAAACTCTCTTAGACATCTCTCACTCCCAAAGACGAAAAACCAAGGTTCATTCCCTTCATGTCCCCCGTCATTCAAAGAAATCTGGAACTCCTAAAAAGGATGCTCCCAAAAGCTCCAAACCCTCAAAGAAAAGAAAAACTCCACCCGCAGTCACAACCATTGAACCAAGACATCATGATTCCAACCAATCCCATTCACACCATCAAACTCCCCCAGTCTCTACTGAAAAAATTCCCACACCACAACCATCACCGCAACCTAAAAATCAACCTTAATCGCAACCATCCCATCTCACTCCACATCACAAATCCCCTCTTCATGTTGAAAACACGCCTGAAAAACCATAGACTCCCCCGCACTTCAAGAATCTGGAGGTGTATATGTCTTCTCTAAGCTCAAACGACTCTCCTGCCACTGCTCAAAGAAAAAGTGATTGGAGGGCATCCAAGCTTGCTGAAGATGTATGGAGACTGTATGGATTTGATACGGTCATGGATGAGTCCCTGATAAACTCCTGGGTCAATACCCATAGAAGATTACTTGATGATGACTACGTCCCTCATCTTACCTATGCGGAACCCCCTTCAGACGGTTACTGGGATGTCCCAATCTCACCATATGTCAGATACTTCACTGTATTTGAGTAATTCGACCGCAACCTTCCTGGCGAGAAAAGACTTCCAATGAAATTTGAGAGACTTAGCCAATTCTATGCTAAGCATTCCTCTCCCGTTGAACATATATGGTCTAACGATAGACCATCCGCAGTCAAAAATTACAAGATTTGGAAGTTTATGAAGGCTGAGTTCATCCAATACACCTTGACCAGAAGGTAACACGACTACATCCGCACCCAGCCTGACTTTCCAAGTATGAACCCTGAAGAAGTCTTTCTCATCGCCAAGGTTTTTCAGCACAAGTCTGAGAAGCATCCGAAGATGAAGATTGCACTTGAAAGGGCCAGTACCTTTCTTAAGGAAACAATCTGTGACTTCGCCAAGATCGACGCAGACATTCACCCCGCCATCTCCATGATAGTCGATCTACCACCGCTTGACCCCGCACCGATGCGTACCGAAGGCTTTCAAGAAAGATCTTTGGGTGCAACCAACTATCCTGAGTTAGGAGTCATTTTCAAGAGAAAGACAGAGAATGTCAAATATTTCATCTCTATGACTGCCATGCATCGTCTCACCAGAAAGCAACTTGACATCTGCAGAAACACAGTTGAAAAATCCAAGCATACCACCGCAGAGGTCATGTTCGAAATACTTAGAAGAATAAACTGGTTGGAGAATATCAGGAAGTTTTGGTTGATCCGGATCAAGTTCCTTAAACTTGATAGCCGATCAAAGTTAAAGAGGTCTCCTAGGGGAAATTTTTGAAGCAAAAAAAGTGACACTCTTGAACTTCAGTTACCGCAGCCGCCATGTCACCGCAGTCAAGCAGTCTCTTCGTCTATCGCCATCCGAAGTCTTCAACACCGCAGTCTCTATCCTTATTTAGATTACTTTATCTTTTATGTAAAACACTCTATTGTCCAGTATGCCTTGCATGGCTACTCTTAGAGTTTTAAACTTGTTAGCTTTATGAGTGTCTATAAATAGAACTCATTCTCATGTAATCTACACAGTGAATCTATCACATCCAATTCTAATACACATCTCTAAATTCTCATTCTATCTTACTTATTCAATCTTCTTACTCTCATAATGAATCATCATATCTCTTCGGAGCAAGTCTCTTGTGACTTAATCACTAAGTTTGATCTCACTTATTAACTTGGTTTGAATGCATTCCTCGTTATGAATCTGCTTATGTGTATACTTGATACAACAGTTATTGTCATTTATATTTCTTTACTTTTCCGCAACTAAGTCTCTAACTTCTAACTCTTAATATTATTGTTGAGATTTTGATCCTTCGAGATTAACTATTCCACTATATACTTGTTCTAATGTTTGTTCAGGTGTGTCTCAAAGTTTTTCTCTCAACAGTCTTAAGAAGAAAGGAGAAAAGCTTGAGGAAGCAAGTAGAGACCAAGGGAACCCGCGTTTGTGCACCTTCTACAGCTCATTGAAGGTAAAAAGTTGTAACCTTGTTCATTCATTTGTTAGATCCATCAGTGGGGAGATTTAGGGCTTTTATAAGCCATTTTTGGTGGCCAACCATGTTTGCAAACATGGTTGGGGGTTTAAGCTTCTGAATCACATCATTAAAGGAGTCTCTAGGCATATTTAGGTTGCTTTTGCACCCATGAAAGGTCCCATGTACCATACGAGCTTGTTTTATGTCTTTTTGAGCTCAAAGTCCCATAGAGTGTGGACGTAACCGACTCGGCGAGTCCGTTCTTGGACTCAACGAGTCTGAGGCTTTGAGCCCCATATATATTGAGGGTCAAAGGAACCCAGTTGAGTGTTAGAAGGGTTGTAATCAGACAGAAAGAGTTACCCCACGCATTGGACGTGATTTTAGACCTGGAGTTCATGGGAATCGACGAGTGCTAGAACAGCCTCGGCGAGTCCAAGGTAATCTTCTTAAGGATGAAGACAAACTCGACGAGTTGTTCATCAACTCGGCGAGTCGAGGATAGAACTTGTTCATCAGATGAAGGTGAACTCGACGATTTGTTCATCAAATCGGCGAGTTAGATGAATTTCATGCGATGTTCATGTGAGGGAGGAACTCGTCGAGTTGACGGCTCAACTCGACGAGTCGGGTCATGGATGAGGAAGAGAAAAAGATTAAGGGACTCGGCGAGTTGACGGTCCAACTCGGCGAGTCGGGTCAACTTTAAGTTGATTTTGACTTGGGTTGGACTGACCCCCGTTTAGGGTTGTACTTGCTATGTATTGACTTGAAGGTTGTCATTGAAGGGATCGAGGAGTTGAAGGGAGTCGACTTGTGCGCCACGGATAATTCAAATACTGCACGACATTAAGGTGAGTTACCTTCTAGTAGGAGTGGTTCTAAGGCCACAATGTCGGCCCACCAAAAAGGGATATTTAGAAGATAATGGTCTTCGTGATAATTATCTTCGTGATAATTCCCTAACATTGGTCCGTAGGACCCAAGGGTAGGTCAGTACACGGATATGCCTGACTGTATGTTTATATATGTTGATTGTATCCTAGTGGTAGGGGGTGAAATATACCAATGTTGATTACCGGTTGAAAGATACCGATGTTGATTACCAGTTGAAAGATACCGATGTTGGTTATTGGTTGGAAGATACCGATGAAGGTTACCGGTTAAAAGATACAGACGGTATTGTATGGTATGTGGTATGATGGGGGAACTCACTAAGCTTTGTGCTTACAGTTTTGGTTTCAGTTTCAGGTACCTCTTCGTAAAAGGGAAAGGAGTCGGCGGTGTAGCAGCACATCACACACACACACACGTGGTTTTCCGCAAGGAGTTTTGGGGACTGTTGTAACATCCCAAAATTCAAGGCCAAAAATTTCATTTTTACTTAAGTTATTGCATAAAAGCGATTAATATAAAAACTTTCATTATAATATCTAATATCAAAAAAATAAAGTGTCATTAATCAAACAAAGTATCTTAAAACCATATCAGAGTGTAATCCCAAGGATCCCGTGTGCGGAAAACATAGTGTGATGCGCTGCGACCAAGCCGGCTCCTTTGCTTTGAAACAATGTACTTGAAACACATAACACATAACACGGTAAGCACGCATGCTTAGTGAGTATCCCAAAATACCACGCACATATAATTAGCCACTCGAGGCTAAAGCTTTACGAGACCTTCCGGTCAATGTGTCTCAAGGACCTTCCGGTCCCACAATCCAAGTACACCTTCCAGTCCTACTCTGGTGACCTTCCGGTCCGCACTCTGATGACCTTCCGGTCCATACCCTATTGACCTTCCGGTCCACACCCTGTAATCTCAGGGCATAGCATATACATATCACAGATAAGAACATATATCACATAAAGAAAATGCATAATACCATATAAACAAAATGCATAATGTCACATAGACAAATTGCATAATATCACATAACTCATGTAAGAACATAAGACCTTCCGGTCCTGACTCTGTAGACCCTCCGGTCCTAACTCTGTAGACCTTTCGGTCCTAACTCTGTAGACCTTCCGGTCCTACACTGTTGACCTTCCGGTCCTAACTCTGTAGACCTTCCGGTCCTACTCTGTTGACCTTCCGGTCCAAACCATGCAACTCATAACATAGCATATCACATAAAACATATACCACATATCACGTATAAGCTCATAAGACCTTCCGGTCACACATAATTACCACTTTGGGTAAGGTATAGTGAGAACACTCACCTGGAACTACTGAAGTCCTGCAGACCCAATCCCACAGTGCTGAAGTCCTACAGACTCAACCCCAACTGCTGGGTCCCACTACATAACCATAAGTACATACTTTGGATAATTACTACATTACCCTAGGCTTGGCTGTATTTAAGCTCCTGTCTTCATAAATATTTATAAAATGTGTCCTAAACTCACGCTTTTAACCCCCGACATCTAAAGATGTGGCAATTAACTCCTCGAACCCAACACCCTGCATATATAATTATTTATTTTAGGCTACCATTCGTTCATTAATTTATTTATTTAACTAATAAATAAACGGGTGTTACAACTCTCCCCCACTTAAATTAGATTTCGTCCTCGAAATCACTCCTTACTATTTATTATATGCCAAACCACTTCAAGTAACATGATCACCGTCTTGGGCACACCCTATCCTTCCCAGGGTAGATGTGACCAATCTTCGCAAAGCCCTAATATCCTTATATGAACGAATTCCTCGCAACAGGATCACATCTACTTCATCTGAATCTACTATCTCTAGATGGTCCGATTCCCCAACAGACCACTCATACAAAATCATTATCATTGAATCTAGTCCGTTCAACCCTCAACAGGCTACTCAGCTCCTGATAGCTCGAGGTTCCCACTATCAACAGGGTCACAGACCTAATTATTTATGCCAATCACTCGTACCTGACCAAGGGTCAGATACTCCTGTTGTGAGTGAATTTTCACTCCTCCAATCATCTAGCTATTATGTCCGTACTCACAACCTGAAGCACGAATGCTAACACTGCCCAAACACTGAAACTGCTCGAACACTGATCCGCTTGAAGCAGTATGTTGTCACATGCCTGCTTCCTAAAATCTACCGAGACCTTCTTGGTCTCAATTCATCCATTAATCGTTTGAAACATCAGGTTCCAGCTTAGTTGCGGAGTCAATAGGACTCCCATCTAGTCGTCTTACACAACTTCTGAACGAAATCCTTCTCTAGAACTAGTTGCCACTAGTTGTCATACCATTGCGACTCTAACAGTTTCCTAATCCAACCGATCAGGTCCATATGTCAAACCCTGACGTCACCAAATACAGGCTAAAAGTGATTGCTACCTAACAGATGGTAGCCTTATATCATAAGCAATCTTATACAGTCCATTGCTTCCTTGATCCCACAGCTGTAGTGGCACTCCTACTGTGGTATCATTGACTCAACTAGATCTAATCCATTTACGAAATTCTGAATTCCAATATGTGGATTTCCATATCCTCAATGTTGCACCCGAACTGGTGGGTACTACTATTCCTTCCGCGTTCTAATAGTACGCTCATTCCATCTACCAACCTAGTGAATGCTACGGCTACACCTGCAGTCTCATGACACTCTATCACTATCTGACCGCTAGTGAATGCTACGGCTACCTCCGTAGTCTTACGACACTTCCCATGCTAACTGGCCATTAGTGAATGTTACGGCCACCCCCGTAGTCTTACAACACTTCCCATGCTAACTGACCACTAGTGAATGCTACGGCTACCCCCCGTAGTCTTACAACACTTCCCATGCTAACTAACCACTAGTGAATGCTACGGCTACCCCCGTAGTCTTACAACACTTCCCATGCTAACTGACCACTAGTGAATGCTACGGCTACCCCCGTAGTCTTACAACACTTCCCATGCAAAAATACCATTCTCTTGAACATCCAATGACCAACCACTTATGCATCTAACACCCACAACTGACACTACCATCTTTATGCTACCAGTCCTGTCCTAGCTACGGTAGTGCCTTGAGCTTCCAAAGTTCTTCCATAGACCACTGTCGACCATACCTGGATCATGATAGAACCACTGAACGCTGACTCCACTGAAGAACTATCGCTCTATCCCTGACTGGATATCTTCTCACTAATACTCCTGCACAGATCCCGACAAAGATCTGGAATGTTAACGGTACACGTGGAACCCACTCCGCAAGATGCGTCCCTCAGTGGGTTCATCAAGGACTCTTCGACATTCATGATGGCATATATGATCCTTGATAACCCAGACACTAGCAGAAAACCGACCCGAGGTCTGACTTATCCAAACTCACTCACAATTCCAAAGCGGTACGTATTCCCAACATCCATCTAGTAGCAGTAGAAGATTACATACCCACAACATCTGGAGGAATACAGATCACCTTCAGCTGACATGATCAACCCTGCCTCACCCATAGCAGCCTAAATCCTTGGAGCGACAAACTCCCTTATGCATTTTCTCGTATGTGCAGTACTGACTCCGTCCCTGCTGGCCTTTCACATGAGGATCAAAAGTTATGGATCTCTTCTTGGGACCCTCTACTATAGGCATCTGGCACGACCCTCTCTTCCCAGGGTGCTCTAAATCGATCTCGCATCTGCAACTCTTGGAACTCATATCCTTCAGGGTCTGACACCCTGTCACGCTCACTAGCTCACATGCCAATGGCTAAGCTGCCACAATTGGAACATCCTCTGCCCCTAAACCGGGTCACAAAATCCTCCTAGAATCTTTTCAGATTCTCCAAGACTCTCACCGATTCGAGTATGGATCATGTGCTTTTAGTAGTACGGGCCCAATACTACCTTCCACACCTATCCATACTTTGCTCAACAATCCTCCCGAATCCTCCAAGTCACTTCCTCAAAATGGTACCTAAGTGTCACTGAGCCTCGCTACTAACCCACTGAAACATATCCTAGGCTTTCCTAGGTTCCCAAACTCACCCAGTCCTCAGTTGTTGAAAGATCCCCAGTAATGTCAACTAGCTAGCTCACATTACTAAGAGTCCCCCAAAGCACCAAGCAAGCAGCATTCAGACAATGGAAAATCTAACCATCCTATTCAAATCAAACCATTCTATCCTTTACTCAGGGATCTGTACATGCAATTCAAAGGCTCATACAATCAGGCATAACCTAATCAGGCTATCCTATCACTGACTGATCAGTACTAGCACGCAGGTCTACAAGCACGTACAGTAGGCATATAAGGCATCCTTCCTTGATCCTTAGTCCTAATCTAGCATGCAGTTCTCATAATCATATCATATCATAACATAACATAACATAACATGTATTCGTATCTTGGGAAAACTTACTTGAGCTCGGCTGATTGCACGCATCACACACCTAGTTCTTTTCAAAGTTCTTTTCTCAATCCAATTTATTTTCAAAATTCTTTTATAAAATAATCTTAATTTTGAAAATTTTCATACCAAGTCCTTAGTTTGAGTTCAGAGACTCCCAAGAGTGTGATCGAATCCCTCAAATCAAGGCTCTGATACCAACTTGTAACATCCAAAAATTCAAGGCCAAAAATTTCATTTTTAATTAAGTTGTTGCATAAAAGCGATTAATATAAAAACATTCATAATAATATCGCATATCAAAAACTAAAGTGTCATTAATCAAACAAATTATCATAAAACCATATCAAAGTGTAATCCCAAGGATCCCGTGTGCAGAAAACATAGTGTGATGCGCTGCGACCTGGCCGGCTCCTTTCTTTTGAAACAAAGTACCTGAAACACATAACACATAACATGGTAAGCACGCATTCTTAGTGAGTTTCCCAAAATACCACGCACATATAATTAGCCACTCGAGGCTAAAGCTTTACGAGACCTTCCGGTCAATGTGTCTCAGGGGCCTTCCAGTCCCACAATCCGAGTAGACCTTCCAGTCCTCCTCTGTTGACCTTCTGGTCCGTACTCTGAAGACCTTCCGGTCCATACCCTATTGACCTTCCGGTCCACACCCTACAAGCTCAGGGCATAGCATATACATATCACAGATAAGAACATATATCACATAAACAAAATGCATGATACCATATAAACAAAATGCATAATGTCACATAGACAAATTGCATAATATCATATAACTCATGTAAGCACATAAGACCTTCCGGTCCTGACTCTGTAGACCCTCCGGTCCTAACTCTATAGACCTTCCGGTCCTACTCTGTTGACCTTCCGGTCCAAACCATGCAACTCACAACATAGCATATCACATAAAACATATACCACATATCATGTATAAGCTCATAAGACCTTCCGGTCACACATAATTACCACTCTGGGTAAGGTATAGTGAGAAGACTCACCTGGAACTACTGAAGTCCCGCAAACTCAATCCCATACTTCTGAAGTCCTGCAGACTCAACCCCAGCTGCTGGATGACAGATTCCCGATTAGTCAATATCAAAACATCACCCAATTAATAATTGGGTCCCAATACGTAACCATAAGTACATACTTTGGATAATTACTACATTACCCCAGGCTTGGCTATATTTAAGCCCAAGGCCCAATCCATAGGCCCAAAGTCAATTAGGAATCAAAGCCAACATATGGCCCAATTTTTCAAATTGGGCCCACTCCTCATATGGGCCTTACCTCAAAGGCCATTAATTATTCTAGTCCAATTGCTTCACTTTGGATGGCCCAATAATAATCCAATCATCAAGGCCCAATAGAAAGGCCCAATAATAAACCCAAGAGAAATTAGGGTTTCACATAAAATGACGATTAGGGTTAAGTTTCCTACTTAACCCATTAAGAACTTAATCCTCTAAGGACTTAACTCATTAAGTCCCATATCGCTTAGCTAAATCTTGCCCATGATTATTAATCATGTTTCAAGTTATTAATAATTCCCGAGTGTGTGTGTGTCCCAATTTATTCTCAAATTAGAGTTTTATTGGCATTAGGGTTTTCCAAACCCTAATTAGGGTTTCTAACCCAAATACTAACCCATTTATTAGCTTGTTGGACTTTTAGATCAATTAGAGCTTTATTGGGCCTATTAAGCCCATTAGGGTTTTCATTAAGCCCATTAGGCTTCATTGGTCCCATTAGGGCTTCTTTGGGCCCATTAGGGTTTCTTGCACCCCAAACTAGTCAACAGAACCAGGCAAAGCACACCGCTACTCGACGCGGCGGCCGATGGTGGCAAGAGGCAGCAGCCACCACCTTAAGGCGGTGGTTTTCTCTTTCCTTTCATTATTTCATTTTTTGTTACATCTTACAATGCTAACACCTAAAATAATCACACACACACACACACTAATACAAGCACATGTACATTGCAACTAATGGCAGCCGGTGGTGGCGAATGGCGGCGGCCACCATGGCTGGCGGCCATGGTGGGTATCTTTACTATTTCTTGGCCTTCAAAGACCATTTACAATTATACACACATGATTCTAATCTGCTCAAGAGGTCCGGCCACCCACCTGGTGGCTCATGGCGGCGGAAACTGTTGGGTTTTGAGCAATCTAACACTTCCTAAGTGTGCATGCAACCCTAATAAACCTTGGATCTATGTTTGTCTAAATACATGCAAAATAATAATTTTCCAAGGTTTATAACCTATCTAACATGGCATGGGGAACATTTCAACATAAAAGAGTTAGAAGAGATTACATACCTTTTGTTGTGTTGGGTTCTTAGGAGTTTGAGGGCCAAGCACCAATAGTGTGAATGCCTCAAATGGAATCACAAACACCACAAACTCTTGGAAAAACTTTGAGAGAGTATACACACTCTTGTATTTTCGGCCACACACATGCACACACACACTAGAACACTAGCTTTCTCTTAGGCTATCTTGGGCTCTCTTTCATGCTCCATAAGCATGCTTATATAGTATGCATGGTTAGGGTGAAACCCTAATAACCCATGTCTTTTCCTATTCCAAGGATCCATGGGTTAAAAGCTCCATGGATCATCCATGGACTTCCACATAAGCCTAGCCCATTAACAAATGAGTATTAGCCCACACTATATAAAACAAATAGCCCATAATTTAATTAGTATTCCTTTTAATCTCTAAATTAATCCATAATTAATTTAAGACTAAAACTAATTAAATAACGTAACTTCATATTAATATATTATAACTCATAATATATTAATAAACATATGTGTATAACTCTCATAAAATTATCCATAATAGTTTGGATGAGATGCAACCCAAATGGACCATGCCGGTCGGGTCAAGTATATACCAAATAAGTTATGGACTTAGACACCTTATCCAACAGACTCCCACTTGGATAAGTCTAATAACTATATTTGCCTATAACTTCAGGAACCGACCAACAATCGTAGCTCTCGAAAACTCCCTCGAACAATGAAGACTCTGTCGAACTATGAAGCGCCATTTTAGATAAGTGATCACATAATCCTCTGTTCTCATGATATCAGCCGGACAAACACATGGAACTATGTCTTGCTTATTGTCTAGCAGTTGTTTCTCGATTATCCGATTTGTTTGACGAAGAACTTCACTGAACACATCGGTTTAGTTCTGACCAGGCCTGGTATATGGGTCAACACAAAATCATCGAGGGGCCCGGATATCTCTTCTATTTCTAGAAGGAACAGATAAACTTCGACTGATATGCTTGTTCTACTACTTATTGAATTGTACACAAAGGCACGTTTTATAACATCAAGTTACTGATGCGTTTACGTGCAATCAATGCACAACCAACTCATAGGTAACAACTCATATCTCTAGGTTTAAAGATTTATATGATGTTATCGTCTCACGATCACTCGAGATAAATTCCATGAAGTGATACAAGTGAGCATGGGTTTATACCAATACTCATAACTTATGAGTACTCATGAATGTTGCAGCAACCATTGCCATGCCTAAACACCTTTAAGGCATCTACAAACCCAATTCATGACAATCTTGATTCATACCTACTTCCGACGTATGATCGATTGTGGAGGTTTGAACAAATTAATTATTCTGGAAGTCAAAACATGCAAAACTGAAACAATAGTAAATAATTGACAATGATAGTAACACTTTACTCATAAATAAATCACAAATTTTATTCATCATCAAACGTCGATTACATTTTACAAGTTTCAGGAAAACTATCTAATCTGTAAAACTAATATCGTCCCTCAGCCCGATGCGTCTCGCATGCTGAAAATGCTTAACCCTCGTCAGTCCCTTCGTAAGGGGATCTGCAGGATTCTCATCTGACGATATCCTCCTTGTCACAAGGAGTCCTTCTTCAATCTTGTGCCTTATGAAGTGATATTTTCTGTCAATGTGTCGGGATCTGCCATGATCTCTTGGTTCCTTGGCTAAGATAACCGCAGCATTGTTGTCACAGAAAATCTCTATAGGTTCCTTAATAGCTGGTACAACTCCAAGGTCTCCGATGAAGTTCTTTAGCCATATCGCCTCCTTCGCTGCTTCACTCGCTGCTATATACTCTGATTCACAAGTCGAATCAGCCACCGTCTCCTGCTTGGAACTCTTCCAAGAAATTGCCCCTCCATTTAAGGTAAAGATCCAGCCCGACTGAGAGCGGAAATTATCCCTATCAGTCTGAAAACCAGCATCACTATACCCTAATATTCTCAAGTCATCACTGCCACCAAGGGTAAGGACCCAATCCTTAGTCCTCCGCAGGTACTTGAGAATGTTCTTTACCGCGGTCCAATGAGCCTTGCCAGGGTTCCCCTGATACCTGCTGACCATGCTCAAAGCAAATGCCACATCAGGACGGGTACAAGTCATAGCATACATGATCGAGCCAACTGCGGAAGCATATGGTAATTGGCTCATCTCAGCTATCTCAGCCTCTGTACTCGGACTCTGAGTCTTACTCAGTTTGGTATTGCTTTGGATCGGTAAATCTCCTTTCTTGGAATTCTCCATGTTGAACCTTTTCAACACCTTATCCAAGTAGATACTCTGGCTAAGTCCAATTAGTCTTCTACTCCTTTCTCTTAATATCCTTATCCCTAGGATATAGGTAGCCTCCCCTAGGTCCTTCATAGCAAAGCACTTCCCAAGCCAGGACTTAACCTCCTGCAAGGTTGGGATGTCATTTCCTATGAGTAGTATGTCATCCACATACAGTACCAAGAAGCTAACTATACTCCCACTAGCTCTGACATACACGCAAGACTCATCTTCGCTTCTCAAGAAGCCAAACTCTTTTACCTTCTCATCAAAACAAAGATTCCAGCTACGAGATGCTTGTTTTAATCCATAAATGGATTTCTTAAGCTTGCATACTCTATTAGGGTGCTCTGCATTGACAAAACCCTCTGGCTGATTCATGTACACATCCTCAGCCAATTTTCCATTAAGGAAAGCGGTTTTGACATCCATTTGCCATATTTCATAATCATGAAATGCTGCAATGGCTAACATAACCCTAATAGACTTAATCTTGGCCACCGGCGAGAAGGTTTCATCATAATCAATACCTTGAGTTTGAGTAAAACCCTTCGCAACCAGTCGAGCCTTATAAGTATGCACTTTTCCTTCCATGTCGGTCTTCTTTTTGAAGATCCATTTGCACCCGACTGTTTTACGGCCTGGTACATTGTCAACCAAGTTCCAAACTTGATTGTCATACATGGACTGTATCTCGCTGTCCATAGCCTCCTTTCATTTAGCAGACTCCGGGCCTGCCATGGCTTCCTTAACACTGCTAGGTTCATCCAAATTTACTAGTGTACTATCACTAATAAACGTATCACCTTCCGTAGTAATATGAAAACCATAATAAAACGAAGGTGTGTTCCTAACCCGTGTGGAACGTCTCGGAGGTACAGACTCGTCAGCTGGATCAACAGGAGTTTCTTCCTCAGGTTGATTGCTAGTGTCTGAGGTTCCTTCACCAATTGATTCTTGAATTTCTTCAAGATCAATCTGCCTCCCACTGTCTCCTTGGCTTATAAATTCTTTCTCGCGAAAGATCCCTCTTCGTGCTACAAAGACCACATTCTCACTGGGTCTGTAGAAAAGGTAACCGAAGGATTTCTGTGGGTAGCCGATGAAAATACACCTTTCACTTCGGGGTTCAAGCTTATCATGAGTTTCACGCCTCACGAAGGCTTCGCAACCCCAAATTTTGATGTGGTCCAAATTGGGAATCTTCCCAGTCCACATTTCATGAGGTGTTTTGGTAACCTTCTTTGTAGGGACTAGATTAAGGATATGGGCGGCAGTCTCTAAGGCATACCCCCAAAAAGAGATTGGTAATGAAACTCGACTCATCATAGAGCGAACCATGTCCAACAAGGTACGATTACGCCTCTCAGCTACACCATTCAGCTGTGGTGTCCTGGGAGGAGTCAATTGTGAGACAATCCCACACTCCTTAAGATAGTCAAGGAACTCGGTACTAAGATACTCACCACCTCGATCGGATCGAAGCATCTTAATGTTCCTGCCCAATTGATTTTCTACTTCCTGTTTGAATTCCTTAAACCTTCCAAAGGTTTCGGACTTGTGTTTGATCAAGTAGACATACCCATATCTACTATAATCATCAATAAAAGTCACATAATACCGATTAGCGTCCCTTGTGGCGGTTTTGAATGGCCCACATACATCAGTATGTATTAGGTCCAACAAACCTTCACCCCTCTCACAAGTTCCAGTGAAGGGTGATTTTGTCATTTTTCCAAGTAGACAAGATTCACAACTATCATCTGATTTGAGGTCAAATGATTCCAAGACTCCACTCTTTTGGAGTTGGTCTATGCGTTTCTTGTTTACATGTCCAAGACGACAATGCCACAATGATGCTTTATCTAGGCTAGTAGAAGAATCAATATACAACACATTATTTCCTAAGTTGTCTACAATCGACACAGTTTCATACACGCCATCACAAGGTAATGCTTTAAAATAAAACACATTATTAAAGAAAGCATTAATACCACCACATTCATTATCAAACGAAAAGGTAAAACCTTGTTTGTACAAAGCATGAAAAGAAATAATATTCCTCGCCATTTCAGACGAGTATACACATTTATTCAAATCTAATTTTAACCCATTATTAAGCAACAAAGTATAAACTCCAATCTTGGAAACAGGTGAAGCCTTCCTATTCCCCATGATTAAGTTTATCTTCCCGTGCTCCACATCCTCACTTCTTCTTAGGCCCTGCAAATCAGAACATATGTGAATACCACATCCTGTATCAAGCACCCAAGAGTTAGAATATGTTGAGTAATTAGACAATATAGTGTAAATACCTGCATAGGTGGGTTTCACTTTCCCATCCTTTAGATCCTGCAAGTACTTAGGGCAGTTTCGCTTCCAGTGTGCCTTTTCATGGCAATAAAAGCATTCAGCATCCTTTGGAATGGCAGAAGGAGTGACAGAACCGTTCTTAGTCTTGGATGAGGAGCCTTCAAGAGACTTTCCCTTGGTACCCTTCGAAGGGTGCTTCCTCTTTTTCCCTTTGCCTTGCCCAATAGCTAAAACAGGGGTAGAAGTTGGAGTAGGAGTAGTAGAGGTAACAACCGCTTTACCCTTAAGACCGGTTTCAGCGGTCTTCAAGAGTCCTTGAAGCTTGCTGAGGGTAACTTCCTCCTTGTTCATATGATATGTCATTCGAAAATGATCATAACAAGAAGGCAAGGAGTGCAAAATGATGTCAATTGCTAACTCCTCGGGGATGTTAACATTCAGCTTCAGCAAACGGTCCACATACCTTTGCATCTTTTGCATGTGGCCCGTGACGGATTCACCGTCCTTCATGCGGGTAGTTATTATGGAGGAGATTATTTCATACCGCTCCTGACGAGCACTCTGATGGTACCTTTCCATCAAGTCTTGGTGCATCTCAAAAGGGTAGAAATCTTCATATGACTTTTGGAGCTCGGCTGTCATCGTGGCCATCATGATACATGCCACCTTAGTAGCATCTCTCTCATGAGTCCTGAATTCAGCGATCTCCTCAGGAGTAGCAGTAGACTCATCAAGTTCTTTTAACTCCTTATCGAGGACATATTCCTTGTCCTCGTAACGAGTAACCATCCTGATGTTCCTAATCCAATCCATGAAGTTGGAACCATCAAAGATGACCCTCCCACAAAGATTCATGAGAGAGAAAGAACCAGTTGGGTTAGAGCCTGAAGCATTAGTGTTGGAAGACATCTGAAAGAAGAAAGTAAGTTTAGATTAGATATTTAGGATCCTTAATAAGACACCCAAATGTAATATTAAGGCTAGGATCCAATCACAATATATTACACTTAGAAGAGGGATGCCGTAATCTAAGTAATAATATATTTGAAAGGTAGGCGAATGACGATTCACCAATTTCCACCATGAAAACGAAATGATTAATTAGGTTTAATTGGATTTGAAATTCCTAGATTCTTTTGAGATTCATTGAACTTTTCAATGGCATGTTTCAATCTCGATTGTGCCCTTCAAGTTTTGTGACTGGGATGCCGAGGATCACAAAACAAGGTGTGAATAACCATGCTAACTCACTTGGTACTCCTAATATTATCACCTAATCAATGTGCCGGTTAACCACACACGCTCCATTGATCTATGACAACATTAAGTTACCCTTCGTGATCCTTACTAGTCTAATTAGTGTGCCGGTTAACCACACACGCTCCACTAACGACTTGGTAAGGTACAAAGTGTGAATTCCATGGATTAGCACCATGTTCACATTTTCCTAAAATAACTAAGATTGGGAATTAAAAGAGTTTAGTTATTTTATAATATTCATTATACTTTTAATGAGGATTTAAAGTCGTTGTTCTACCCGTTCGGCTAACGACCCTCCACCGATCAAGCAAGCGGTGGGTGAGAGTATACACCCATTAAGTCGCCATTTTATAGGCAAGAACCTTATACCCACCTTATAGACCGGCTTCGTGAATGAGGCCTACTAACGGTAAAACGACTTATTCTTATACATATATATAATAATTAACCATTAATGTTATAAATAGTATAAGGGTTGAATTTTAACTATTAAAACTCTAAGGTTTGGAATTAAAGTTTATTAAAGTGTGTGAAACTTTACAAATTCCAAAACTTGAGGACAAGTTTTGTAACTTTGCAAAACTCTTCATTTCATAACTTATGAATTAAAGGTTCATAAAAATGAAGACTCTTCATTTTCATGTAACTTATGTGTTTTAAGTGTGTGTTAAATGAAAGTGACCTTTGGTAATCCATAACTTGAGGACAAATTATGGACTCCATTAAAACACATAAATGATTAAGAATTAATTCTAAACAATTCAGCAAATAATTCCTATCATCTTCTAAATTCATAAGAACATGAACATGATCATCAAAAATTCAAGAATTATATGAACACATAAAATCATGGATTTTTGATATATGCTATTGTAAATGGATTAGAACAACCATTACACCAACTAAAATAAGTTTTACAACACCAAAACAATTTAGGGTAATGTTTCCAGTCCATTTCCAGCAGCAAAAGTCGAGATTCTGCATTCTTTCGATCCTACTCGCCGAGTGCACGAACGGACTCGTCGAGTAGGTTGAAGTTTGCCTTGGACTCGGCGAGTCCCCCCCATGGACTCGGCGAGTCTAGCATGCAGACAGCAACGATTTCGACTTTTTTCACTATTTTGCATCAAGTATCAAACAAGCAAGCCTAGGCTCTGATACCACTGTTGGGTTTTGAGCAATCTAACACTTCCTAAGTGTGCATGCAACCCTAATAAACCTTGGATCTATGTTTGTCTAAATACATGCAAAATAATAATTTTCCAAGGTTTATAACCTATCTAACATGGCATGGGGAACATTTCAACATAAAAGAGTTAGAAGAGATTACATACCTTTTGTTGTGTTGGGTTCTTAGGAGTTTGAGGGCCAAGCACCAATAGTGTGAATGCCTCAAATGGAATCACAAACACCACAAACTCTTGGAAAAACTTTGAGAGAGTATACACACTCTTGTATTTTCGGCCACACACATGCACACACACACTAGAACACTAGCTTTCTCTTAGGCTATCTTGGGCTCTCTTTCATGCTCCATAAGCATGCTTATATAGTATGCATGGTTAGGGTGAAACCCTAATAACCCATGTCTTTTCCTATTCCAAGGATCCATGGGTTAAAAGCTCCATGGATCATCCATGGACTTCCACATAAGCCTAGCCCATTAACAAATGAGTATTAGCCCACACTATATAAAACAAATAGCCCATAATTTAATTAGTATTCCTTTTAATCTCTAAATTAATCCATAATTAATTTAAGACTAAAACTAATTAAATAACGTAACTTCATATTAATATATTATAACTCATAATATATTAATAAACATATGTGTATAACTCTCATAAAATTATCCATAATAGTTTGGATGAGATGCAACCCAAATGGACCATGCCGGTCGGGTCAAGTATATACCAAATAAGTTATGGACTTAGACACCTTATCCAACAGAAACAACTAAGTCTCGATGGCAGCCACCACCTCAAGGTGGTGACGGTGTTCCCTTTTTGGTTCCCAATCAAACAACTTCAACCCACGCGAGTAGAAAGCACACGATTCCAATCCCAGTCGCAAGTCACACACCCACCTTGGTCACTTGGGTGGCAGTACCAGACAATCGGAGAAAGGGACGACGAAAGGACGACCTTCTGAACAGCTACAACAATGGAATCATGGACTGAAACATAGCACCAACGATCGGGGATGAAGCTGAGACTTCGAGCGACAACAACGGTCTGAAGAACGTCCGCTAGGCCCTCACTATCATCAAAAACGAAGCATTGGAGGATCTGAACATCGTTCCACCATGATGGCAGGAGAATCGGCTGGTAGCGGTGCTCGTTTGGAGACGTGAGCGGTCGGAGAAACGCAAACAAGTGGCGACGATGGCAGGGATTGCTCACACATGGCGGCTAAGATGCACACAAGAGGTGGTGACGGCAGCTTTCCAACATTAGGGTTAGGGTTAGGAGGTGGCGGGTCTTTATACCCGTTTCATACAACTTTAGCCCATAATGACGGATATGGCCCCTCCTTCATTTTCTTTCAAATTTAGTCCTTAATTTACCAATTCAACCCCGTCTTCTGAAATCCCTTACAAACTAAGTCTCATAAATTATCGAACAACCCCCAATATCTTAATTATGACATATTCAGCCCCTCCACCTCATTTCTTTTAAAAATAATTCTCGGTAATTACCATAGAGCCCCTGTCTTCATAAATATTTATGAAATGAGTCCTAAACTCACGCTTTTAACCCCCGACTTCTAAAGATGTGGCCATTAACTCCTCGAACCCAACACCCTGCATATATAATTATTTATTTTAGGCTACCATTCATTCATTAATTTATTTATTTAACTAATAAATAAACGGGTGTTACAACTGTACTCTGATTTTTATTACTTTTGACGTTATGGTTTGAGACACAACAATATGATTTTGTGATGTGTTGTTTATTCGACAATTTTTTGGTAGAAATGTTTAAGTAATTTTTAATTTAAAAATGAAATTTTTGTGCTTGAATTTTGGGATGTTACAGGTTTATGGTCTTCCCTAGAGTGTTCCACCAGCGAACAGCGCCACCTCTGAACTGACGCACTGCAAATGTGGTTTGTAGCTTGCCTTTGCAATCCCATGTCATGAAGGCTAATTCCATCTCCAAGATCCAATCCATTATTCCCATAGGATCTTCCTTTCTAGTGAAAGTTAACGGCTTGCAATTCATAAAGTCCTTGTACTTGCATCCATTTCTCTCGACTCCATCCTCTTCATTATTCCTCCTAACCACAAGCGCTTCAACTTGACCAACAGTTCTACTGTAATAAGCTACACCTCTTGATACTATCCACATGGATACTTTATATCTTGATCTTTAGATATAAAGTCCTTGATTCCTCGTGTTGTTATCTACCTCGTCGAGGATCATGTGGAATGCCCTTGGCTTTGGCGGTGCATTTGGCCTTACTGCCTCGTTTTTCTTTGGGTAGTCTCTAGAAATATGCTCTTCTTTGTTACATCCGAAACATACCTTCTTGTTGAATGTGCACTCATTGGCGTAATGCCCATTCTTTCCACACTTGAAACATATCACCAATTCGCCATATTTTCCCAAGTGTTTCTTCTTGCGCTTATCGCACCACCTTGTTTCACCTCCTCCTCCTCCTCCTCCAAACTTTGAGAATTTGCTTTCCTTGTTGGAACCTGAAGTTACTTCAAACTTTCTCTTCTCGCTATCATTAACCTTCATGGCGGATCTTCCCTTGATCATCTTCTCAACAGACTCGACAACCCAGATAGCTGCCTCTAGAGTAAGTGCCTGACGTACTGACACCACGTACTCCCATGGAAGTTCCTTTGCGTACCTGCCGATTTTTTTCAGCTCGTTTGGGAGAATACGCAAAGGAAACTCCATTTTGTCTGTGAAGTTATTGGTGTATTCATCGATGAACATGCTTCCCTTCTTCAATGTTAGAAATTGGTTCTCTAGCTCAAGTTGATTTTTGGCCGAGCAGTACTTGCGCTTGAGATGCACCAAGAACTCTGCCCAAGTTAGTTGCAATGGCACATTAGGGCTTAGGGTCTTCCCCAGAGTGTTCAACCACCGAACAACGCCACCTCTGAACTAACGCACTGCAAACGTGGGTTTAGCTTGCCTTTGCAACCTCAGATCATGAAGGCTAATTCCATCTCTGAGATCCAATCCATTACTCTGACGGGATCTTCGTTTCCAGTAAAAGTTGACGGCTTGCAATTCGTAAAGTCTTTGTACTTGCATCCATTTCTCTCGACTCCATCCTCTTAGTTATTCCTCCTAACCATAGGCGCTTAGGTTGATCAACAGTTCTACTGTAATTTCCTTCCTCTGACTGATCCTAATTTAGTTTAGGTTATTCAACAGGAAGCATAGGTTCATCCCTATTCTTGTGCAACATCTTCCTCATCTCTTCCCTCTATTCGGACATCATAGCCCGAATCATGGCTTGTACTCTAACCATAGTGATTGGCTCAGGTGCAGTTGCTACCACCGGTACTTGCTCAATCATATGAGGTTGAGGCTACTGATTGTTATTTATATTGGCATTTTCGACTCCACTTCGGGTTCTTTCCATTTCGATCTATAAACCAAATCATACGTTCGGTGTGTAGTGACGAGAATTAAGATAGGAAAACTTTATTTACGATAGCCGTATAAATCTCCTTATCACTCCAAAAAGTTACATGCCAGTTCTAATATCTTAATTAAATGTTTAGAATCCTAAACACATAAGGTTTCCAAATCCGGTCGGCAATAGATCATAAATCTAAACAAATAGTAGCATATAAGGCATCTTTATATATATGACATAAAACATTTAGCACATAAAAACATTTTAGGCATCTTTCCTAAAATCAACTAGTGCTCGTGTCTAAATTATGGTAGACACTCGTCTCACGATCAACGCTTAGCATTCTAAGTTTAATTCTAGAAATCCTTTGAATTCCTAGTTCGCTCAAACCAATGCTCAGATACCAAATGTGACATCCTCAATATCACGGATTTAAAAGAACGATTTGTTTATGCTATATTTGAAAATTAGAGTATTTTCTAAAGAACTATATTGCGGAATTTGTTCAAAGAAAAACGTGATAAATATATAATTAAAGCATTTGCAAAGAAATGTATTTTCTTCATATTAAAACTTTGGGATGTCATCGTCAATACTGAAACATAAGCATAAACAGACCAAACATTTATTTACACTAGTGATCTACATCTCCTTTAAGCTCCCAGTGTAAAGTAGCTTCGTATCAATACCTGTGATACAAATAAACTGAGTGGGTCGAGTTAGGAAAACTGGTGAGTACATAGTGTTTTAAACCCACAATAATATAGTTATTATGTTTCATCATCAAGCAATTAACCCAATTACCCATCCCCATTATCTTCTTTATTCTTAAGGGTCTACCCTAAGAATCATCTATCACTCATTCCTAAGGAATAGGCACGAAGTCCATCGTCGCCAGGGTTTACCCAACAAACACTAAATCAATAGTTTCTAGGGCTCATCCAACGGGTGCTAATTCCATAGCTCTCATTTATCGACAATATTATTTGTGCAAGTCCACCTACAATACATGTCAATGGGTTTTTAGAGTACACCGGGTGAACATATCGTTCACAACACCTATAGGTAGCGAGCCTGCTAGTGTTCCACTGGACTGTCTAGAATAGTCCATGGTTGTCATCTATACTCTGCTGGATGACGGGGCCATCGCTTGGGTCATCGCTTCTCACCATATTTTACCACTCATATATCATATCTCATCATTTATCTCATATTTAATCTACCCCTCGTTTTCCAATCGTAATTATAGGTATAAAATACATATACATTTTAAGACAAATAAAACATGTATATTTTTGTTCATCCAACATAGATATCAAGAACATAGATAATATGCACACATAGCATGTAACTTATTTTAAATAGATCATATCTATGTGAAAGATGAAAGTAACTATGCACTCACCTTAGTAGCATGAGTTGATAGAATCTAACTAGAAACGGTCAGCGGTTTGAGATCGTCGAGCTCGGGACGTAGAACGATTTCAACAAACGAGAGAGAGGAAGAAACTTTAGGTGTAAGGAATGAAATGGTTGAATTGGATATTTATAGGTTCATTTTTTGCCTCTCACGTCATGAGAATCAATGCTCACATCGTGAGCCATGGCTGTATCACCTCGTAGCTTCGCTATTTGCGTTTATAGATCCGAAACGTGTCCGGGTGACTTCTCACGTCGTGAGCTTTTAAAAGTCATCCCGTAGACTTCCTAGGTGTTTTCTAGGATCGAATAGTGTCCGTTTGACTCATCACGTTGTGAGAAATAATGTTCACGTCGTGAGTCCATTCAGATTAGGGTTTTTGACACGTGTCATTCTCTCAAACGGTTGTATTTTCAGAAGGTCATAACTTTTGCATATGAGCTCCATTTTTTACGTTCTTTATATCTACACGTAGGTGGAGACATACTATAAAAATTTCATTTAGACTCCTAAGGCTAAAAAGTAATTTGTCGTCAACTCATTTTTTACGATTCCCGCTGTCGTGTCGGTTTTGTCGTGAAAATTCGACATGTCATAACTTCTTCGTTGTAACTCGGATTTCAGCGTTCTTTATATGTACGGAAATCTTATGAAATATACTAAAATTTAGTTAAGATAGTTTATTCTAAATAATCTTCTATCAAAAAATAATTTTTTTTTACTCTTATTGTCTCTAAACTGACTAGCCCGAATCTGTGGCCCTTACAATTATCTCCCCCTTAGGATGATTACGTCCCGAAATCATCAACAAAATAGGGCTTGTATAATGACTCCATGCATTGTATCTTCATCCTTGGTAATAACCGTAACTTTTATGTTCCTTCAAATGAGTTTCTAAACAGACTTAACTTAAGAGAATCTTACTTCATCTTAAACAAACTTAACCTAAGAGAAGTTCTTTACTTCGATTATCATAACAGACCGATGGGTAATTTTATAATGACCTCTCATAGTATGATTCACCGCTTAGACTCAGGTCTCTTTTATTCAAGTACCAGAATGAAATATACCTTCCTTCATGTTCTAATGTGATATAAACATATTTTAGAATGTAGCATTTCTAGCTATAGACTTCTTACTTAAACAATGTTTGTGATACTTCTATTGACTGCTTTAATTATCTTTCACTTCAGTCTTCTGGCTTAAGTCGGATGCTACATCGAACTTGGTTTTCTGAACCATGACATATCTTAGTCGGACTCGATATGATATGACCACTACGGTCGAAATAAAAATTATCCTCTTAGTCATTACCAAAACAATTGTAACGACAAACTTGAGCAAAACGGAATCAATTACTAGCTTCTTGGTAAACTTGTGACTTTCCTTGATCCAGGTGCGAGTCATGTGCTTTCGGTAGTATAGGCCTCTACTACCATTCACACCTACTCATACTCGTCCCAAGTATTGTCTCTCAGTTTTTCCAAGTCACCATTCAAGAATTTTCACATAATCATTTAACACATCAGATAACAAAATCGAGGTTTTATATTATTTCCTGACACGGTTACATAGATGTTCAAGTTCAACCTATATTATGCCTTTAATAGGCTACACCTCTTGATACTATCCACATGGCTACTTCATATCTTGACCGTTAGATATGAAGTCCTCATCGTTGATTCCTCATGTTATTATCTGCTTTGTCGAGGATCATCTGGAATGCCCTTGGCCTTGGCGGTGCATTTGGCCTTGCTACTTCGTTTTTCATTGGGCAGTCTCTAGAAATATGCCCTTCTTTGTTACATCCGAAACATACCTTCTTATTGAATGTGCAGTCATTGGCATAATGCCCATTCTTTCTACACTTGAAACATATCACCTCTTAGCCATATTTACGCTAGTGTTTCTCCTTGCACTTATCGCAACACCATGTTTCACATCCTCCTCCTCCTCCTCCTCCTCCAAACTTTGAGAACTTACTTTCCTTGTTGGAACCTGAAGTTCCTTGCTGGCGGATCTTCCCTTGATCATCTTCTCAACAGACTCGACAACCCAGATAGCTGCCTCTAGAGTAAGTGCCTGACGTACTGGCACCATGTACTCCCATGGAAGTCCCTTTGCGTACCTTTCAAGTTTTGTCAGCTCGTCTGGGACAATACACAAAGGAAACTCCATTTTGTTTGTCAATTTATTGGTGTATTCATCGATGTACATGCTTCCCTTCTTCAACGTTTTAAATTGGTTCTCTAGCTCAAGCAGATTTTTGGCCGAGCAGTACTTGCGCTTGAAATGCACCAAGAATTTTGCACAAGTTAGTTGCAGTGGCTTATTAGGGCATAGGGTCTTCCCCAGAGTGTTCCACCAGCGAACAGCGCCACCTCTGAACTAACACACTGCAAATGTGGTTTGTAGCTTGCCTTTGCAACCACATGTCATGAAGGCTAATTCCATCTCCGAGATCTGATCCATTACACCGATGGGATCATCCATTCCAGTGAAAGTTGACAGTATGCAAGTCGTAAAGTGTTTGTACTTGCATCCATTTCTCTCGACTCCATCCTCTTACTTATTCCTCCTAACTACATGCGCTTCAGCTTGACCAACAGTTCTACAATAATTTCCTTCCTCTGACTGACCCTCATTTAATTTAGGCTATTCAACATGAATCGTAGGTTCATCCCTATTCTCGTGCAACATCTGCCTCATCTCTTCCCTCTATTCGGCCATTATAGCCTGAATCATGGCTTCTACTCTAACCATATTGATTGGCTCAGGTGTAGTTTCTACCGCCGGTACTTGCTCAATCACTTGGGGTTGAGGCTACTCATTGTTATTTTTATTGGCATTTCTGACTCCACTTCGGGTTCTTGGTATTTCGATCAATACACCAAATCAAACGTTCGGTGTGCAGTGATGAGAATTAATATAGGAACAATTTATTTAAGATAGCCGTATAAATCTCCTTATCACTCCAAAAAGTTAGATGTCAGTACTAATATTGTAATTAAAGGTTTAGAATCCTGGACACATAAGGTTTCTAGATCTGGTCGGCAATAGACAACAGATCCAAACAAATAGTATCATATAAGGCATCTTTATAGCTATAACATACAACATTTAGCATATTAAAACATTTTAGGCATTTTTCCAAAAAATAAACTAGTTCTCGTGTCTAAATTATGGTAGACACTCATCTCACGATCATCGCTTAGCATTCTAAGTTTAATTCTAGAATCCTACAAATTCCTAGTTCGCTTAAACTAATGCTTTGATAGCAACTGCGACATCCCCAATTTTACGGCGCGAAAAGACAGGTGTGTTTATGTTTTATTTGAAAATCAGAGTATATTTTTAAAGAAATATATTGCAGAATTTGTTCCCAGAAAAACATGATAAATATATTATCAAAGCATTTCCAAAGAAATGTATTTTGTTCATATTAAAACTTTTGAGTGTCATCGTCAATACTGAAACATAAGCAAAATTAAACCTTACATTTATTTACACTAGTGATCTACATCTTCTTTAAGCTCTTAGTGTAAAGTAGCTTCGTATCCATACCTGTGATACAAATAAACTGAGTGGGTCGGGTTGGGAAACCTGGTGAGTACATAGGGTTTTCTACCCACAATAATATAGTTATTATGTTTCATCATCAAACAATTAACCCAATTACCCATCCACATTATCTTCTTCATTTCTTAAGGATCTACCCTAAGAATCATATATCTTTCATTCCTAAGGAATAGGCACGAAGTCCATCGTCGCCAAGGTTTATACAACAAACACTAAATCCATAGTTTCCAGGGCTCATCCAATGGGTGCTAAGTCCATAGCTCTTATTTATCTACAATATAATTTGGGGGAGTCCACGTGCAATACATGTCAATGGGTTTTTAGCGTACACCGGGTGAACATATTGTTCAAAACACCTACTGGTTACGAGCCTGCTACTGTTCCACTGGATTGTGTAGAATAGTCCATGGTTATCATCTATACTCTGCTAGATGATGGGGCCATCGCTTGTCTCATTGCTTCTAACCATATTTTACCACTCATATATCATCGCTCATCATTTATCTCATCTTTACTCTACCCATCTTTTACCCATCATAATTATAGGTATAAAATAGATATATAGTTTAAGACAAATAAAACATGTATATTTTTGTTCATTTAGCATAGATGTGATGAACATAGATAGTATGAACACATAGCATGTAATTTATATTGAATACTTTATATCTACATGTAATATGAAAGTAACTATGCACTCACCTTAGTAGCGTGAGTTGATAGAATCTAAATAGGAACGGTCAGCGGTTCGTGATCGTCGGGCTCGGGACACGGAACGACTTCAACAAACGAGAGAGTGGAAGAAACTTTAGGTGTAAGGATTGAAATGGACGAATTGGCTATTTATAGGTTGAGTTTTGGCCTCTCACGTCATGAGCCATGGATGTATCACTTCGTATCCTGACCATCTGTGTTTATAGCTCCGAAACGTGTTCGAGTGACTTCTCATGTCGTGAGAAAGATATGTTCACGTCGTGAGCTTCCAAGAGTCATCCCGTAGATTTCCCAGGTGTTTTCTAGGCTCAATTAGTGTCCATTTGACTCGTCACGTCATGATAAATAATTCTCACGTCGTCAGTTCAGTCATATTCGATTTATGACACGTGTCATTCTCTCAAACACTTGTATCTTCGGAAGGTCATAACTTTTGTATACGAGCTCCATTTTTGATGTTATTTATATCCACGGGTAGGTGGAGACATACTCTACAACTTTCATTAAGACTCCTAAGGCTAAAAATTACTTTATCGTGAACTCACTTTTTATGATTCCCGGTGTCGTGCCGGTTTTGTCGCAAAACTTCGACAAGTCATAACTTCTTCGTTATAACTTAGATTTTAGCGTTCTTTGTATGTACAGAAACCTTGTGACATATAAAAAAGCTTATTTAAGATTATTTATTCTGAATAATCTTCTATCAAAAATTCATTTTTTTGATGCTTATTGTCTCAAAACTGACTAGCCCGAATCTGCGTGCGTTATATACTCTACTTCAGCAGTTGATAAGGAGAAACAAGTTTGCTTTTTAGATTGCTAACTTACCAGTTTGCCATGAAGGAATTGGAATACTCCCGTTGTACTCTTTCGATCTAAACCGCAACCTCCTAGATCAGCATCTGAAAACATTTGCACAAAGAAACCTGAACTTGAAGGGTACCATATTCCTAGTGAGGATGTTCATTTGAGATACCTAAAGAAATTCTTAACTATAGTCATGTGGGGTTCGCGTGGATTCGCTTGGAATCTTACACAATAGAAGACAAAAAATATGATATCTGGATAACTAGCAGTTAGATACGTCAACGAACCTATCATTTGACGATAGAGTGTCATATCAGCAGCCGGCTTGTCCAGAGATGGTGTTAGTTTCGTTCCAAATGCCATTGGAACCTTCACCTTCGAATCTCCCACCATTCCAAACTTAGAGAGTAAGGTCTTTGTATTAGCCACCTGATTGATAAAGATACCTTCTTGAATCTATTTTATATTCAAACCAAATAAAAAGTTAATCGGACACATGGAGCTCATATCAAACTTAGTTTCCATCAACTTTCGGAACTCGATAGTTAAGCTGGGGTTAGTTGATCTGAAGATGATGTTATCAACGTAAATTTGGATTATCATCAAGTGCTCACCATCTTTTTTGCGAAAAAAGGTTGGGTCGACCGATCCTTGTTTAAATTTAGCCTATTTTAAAAAGCGAGTAAGAGTTTCATACCAGGCTCTTGGAGCTTGCTTTAGACCATAAACTGCTTTGTCAAGAATTTAACAGTTGTTTGGGTAATTTTCATTTATGAACCCTATTGGTTGTTCCACATACAGTGTTTCTTCTAGTTCCCCGTTCAAAGTTCTTATGTGTTGCGTCAAAGTTCTTAGGTGTTGCGTATGCAAGAAAGTGTTGGATAAGGTGTCTAAGTCCATAACTATTTCGGGCTTGTACTTGACCCGACCCGGCATGGTCCATTTGGGTTGCATGGCACCATGCAATTGGATAGACTAAATGAGAGAAATAACACTTGGAGATTATTAATATATTATAAGTTCTAATATATTAATAATATTATTTGATTAGTTGATCAAAGAATTAATTTGGAATTAATTAAGTGATCAAAGGATAACTAATTAAATATATGGGTTGATTGTGTAAATCATCCATATCTTGTATAGTGGGCTAAGAGGCTCCATGGATTATCAAGTTGGGTTCTACCCATAGGATGCTCCATGGATGCTCCATGGGAGTTACAAACCCATGGGTCATGGAAATGAAGAGCCATGACACATTAGGGTTTACATGGTGTAACCCTAGATGTGTCAACACTATATAAGAAACATATTCTCCACCAAAAATTGGTACTACTAAGGAAACAAGAGGGCTTGGCCGATTTTTGAGAAGTGTGTGTTATCTCAAGAGTCTTTCCAAGAGCATTTGGTGTTGTGTGAAGCATTTGAGGCATCACACTTGGGGTGCTAGGCTCACAAGGTTTCAAGGAACACAAGCAACAACAAGGTAAGTTATTCTATCTATGATTCAAGTTAAAATTGTTCCCCATGTATGCTAGATAGGAATATAACCTTGGAATTCAACTTTGCATGATAATTAGACAAACATAGATCCAAGGTTATTAGGGTTGCATGTACACTTAGGAAGTGTTAGAATGCTCAAAACCCATCAGTGGTATCAGAGCCTAGGCTTGTTTGTTTGTTATTTGTGCTTAAAAGTTGAAGAAAGTCGAAAATCTTGCTGTCTGACTGATGGACTCGGCGAGTCCATGGGGAGGACTCGACGAGTTCACGTGTATCTTCAACCTACTCGGCGAGTAGGTTTATGCACTCGGCGAGTAGGGTCGACAGAGTGCAGAATTTCGACTTGTGTTGCTGGAAATGGATTAGAATCATTACCCTAAAATGTTTTGGTACTTGAAAACTTATTTTAGAAGGTGTAATGTCTTTTCTAACTCATTTACAACAACTAGTTATCAAAATTACAAAGATTAAATGTGATTTTGATTCTTGAAAGTGTTCATGTTCATGTTCTTGTTCTTATGATGTTTAGATGATCATAGGAATTATTTGTAACCTATGTGGTAGATTAATTCATGATCATAATGTGTTTTAATGGAGTCCATAACTTGTCCTCAAGTTATGGAAAACCAAAAGTCTCTTGGATTAAAAAACAACCATTAAAAGAACACAAGAGTTAGAAAAATGAAAAGTTCTCATTTTATTACTCTATTAAACTCATAAGTTACAAGAAATGAAAAGTTTTGAAAGTTTACAAAACTTGCCCTCAAGTTTTGGAACAAGTAAAGTTAAGTTAAAACTTTAGTTCCAACCCCTAGAATTTTAAAAGTTAAAATTCAACCCTTATACTTATATTATTATGATTTAATAATTATATATATATGTATAAGAACAAAGTCGTCTTACCGCTAGTACGCCTCATTCACGAAGCCGGTCTATAAGGTGGGTATAAGGTTGTTGCCTATAAAATGGTGACTTAATGGGTGTCCACTCTCACCCACCGCTTGCTTGATCGGTGGAGGGTCGTTAGCCGAACGGGTAAGACAAGGACTTATTAATTCTCATTCAAAGTATGATGAATATTATAAAGTAACTAAATGTTTTATTAAATTCCCAATCTTAGTTACTTTAGGAAAAATGTGAATAAGGTGCTATTCCATGAAATTACACTTTACACTTTGATTAAGTCGTTGGTGGAGCGTGTGTGGTTAACCGGCACACTAACTTGGACTTAACAAGGTAGGTAAAGGGTGAATTAGGGTTTATTATAGTATCGATGGAGCGTGTGTGGTTAACCGGCACATCGATTGAGTGATAAACTTTAAGGGTACCAAGTGATTTGCATGGTTACTTCACACCTCGTTTTGTGATCCTCGGTATCCCAGTCACAAAACTTGGAGGGCACACTCGAGATTGAAACATGCCTTTGAAAAGTTCATTGAATCTCAAAGAATCTAGGAATTTCTAAGAACCATTCAAAAAACCTAATAGTAAAATATTGCGGTTTTCGTGGTGGAAATTGGTGAATCGTCATTCACCTACCTTTCAAATATGATATAGCTTAGATTACGGCATACCTCTTCTAAGTTATATTATATTGTGATTGGATCCTAGCCTTAATATTACATTTGGGTGTTTTATTAAGGACTCTCTTATATCTAAACTAATCTTGTCCTAATTCCTTCAGATGTCTTTCAACAATGCTTCTGGCTCTAATCCTAATGGCTCCTTTTCCCTTATGAACTTGTGTGGGAAAGTCACCTTTGATGGATCCAACTTCAATGAGTGGATCAGAAACATCAGGATGATTACCCGCTACGAGGACAAAGAATATGTCCTTGACAAGGAGCTTAAGGAGATTAATGAGTCCACTGCAACTCCTCAGGAGATCGCTGAATTTCGGGCACATGAAAGGGATGCTACGAAAGTGGCTTGCATCATGACGGCCACGATGACAGCGGAACTCCAAAAGTCTTATGAAGATTTCTACCCTTATGACATGCACCAAGATTTGATGGAAAGATACCATCAAAGTGCAAGACAAGAGAGGTATGAGATCATCTGCTCCATGATAACAACCATGATGAAGGACGGGGAATCCGTCACGAGCCACATGCAGAAAATGCAAAGGTATGTGGATCGTTTGCTGAAGCTTAATGTGAACTTCCCGGAGGATCTTGCAATAGATATTATTTTGCATTCCTTACCATCGTGCTATGATCAATTCCGCATGACATATCACATGAACAAGGAAGAAGTCACCCTCAGCAAACTTCAGGGACTTCTCAAGACCGCAGAAACAGGTCTTAAGGGGAAGTCGTTTGCTATCACTCCTACTCAAAACTCTACTCCGGTTTTGGCAATCGGGAAGAATCGAGGGAGGAAGAGAAAGAGCTCTTCTAAGGGTACCAAGGCTCGGACCCTTGATGGCTCTTCTTCAAGTGGAACCAAGAAAGGTTTCGTTACTCCTTCTTCTGACCCAAAAGAGGCTGAATGCTTCTATTGCCATGAAAAAGCTCATTGGAAGCGGAACTGCCCAAAATACCAGCAAGATGTGAAGGATGGGAAAGTTAAACCCAACCATGCAGGTATTTACACTATCATTTCTAATAACTCACCCCATTCTAATTCTTGGGTCCTTGATACCGGGTGTGGTATTCACATTTGTTGTGACTTGCAGGGATTAAGAAGAAGTGAGGATGTGGAGCAAGGAAGGATAAACTTGATCATGGGGAATAGGAAAGTTATACCTGTTACCAAGATTGGAGTTTATACTTTATCGCTAAGTAGTGGGTTTAGTTTAGATTTGAATAAGTGTTGTTATTCGCCAGGAATGGCAAGAAATATTATTTCCTTTCATGCTCTGTACAAACAAGGGTTTACCTTTTCATTTAATAATGAAGTTGGTTCTATAGAAGTTTTCTATAATAATGTCTTTTATTTTAAAGCATTACCTTGTGATGGTGTGTATGAAGCTGTATCTGTTGTAGATAACTTGGGAAATAATGTTTTGTGTATTGATTCTACTAATAATAACTTGGATAAAGCATCATTATGGCATTGTCGTCTTGGACATATAAGCAAGAAACGCATAGGCCAACTCCAAAAAGATGGAGTCTTGGAGTCGTTTGACCTAAAGTCAGATGATAGTTGCGAATCATGCTTACTTGGAAAAAATGACAAAGTCACCCTTCACAGGTTCATGTGAGAGGGGTGAAGGTTTGTTGGACCTTATACACACGGATGTGTGTGGACCATTCAAACATGCCACAAGGGATGCTAATCGTTATTATTTGACTTTTACTGATGATTATAGTAGATATGGATATGTCTACTTGATCAAGCATAAGTCAGAGACTTTCGAGAGGTTTAAGGAATTTAAACAGGAAGTCGAGAATCAATTGGGCAGGAACATTAAGATGCTTCGATCCGATCGTGGTGGTGAGTATCTTAGTTCAGAGTTCCTCGACTATCTAAGGGAATGTGGGATAGTCTCACAATTGACACCTCCCAGGACACCACAGTTGAATGGTGTGGCTGAGAGGCGAAATCGAACCTTGTTGGATATGGTTCGTTCCATGATGAGTCGAGCTACGCTACCAATCTCATTCTGGGGGTATGCCTTAGAGACTGCCGCCCATATTCTTAATCTAGTCCCTACAAAGAAAGTTGCCAAAACTCCTCACGAGATGTGGACTGGTAAAGTACCTAAACTAGACCACATCAAGATTTGGGGTTGCGAGGCTTTCGTGAGACGCGAGACTCATGATAAGCTCGAACCTCGAAGCGAGAGGTGTATTTTCATCGGCTACCCACAGCATTCCTTTGGTTACCTCTTCTACAGACCTAGTGACAATGTGGTCTTTGTAGCAAGAAGAGGAGTCTTTCGAGAAAGAGAGTTTATAAGCCAAGGAGACAGTGGGAGGCAAATTGATCTTGAAGAAATTCAAAGATCAAGCGGTGAAGGAACTTCAAACTCTAGCCCTCAACTTGAGGAGGAAACTCCTGTTGAGCCAATTGACAAATCTGTACCTCTGAGACGTTCCACGAGAGTTAGGAGTGCACCTGAGCATTACTATGGATTCCATATTACTGCAGAAGGTGAGACACTTATTAGTGATGAAACACTAGTAAGTCAAGATGACCCTAACAGCTACGAGGAAGCCATGGCAGGCCCCGAGTCTGCAAAATGGAGAGAGGCTATGGATAGCGAGATACAATCCATGTATGACAATCAAGTTTGGAACTTGGTTGAGAATGTACCAGGTCGTAAGACAGTAGGGTGCAAATGGGTCTTCAAGAAGAAGACCGACATGGATGGTAAAGTACACACTTATAAGGCTAGACTGGTTGCAAAGGGCTTCTCTCAAATTCCTGGAGTGGACTATGATGAGACCTTTTCTCCGGTAGCCAAGATTAAGTCTATTCGGGTTCTGTTAGCCATAGCTGCATTTCATGATTATGAAATATGGCAGATGGATGTCAAAACCGCTTTCCTTAATGGGAAGTTGGCTGAAGATGTTTACATGAGTCAGCCAGAGGGTTTTGTCAGCAACGAGCACCCTAATAGAGTGTGTAAGCTTGAGAAATCCATTTATGGATTGAAGCAAGCACCTCGCAGATGGAATCTTTGCTTTGATGAAAAGGTCAAGGAATTTGGCTTTTCTAGGAGTGAAGATGAATCTTGTGTGTATGTCAAGGCTAGTGGGAGTATAGTTAGCTTTTTGGTATTGTATGTGGATGACATACTACTCATAGGAAACGACATTCCAACCCTGCAGGAAGTAAAGTCCTGGCTTGGGAAGTGTTTCGCTATGAAGGACCTTGGTGAAGCTGCCTATATTCTAGGGATAAGAATCTTGAGAGATCGGAGTAAAAGACTAATTGGACTTAGTCAGAGTACCTACTTGGATAAGGTGCTGAAGCGATTCAGCATGCAGGACTCCAAGAAAGGAGAGTTACCCATCCAGAGTAACACCAGGTTGAGTAAGACACAAAGCCCTAGCACTGAGGCTGAGATAGCAGAAATGAGTCGAACACCTTATGCTTCGGCTGTAGGATCGATCATGTATGCTATGACGTGTACTCGACCCGATGTAGCTTTTGCCTTGAGCATGGTTAGCAGGTATCAGGCGAACCCTGGCAAGGCACACTGGACTGCGGTAAAGAATATCCTCAAGTACCTACGGAGGACTAAGGACTGGGTCCTTACCCTCGGTGGGAGTGATAACTTGAGAGTTGTAGGGTATAGTGATGCTAGCTTCCAGACTGATAGGGATAGTTTCCGCTCTCAGTCGGGCTGGGTCTTTACCCTAAACGGAGGAGCAATTTCTTGGAAGAGTTCCAAGCAAGAGACAGTGGCTGATTCTACTTGTGAATCAGAGTATATTGCAGCTAGTGAAGCAGCAAAGGAAGCGATATGGCTGAAGAACTTCATTGGAGACCTTGGAGTTGTACCAGCTATTAAAGAGCCAATGGAAATTTTCTGTGATAGTGAAAGTGCTGTTGCCTTAGCCAAGGAACCAAGGGATCATGGGAGATCCAGACACATCGACAGAAAATACCATTTCATTAGACATCGGATCGAAGAAGGACTCCTCGTGGCAAAGAGGGTATCATCGGATGAGAACCCAGTAGATCCCCTCACGAAGGGACTGAGTAGGGTTAAGCATCTCCAGCATGCTCGGAGCATAGGGCTGAAGGATGATATAAGTTTTAGTAGTTAGATAACTCAGAAATTTGTAAAGTGTAATTGACATTTGATGATGAATAAAAGGTGTTTTATTTATGAGTAAAGTGTTGCTATCTCTTGTCAATCGTTTACTATATTTCTTTTGCATGTTTTGACTTCCAGAATAATTTTGTTTGGTGTAACATATTATTCAAACCTCCACAGTCGGTCATATGTCGGAAGTAGGTATGAATCAAGACTGTCATGATGGGTTGTAGAGGTCCAAGTTGTTGGACAAGGCTACAACAATCATGAGTGCTCATAAGTTCTGAGCATTGGACTCAACCCACGCTCACTGGAATCACTTCATGGAATTCTATCTCGAGTGATCGTGAGACGGTAATATCATATAAGTCTTCAAACCTAGAGATATGATTTGTTACTTACGAGTTGGTTATGCATTGACTGTACGAAAACGCATTGGTAACTCGATGTTATAAAACGTACTTTTGTGTGTAATTCAATGAGTGGTAGAACAAACATATGAGTCGAAGTTTATCTGTTCCTTCTTGGATTAGAAGCCGATATCTGGGCCCTTCGATGATTTTGTTTTGACCCATGTACCGGGCCCGGTCAGAACTAAGTTGATGTGTTCAATTAAGTTCTATGTCAAACAAATCGGAAATCGAGAAACAAATGCTGGACAATAAGCAAGACTATGTTCCATGTATTTGTCCGGCTGATATCTAGAACGGAGGATTATATGATCACTTATCTTAAATGGCGTACTATCATCTTCTCAGTTCCGAGAAACCTTGAAAGAGCTACGATTGCCGGTCGGTTCCTGAAGTACTAGAGATATAGTTATTAGACTTATCCAAGTGGGAGACTGTTGGATAAGGTGTCTAAGTCCATAACTATTTCGGGCTTGTACTTGACCCGACCCGGCATGGTCCATTTGGGTTGCATGGCACCATGCAATTGGATAGACTAAATGAGAGAAATAACACTTGGAGATTATTAATATATTATAAGTTCTAATATATTAATAATATTATTTGATTAGTTGATCAAAGAATTAATTTGGAATTAATTAAGTGATCAAAGGATAACTAATTAAATATATGGGTTGATTGTGTAAATCATCCATATCTTGTATAGTGGGCTAAGAGGCTCCATGGATTATCAAGTTGGGTTCTACCCATAGGATGCTCCATGGATGCTCCATGGGAGTTACAAACCCATGGGTCATGGAAATGAAGAGCCATGACACATTAGGGTTTACATGGTGTAACCCTAGATGTGTCAACACTATATAAGAAACATATTCTCCACCAAAAATAGGTACTACTAAGGAAACAAGAGGGCTTGGCCGATTTTTGAGAAGTGTGTGTTATCTCAAGAGTCTTTCCAAGAGCATTTGGTGTTGTGTGAAGCATTTGAGGCATCACACTTGGGGTGCTAGGCTCACAAGGTTTCAAGGAACACAAGCAACAACAAGGTAAGTTATTCTATCTATGATTCAAGTTAAAATTGTTCCCCATGTATGCTAGATAGGAATATAACCTTGGAATTCAACTTTGCATGATAATTAGACAAACATAGATCCAAGGTTATTAGGGTTGCATGTACACTTAGGAAGTGTTAGAATGCTCAAAACCCATCAGAAAGATGCGAACATATTACAACCTTGCAATAGGTGCGAAGGTTTCTTCATAGTCAATGCCTTCTTCCTGACAATATCCCCTAACAACGAGTCACGCCTTGTTCCTTAACACATTTCCCTCTTTATCCAACTTGTTGCGAAAAAACCCATTTTAGACCAACCACGGATGCATCCTTCGGAGTAGGAATCAATCTCCAGACTTTGTTTTGCTCAAATTTATTGAGCTCCTCCTGCATCGCTTGCACCTAGAATGATCCAGAGCAATTTGAATATTTTTGGGTTCAATTTTGGAGAGAAACGAATTGAACATGCAATATTCCACTTTAGAGAACATTGCAGTCCGCTTTGCGTTTTGTAGTGCTCTTGTAAGAACCCCTGAAGATGAATCTCCTATGACTTGAGTTTTTGGATGATCTTTGGTCCATTTGGTCAATAGAGGGTAATTTAGATCATATATCGGATCCAATTCAACATAAACTTCTATAAACTTTGACTGCATATCTGAATCATCATTCGCATTTCCATTCTCCCCCTCGAATGATGTATGTCCTTCTTCATTCGGAATGGAACCCTCCCGCCCTCCCCCTGGAGTGGTTGTTCAATGCTGGTTTTAGGGGTTTTGTTCTCCCCTAAACATGAGTATGAGGTGAGGAGGTTGAAGTGAAACCCTCCCCCTGCGGTGCAACATTCACACTTGTAGATTGAGATGAAGTTTCAGGGTCTTTCGGAGTGTGGTGCTCGTGTTCCATATCTTTCGTAGCATCGTCAATGATTTTCTTCACTTCGTCTTTCTTGTTGTCTACTGCTTTGGATTTTGAGGAGATTGCCTTTTCACATTCATCGAATAAGTTCATAAACTCCACATAGAGATTGGAGAGTGAAATTGTAGCTGGATTTGGTTGGGGGATGATGTCCTTATATTGGTTGTCATTCTTCTGAAACTTCTTTAAGTAATTGTCGTCGAAAGTGACATAGTAGTTTTTTCTATCTTTTTGGACTTTTTGTTGAGAACCCTATATGCTTTACAAGACAAAGAATATCCGAAGAAAATACCTTCGTCAGCCTTCACATCGAATTTGTTTCTTTGCTCCTTAGAATTAAAGATAAAGCATCGGGAACCAAAAACATGGAAAAACTTGACATTACGTTTTTGATTATTGATGATCTCGTATGGAGTAACTGCGAATCGCTTATTGAGGATAGATCAGTTTTGAGTAAAGCAAGCAGTTCCTCTCGCATCCATACAGAAGTAGAGTGGCATATTTGCGAATGATAGAATGGTTCCCGCAGCTTCGCACAATGAGAAATTTCGTCTTTCAACGACCACGTTTTGTTGAGGAGTATAAAGATCTGAAAATTTGTGAGAAACTCCTTTTGCAGTAAAAAATTCTTCAAATACTCGGTTCTTGAAATCCATACCGTTGTCACTACGAATGTTACGAACCAGCTTTTGCAGTTGTATTTCAATCTGTTTTATGAAATCCTTGAGCTTGGGTGTGGCTTCAGATTTATGCTTAAGAAATTCACCCAGGTAAATCTTGAAAAATCATCAACAATTACAATTATGTATTTTTTACCAGCAATGCTTTCAATTTCCGAAAGACCACAAAGGTCTATATGCAACAATTCAAGTGGTTCTATGACTTTCGTATTCATAATTGTTCAATGACTCTTCCTACTCTTTTTCCCCATTTCACAGGCTACAAATAGATGTTCTTTATCAAACTTCAAGAGAGGAAACCATCACACATGAGAACCAAGAACCAGCTTATTAATTTCTTTGAAATTAAAGTGCGAGAGTCTCCGGTGCCATAGCCAGCTATCATCAGTAGAAGCTTTCATAAGTAGGTAAATGGCATGCTTTCCTTTGATGTGGTTTGGATTGAGTGGATACATTTTGCTTTTGCGTTTTGACTTTAGGAGCATTGTTTTGGTCTCCTTTTTAATGATCTCAAATTCTTCATCGTGAAACGAAACTTTTAGTCATGTGCTAACCACCAGCTTTGAAACACTTATGAGGTTGTGTTGCAAGCCTTCGATGTACGCGACCTTGCGAATTAAAAAACTACACATTAGTGATCATCCCATAACCCTTGATTTATCCAAGTGAGTTGTTGTCGTACTTCACTTTACCACCATCTTTTAATGCTTAAGCTCTCTCAGTTCTTCCTTCCTGTCATGTGACGCGAGCAGCCACTATCTATATACCACTCGGAGTCAAACTGCTCGTCACGAATCACCTGCAATAAACAAAGAGATTTAGGAACCCAAATTTGTTTGGGTCCATGTGAGGCTTTCACAGGAGAAGTAATAGCAACATCAACTAAATAAGATCTTTTAACCAAGGTGGTATTGTGTTTCCTTTCAATTTGAAAAATGGTGATCCTAGTGTCTTTCAGGTTCTCATCCTTTATGGATGTTTTCCTTTTCTTATTTTGGATTTGTTTTTTGACAACTTTCTTCTCAACTTTTTGTGGGTTAGATTCGGACCTATTGAGAGGAACTTTAGGCTCCAAAACTATCTTTCCTTTGCCTTTAACATCTTGTGATGTCTTGGCTGAGTATAAAGCTTTTGTATCAGGAGAGAAGCGAGACTTCGTTTTCTCCATATGTTTCACATGATTTGAAAGCGATGGTTTTTGAAAAACTTTTTGTTTCAAAACCTGTAGATATTGAGACCGATTTTGAGGAAAACTTTTAGGTTTTCGCAGGAGAAGAGACTTTCACATTTGGATTTGATGAGTTTTCTTGATGAACAAAGTTGGGATTTTTGGATATCCATAAATGCTTTCTTTCCTTAAGATTTTTGTTATATCTTGCACTTCTTTTCCGTTTTTAAGCAGTGAATTGCTCATAGGTTGTGGCGAAGTCTGGTTCTAGTGGGGGAGAGTTGTAGCATCCTGAAATTCAGATAAGCTATTTAACCCTTCCATTTTATCAAGTTGTCAAGATTGGTCCCTTGAGAGAGTTGTAACACCGTAAATTTCAAAACAATTTTTCATTTAAAAATAATCGTTTAATTCTTAAAAACACTTTTCTTAAAATCTCATTCATAATCGAATTACAAAACATAACTCCATTTTCATTTTCATAATAAACCAGGATCTTCAAAACATGACTCTTTCTTTGGTGTGTATAATCGAGCCGGTGCCGTCCCGTGATCCTGAGAGAAACCTGAAACACATAACACAAAACACTGTAAGCATGAAGCTTAGTGAGTTCCCCAAAATACCACACATAACACATATTAGCCACTCGAGGCTATAACTCTGTGGGTCCGTGAACCCTACTCTGTGAACCTTCCGGTTCTAACTCTGTGAACCCTCCGGTTCTAACTCTGGGAACCTTCCGGTTTTAACTATGTAAACATTGCACAACATAAATCACATAGAAATAATGCAGTACATAACATACATAGCATACAAATACTCTGTGTTGGGTTGAAGATTTGCTCAAGTGTTGCGTCTTTGGGCTCGAATGTTTATTTATTTTATTTGTATTCCGGTTTGGGCCTGTCCAACCGAGAGCCCATTTTGTTTAATATATAAGTATATGCTTGCATGCATATTAGGTTAACGATTATTCTAGAGCGTAACGATAGTATTACAGATTTCTTTGATCATTCTTGTAACCTACCAATCCTCTACAGTTGATGTTCTTAATCGAGCTCTTCTGAGGATTTTGTTTAATCATTCGCCACGTTTGATTCACTCTTGTCTCGTTCTTATTTTCGTGTTCTTACAGTTTTATATTTACTTACCTGTTTGAGATCTAATCGATCTTCATAGATTAAAGGTTTTAAATCTCATCAATTGGTATCAGAGCAGGAGGCTGTGTAATCGATACACATCTTTTCTGTGAAAAGGTTTCAATTAGGGTTTTTACGCAACTACCGATATTTATTGAGCCGTCGTCTCATTATTGACGTATCTTGATATTTATTGTTTTGCCCTAATCTGCTTTATTACAAGTCTGATCTTTGAACAGGTTTTTTCGATCATAATGGACGAGTCACAATCAAATCCAATCAATATTTCTAACAGCATCAGTTCAACCACGAAGATTCCAATCCTATACACCCATGACTATGAAGTGTGGGCGCATCACTTCGAAGACTACGTGATAGGATCTGAGGATAATGGGTACCTCATATGGGAAGCCATCATTAATGGACCGTTTTCTCATTCTGCAACGTCCAGGACTATTAAGACACAAAAGGAGTACAATGATCTGCTGAAGGATGTTAAGGATATTGCACAAGATGAAAAGGCCAAATTCCAGTGCAATATCAAGGCATTAAGGTTGATCAGATTCGCTCTTCAGTCCGACACATTTAGGTTGGTCAGCTCATGCACGACGGCAAACTTCGCGAACTGTATTCTACAGACGAGGACCTTGAACATTCTATCCAAACCTTGCTCTTATCTGAGTTTGGAGAATTCAGGCAAGGAGCCGAAGAAACGGTGACCCAGACGTTCGATCGCTTCAATCATCTTCTCAGCAAGATGATCAAACATGACATTGAAAGGAAGCTTATCGAGCAGAAGGTTATATTCTTAAATGGTCTGAGGTCTGAATGGAGAGCAGTGGTGTCTACAGTCAAAGCCCATGAGCAGTTTAAATCATACTCTTTGGCGAAACTGGTGGGTATTCTCAAATCCCAAGAGAAGATTGTGCTGCAGGAGAAGAACGTTGTTTCAAGCCTTGGTTCGTTGGCCCTCCTATCAAAAAGTAAAGCTGTGATGGAGGATGAAGACCTCAACTTGGAGGAGTATGACCTCACGTCTGAGGATTATGCTATGATGGTGTCGAATCCCAAGAGGTTCATAAAGAAGAGATTCCCCAGCAATAAAAACCGAAACTGGCAGGGGAGTTACAGTTCAGAAAAGGTTAACAATGAACCGAAGGTTGAGGAGCCCAAGAAGGAACCGAAGGTGGATGGCGATTCCGGAGTAAGCTGTTACTACTGTGGTGGGAAAAACCACTATGCTAAAGATTGTGTCCTTAAGAAGATGGCTGAAAAGGATGATGAAAAGGATGAGGAAGTTGTGTTGCAGAAAAGGCTGGATGAGTTGAGAAAGAAGAAGTCTACCGCTAACCCTTCTATTAATGCTCTTATGGTGCAGGGTTCGGTTGCTGATGACGAGTTCGGTAGCACGGAAGTTTGGTCTACCGACTCAGAAGACGATGAAGTGAGGAAGCCTACTCATGGAAAGGCTTATGTGGCAAAGGAGGAGAGCAGTGGAGGAAGATGCTTCATGGTGTCTGATGTATCTCAGATGAGGGGATACAACACTGATGGTGGAAGCGATGAACCGAAGGGGCAGGAGGACATGTGCTTTACGGCCAAACCACTCAGCCAGCAGTTCAATGAGCTTGATGAACTGATAAAGAAGGTACAATCGGTTTTCATTTCATTTAAAGTACCACAATCCTCATATGAGAAAGAACTAAAAAATGTTAATACAAGAATTTCACATGTAGATAGTAGCTTAACTCAAACTCGAGTCACCAATTCTAACCTAACTGATCAATTAAGCAGGGTGTCTTCGAAGAGTGAGGAGCGGCGGATGTGGATCGAGTTCAAGGAGTCTAAATTAGTTAAAATAAAAGACGAAAACATTTATTTACAAAGACACAATTTAAAGTTGTTAAAACAGCGGAATGTTTTTTGTTTAATTGCAAAACGTCTATATTCTAATATTACTCAGCTTCATTTGGACTGTGAAATAGGCCAAAAGATCCATCGCATGATTTTGCCCTTCCTTGAGTTTAAGGAGGATGAGATCGATGCTGAAGCCTATAATTGTGAGAGTGTGATATCGTCTGATGATATCAATCCGACCTACATGTATGGACTGGACAAAATTGAGTCCTTCATTAAATCCAAGGACCACAAGGACATGCTTAAAAACCTTTTGGATGAAAATGATAGACTTAAACTGAGAACCGAAACCATACAAAAATTTGACTCTTTAAACGCCAACGTAAGCTCAGAAAACAAAATTGATGTTGAAAATGCATCTGAGCTTAACGAGGACGACAACATGAGTGAAATTTCTGTAGAGGACACGGTTGACTGCTCAGAATTTGTTAAAAGCGAACATGAAAACCACAATAATCTTATTTCTGAAAATTCAGTGGAGTTCGCTCGATTGTCCCAAAAAAAGTCCCCGATCTTAGCTGAGAAAGCAGTTGTGTATCAAAAGGTCAGGACCACTCCAAATCAAGTATACAAGGTCACTGGAGTAACCGAACATCAGACGGCTGAACTCACAGCTATTGTAAACGAAGACAATGTTGATGGCTGTGATGAGTACTTCTGGTCAGCTCCAATAGATAATGCAAACGAAACGGTGGGCTTATCTGAAAGGACCTCCTGGATGAGTAAAGGTAGATACATACCTGAACCCTTGAATAAGCCAGATAATTTCGATGAACCAAGCACCAGTGGTACGAAAGACATTCCTCAGGAGGATGAAAGTTTGGCAAAAGAAGACGTTCCCTCTACTTCCTTAGTTCATAGTGAAACTCCTACAGTTCAAAATGAACCTGCCAAGGAAAAACCGAAAATGAAGGCTAATATTCAACATCAACCGAAGCAGATGAGGAATAAGAAATGTGAAAGGAACCAAAGATACAGGAAGAATCTCTCTGAAAGGAGGCAATTCTGGCAATCCCAGAATGCATACTTCTCACATCAAGACAAGAATCTGAAGTGTGAAAACAATCCTGTCGGAAAGCCTGAGAGCCACAATAACCGAAAGCCAAGGTTCGGTTCACAAGAGAATACCAACCGAAAGCAAAGGTTCGGTTCTGAGAATGACTTCAACCGAAAGCAAAGGTTCGGTTCAAAGAACGATTCCAACCGAATGCAAAGGTTCGGTTCTGAAGTCAAAAGAGAACAAAACTCTAAGGTCAGTCCCTCCAATGATCAAAAGCAAAAGGGTCACCTAGAGTCTCCAGCCAAGAAGTCCTCTCAATCCAAACCCACTCCTTCTAGTTCATCTAATTCTTCTACTTCCACCAATTCATCTCCATCTTGCTCTAAAGCTAATTCTGTTCGTTCTCAAAAATCTCATTCGTCAGCTGAACAAAAGGGCAAACAGAAGGTCAATGAATCCAAACCAGAGTCCAAACCGAACGCACCCAATCCTAATAAGATAAAAGTTTTCACCATTAAAAAGAAAGATGAAACAACACTCATAAAACGAACATATTTTGTTGACATCTCTCTTACTGTTCCTGTTCCCATGAAAAGCTCACGTGGACCCAAGAAACTTTGGGTTCCTAAATCTGCTTAATTTTTGCAGGTTATAAGTGACGAGCAGTTCGACGAAGAATGGTACATCGATAGTGGCTGCTCTCGTCACATGACAGGGAGGAAAGAGGAGCTCAGGGAATACAGATCTCTTGCAAATGGTGGCAATGTCAAGTTTGGAAATAACTCTTTCGGCACCATAAAGGGATACGGGATGATAACAAATGGTGACTTTACTATGAGGAAGGTGGCTTATGTGGAAGGACTCCAACACAACCTCATCAGTGTATCTCAGCTTGTTGGAGGTACACGTCTCAAAGTCTCATTCGATGATGAAGGTTCTGAAATTATTGAGAAAAAGACAAAGAAAGTAATTCTCAAGTCGGAGCGAAAGGGTGAAATGCTTCCTCTAAACCTTAAACCCATTAAAGGAAACCCAGCTATATGCTTGTTATCAAAAGCTCAATCTGACGAAAGCTGGTTGTGGCACCGAAGACTCTCTCATCTCAACTTTAAAGATATCAACCGACTTGTCACTGGAGGTCATGTTAGGGCCTTCCATTGCTCAAGTTCGACAGAGATCATTTGTGTGCTGCATGCGAAATGGGGAAGCAGAGTCGTGAAAGTCATCCATCTGTAATTAACACAAAAGTTGTTGAACCACTCGAATTACTTCATATTGATTTGTGTGGTCCTTCATCTCTCGAAAGCATCGGTGGTAGCAAGTATATTCTTGTTATTGTTGATGACTTTTCTCGATTTACATGGGTGTTCTTTCTAAAGCTCAAATCTGAAGCGACTCATAAGTTGAAAGTGTTTATCAAGCAGATTGAAGTACAACTCAAGAAGGTCGTTCGTAACATTAGGAGCGACAATGGTCTGGAATTCAAGAACAAGGAGTTTGAAGAGTTTCTAGCAGAAAAGGGAATAAGTCACAACTTCTCAGCTCCCTACACACCTCAACAAAACGGAATAGTCGAAAGACGAAACCGATCTTTGTGTGAAGCTGCCCGAACTATGCTAAGTTTCGTTTCCTTACCTCTTTATTTTTGGGATGATGCTATTTATGCTGCTTGTTTTACACAGAACATGTCTTATCTCAACAAGCGATTCACGCTCACACCTTATGAGATACTAAACAACAGAAAGCCCAATGTGAAATTTTTCCATGTGTTCGGCTCACGGTGTTTCATCTTTAACTCTAAAGAACACCGCAACAAGTTCGATGTCAAAGCCGACGAGGGAATCTTTCTGGGCTACTCTCTCACATCCAAGGCATACAGGGTCCTAAACAAGCGTTCGAGAAAAATTGAAGAGACATATTATGTGACCTTTGACGATAGCTATGTCAAAAAAGCTACAGGCCAAAGAACACACCGCTGGGGAAATCTTTCCTCAAACTGGCCAAGTCACAGTCACGATCGCTAATCTATACGAGAAATTTCTGGAGCTCTTTGATGAACCAGAGAAAGCTTCTCTCTCAGAAGCAGGTGCAGCAGACAACAAGGTTGACCACATGAAGCAGATTGTCGAAGAAGCTGCAAGGAAAATGAATGAAGGAGGATCGACTTCTAATGAACCTCCATTCAACAATGCTTCTGTCGAGGGGGAGACTAGCTCACATGTCAAGGGGGAGACCAGCTCACATGTCGCGGGGGAGCCAAGCTCACATGTCGAGGGGGAGCCAAGCTCACATGTCGAGGAGGAGCCAAGTTCTACAACCGCAACCGAAGGTGCTTCTCCAACCGAAGGTGCTTCTCCAACCGAAGGTGGTTCAACGCCTGAAAGTCCAGCACCACAAGAAACCTCTGAACCTCAAGTTTCTCAAAGTTCATCAATCGAGGGGGAGCATGATGATATGACGCTTGATTACGATAGCCATTCTGAGCCAGAAGAAATGATCAATGCTGAACTAGACCCTACCTTTGATCCAAACGATCCTCCTCTTACCAAATGGACCAGACATCATCCTATCTCTCAAGTGGTAGGCGATGTCTCTGAGAAGGTTCTGACCCGATCACAACTGAAGGCAAAACATGTTGGATTAATGTCTAAGTCCATAACTATATTTGGTACGTACTTGACCCGACCCGACAAGGTCCATTTGGGTTGCACTTCACCGACACAATTTATATGGATAATCTTTTGAGAATAGTATGTTTATGATTAATATTAATATATTATAAGTTCTAATATATTAATATGGAATCATATTATTTAATTAGTATTGATCAAGAATTAATTTATAATTAATTAAGTGATCAAAAGGAACTAATTAAATATGGACTCTTATATATAAGGAATGGGCCAAGTTTATTTAGGTTGGGCTAAGCTTTCATAGATAGTCCATGGAGTGTTTAACCCATGGATCCTAGGAAATGAAAGGTCATGGGTATTAGGGTTTAACCCTAATCCTCCATACTATATAAAGATGTCTTTGGTTGGTGAAATGGGCACTAGTGTGGATACACTAAAGAAGGGCTAGCCAATTTCACTAGAGAGAAACAAGTAATCATATTCTCTAAAGTATTCCAAGGTGTCTTGGTGATTTGTGATTCCACTTAAGGCTTCCACACTATTGGGGCTAAGCTCTTAAAGCTTGAAGACATCAAGCTACATCAAGAGGTATGTATTCTATCTTGTTACATTCATAGTTTTTGTATGCTAGATTAAGATAATACCTTGGATGTTCTTATTTGCATGTATAATAGAGAAAACATAGATCCAAGGTATTTAGGGTTGCATGTACACTTAGGAAGTGTTAGAATGCTCAAAACCCAACAGTGGTATCAGAGCCTAGGCTTGTTTTCTATTATACTTGATGCAAATTGCTGAAAAACTCGATTTTCTGGCTTTCTGGGCACTGGACTCGCCGAGCCCACTGATGAACTCACCGAGTCCATGAGTAAAATCATCCTACTCGCCGAGTAGGTTGATGCCACTCGCCGAGTAGGAGCCCCAGACAGCATATTTTCGAGTTTTTTGGCTAGAAATGGACTAGGAACATTACCCTAAGTTGTTTTTGAACTTATAAACTTGTTTTTCTGATGTGGTAATGTTCATGCTAATCCATTTTCAAAGATAATTGTCAATAGATTCATGTTTTGTATTAGTTTAAGGATTAGACTAATTACATGAAAAAGTTTGATTTGAATTATCTTGTTCTTATGAGTTGCTTAGATTAATAGAAAAGTTAACTGAAATAGTTGTTTTCAATCCATTTTAATCTAAGAGTTGAGTATAAAATGTGTTTGTGTAACTTGTCCTCAAGTTACATGAAGAGTCACATTAAAGACTCATAAAACTCATAAAAGTTGGCAATGGTTACAAAATGAAGAGTCTTGTGTCATTGAATAATTATTTTTTATGACTCCATAACTTGTCCTCAAGTTATGGAAGTTCAAGAGTCACTTCATTAAAGAAAAATATGTAACCATAATTAAATCCATAAGTTATAAAATAAAGAAAAGTTAGTTCTTTTATTAGTTTAAAGTCTTCCATAACTTGTCCTCAAGTTATGGAACTTGAAGAGTTTTTGGATTAAAACTACTTTAAACACATAAGTTATGGAATTAATTAGTTTTGAATAGTTTCAAAACTTGCCCTCAAGTTTTGGAATTTGAAAAGTTTTCCTTATAAATACTTTAATTCCAAGTTAGCCCTTAGAATTTTAAAAGTTAAAATTCAACCCTTATACTTTATAATATTATAAGTTAATAATATATATATGTATAAGAGTAAAGTCAGTCTTACCGCTAGTACGCCTCATTCACGAAGCCGGTCTATAAGGTGGGTATAAAGTTGTTGCCTATAAAATGGCAACTTAATGGGTGTCCACTCTCACCCACCGCTTGCTTGACCGGTGGAGGGTCGTTAGCCGAACGGGTTTGACAAGACTATAATTCTCCTTTATTAAAAGTATTAATGATAATACTAAGTAACTAAACTCTTAATAATACCCAATCTTAGTTACTTAGGAAAAATGTGAATAAGGTGCTAACCCATGAAATTACACTTTACACTTTGTCTAAGTCGTTAGTGGAGCGTGTGTGGTTAACCGGCACACTAACTTGGACTTAACAAGGTAGGTAAAGGGTGACTTAATATTTATCATAGTATCGATGGAGCGTGTGTGGTTAACCGGCACATCGATTGAGGGGTAATTTATTAAGGGTACCAAGTGATTTGCATGGTTACTTCACACCTTGTTTTGTGATCCTCGGCATCCCAGTCACAAAACCTGAAGGGCACACTCGAGATTGAAACATGCCTTTGAAAAGTTCAATGAATCTCAAAGATCTAGGAGTTTCAAAACCAATTAAAACCTAATAATACATTTCGTTTATCTTGGTGGAAATTGGTGAATCGTCATTCACCTACCTTCAAATATTTTATAGCTTGGATTACGGCATACCTCTTCTAAGTTATAAAATAGTTTTTTGGGTCCTAGCCTTAATATTTCATATTGGGTGTCATATTAAGGACTTTAAATCAACTATCTTGAATATCTCCCAAAAGATGTCTGGTTTAGACACATACGATCTTCCCAAATCTCTTGAAACAAGGTTTCCTAATGAAGATGATGTCCCGTGGATATCATACTTCTTTCTCCTCCTCCAACTAATCTCCCTAACCCACAAGTTCTTGAAAAGTTTAAGGTCACTCAAGCCCTATTGGCAAGGCAAGGTCTAGGTGTGATCACATCTTGGAGATGTAGTCACATATTGACAAGCCGGGAGAGTTGGGTGTCAAAGTCTTGAGAAAGTTGGTGGTTCAACTACTTTCTAAGTCACATAGTGAGTTCCTTTGGGACACCTATGAAACAGACTATGACAAGACCCTTAATGATCTTATCTATTTGCTAAGATCAACTTCCTAAAACTTTATGGACATTGACAATGATGACATTGGATATCTAGTAAAGCTCTCTCTTCCCGATGGAAAGGGATCGGCCATAGTCAACTCGGTTGACCAAATGGTAAAGAGAAAAGCTAAGTCTGTGATAGTCTCGTGTACCATTATCAAAGGGTCCATATGTTTGTATTGCCAAAGAAAGGGGCATTGGTTGCGAAGCTGCCAAAATTTACCTAAGGATGTTAAAGTCAATAAGTTTGACTCTACTTCAGGTAAAGTCCACTATCTAACTCTGTTAAGTTTCTATTCTGAGATTCTTGATACATGATGTGACTGGGTCACATGGTGATGTTTTAAGAATCAAAGAAAAGTGAAGAAACTTAAAGAAAGAATATGCTGAATCTGATGGCGTAGATGGATTTCTATCGGATAGTTTGAAGATCGGATTCTTGAGCTACTTCTTAGGAGTTATGAGATATTGCTTAGGAATAGGTAACAACAAGTTTTCATATGGATTGTAAGGATAAGTTTTCCGCAAAGTTTAAAATATAAGAAAATTTTGATTTTATTTATTTTAAAATATCCTTACAATGGCATTTGAGGAAAAATTGTTGCTTATGTGATTCCATTAAGAGCAAGAGTGGAAATATGAAGTTGATTCTTTAATTTGTGGTAATGTCTATATTTACCAAATAAGGAAAGATTCTCATCACCCAAGTTTCATTTGGACCGAAACTTGGAATCATGCAAGTTGTATAGCATGATGAATGAGAACTTTCAAGTATTGGAAAATTAAGATTAATTACTCGGTCACATGGATGTGTGAGTCAAGTAATGGACTAAGGGATCGAGTACATAGTCTTGTGCACTGATCAAGTCCACCACAAAAGATTGATAAGACTATTCGTCATAGTTTACTAAAGCTCAGTAAATATGATTATACTTACAAGCTTAAGTGTAACTCTAAGACATTGGGAAAAAGGTTCCAATGTATGACAGAGCGAATAAGAAGAATCAAATTAGGCAGAAGGATAAAAGTTTCTCAAATCTAAAAAGATGGGAGAGTACTTTAGTATCAGTTTTGTGATCATCTTAATGATTAAGAAACCATAGCAAAATTAGTTCTCTAAGGAAATCTTAGTGCATTCTTATGACTAAGAAAAGGAACTTGAATTGTTGAAATGGTTAAATCAAGAAGATGAGTGATACTTCGTTCCAATACAAGTCTTAGAGTCATACTCCAAGATTGTAACTTGAGTGACATGTCTCAAAAGAAGGTTTAAAACACTTGTCAAATGTAAGAGTAAAGGTTTTCTACTCTTGTACATTTGAAATTGGTAAGTTGTGATGTTTTGGATAAAACAAAGACCAACTTAGGCCAATTGTGTGAAGTGTTTGTCTTGATTAGAATCCACACTATCTCTTGGATATTTGACAAGGGAGTCTTATAGGTCAAGAGGACAGTGGGAGTCTTAAAGGTCTTGAAAGTCTCAAGAACTAATCAAGAACAAAACCTGAAGGTCTTCCCTAGCACACGACTTAAGGTTTATAACCTATCGTGTTGACATATCTGTGCCCATTCCAGTTAAAGTTGGCTTTGCATATGAGTTCTTAGAGTTCTCAATTGGTTGCACAACTACTTGGAAGCAATGGCAGGCCCTTGAGCTGCCAGGTGGCAATAAATTAAGATTGAGTTCAATCCATATGGTTTTGGATTTGTCATTATCTGTGTCTTGTGATTATGGTTTTGACAAATTCATATGGGTAGGAACTCATACACCATAAAAATCTAAGTGTCATAAGGTTTCTCTCCGATTCATGAAAATGATGGTGAGGAAACACTTTCACTAAGTAGATTTTAGCTAGATAGCAATTGTGATATTTGCATTCTCAAAGTCGTTAGTGGAGCGCGTGTGGTTAACCGGCACACTAACATGGACTTGTGAGAAGTGGCAAAAAGGTCTAAACATTATGATTACGGCATCCCTCTTAATAATTGTTTAGATACACAAGTGTGCTATCTAAGGGAAGGTGTATGATTTTGATAAAGTCTTATCAAAACAATCTAGTATCAGAAATCTGAACTTTGGAAGAAAGTCAGCTGATTTCTGAATACATGTCAGAGCTAGTGGGAGCATAAGTGTTATGCTAATAATCATCATGTTAGTGGGAGCATGATAATTATGATAAGTATTGCAAGTTAGCAATGTTAATTATAGAAAACAAAAGTTTCAATTGGGAAAAAGTTGTTTTGCTATAATTAAGGGAGAGGAAATTATACTTCATCTCAAATCTATAAGCTTAGATCGTGAGGTTTTAATCATTTAGTCAAGGATATATATATGAATTTCATGTTGGAATGGCTCAACATAAGGAAATTCTGTATATGGGTCCATTATTTGCGTTCTAAAATTCGATTATGATTACGACATCCCTTTTCATAATCTGAATTATGAGAACTTGGCAAATTGAAATGGAAATGTTATAGCAAAAGACTGGTTTAGTCTTTACGTGAGACATCATGAATCGATTCCCATATGCTTCGTATATAGGATCGATTACATGTGCTATATTCATCCTTTCTAAAATTTTCCAAATGCCTGGGGCATTAAGAAGGGAAAAGGTTTAGAACTGGATATGACTAAAAGGATTAAACAATTGTCGTGGACAATCTAAGGTTTACCAAAGATTGGTTGCTCAAGGACAGTTGGAAGTATAGTGATAATTCTGGAAGGACCATATTGACATAATCTGTAAGGAGGCAACTCTTGTTCAGAAGTGATAGTCAAAATGGATTCTGGAAATGTTTCAAAGTTAGAATTTTCAATCTGTGTGAGATTAAGGAAACTTAATGCAAGAAGGATATTTCCAAGGAGTTGATCTCCTTTGGAATACTCTGTAATGATTGTTGCCAAGTCTTTGTGAGTTTGTGCATAATCGTTACAAGAGTATCAATGCATATAAGTTTAGAATCTAACAGATTTCAATAAATGGCATGAATTTGGAATTCTTGCAATTGCAGTAAGGATTTGGGAGTGTGAAAAGAGAATCATTGAAGCTATGTTCAATTGATCTAGTTCACATAGTAAAGATCATAGACAAACATAGTATGCATACTTGGTGTGTGGCATGACTAGTGTTTAAGAAAACATAGTGTACATGCTTGGAGCATGGGACAACTATTGTTTTAAATTCTAGAATAAAGTTGATAGCTGAAACAGTATACAATGAATAATGTGTAATCATATGGTGATAAATAAAAGGTGTTTTATTTATGTTGAAAGGGTTGATACCATATTGGATTCAATTATTATTGTGTTTCATTTTGCATGTTTTGACTTCCCGAATAAACTGGGTTATTCTTCCGGAATGACTAAGTTATTCAAACCATCCACAGTCGGTCATATGTTGGAAGTAGATATGAATTAAGACTGTCATGGGTTGGCTTGTAGAGGTCTAAGGTGTTGGACAAAGGGCTACAACACTCATGAGTGCTCATAAGTTCTGAGTATTGGATTCAACCGGCGCTCATTGGAATCACTTCATGGATTTTATCACGAGTGATCATGAGACGATAATATCTTATATTCTTCAAACCTAGAGATATGAGTTGTTACTATGAGTTTATAGTACATTGATTGCACGAAAATGCATACGGTAACTCGGTGTTATAAAACGTGCCTTTGTATATGATTCAACAAGTAGTAGAACAAGCCATATGAGTCGAAGTTTATCCGTTCCTTTTACCTTCGGGATAAAAGCGATATCTGTGGGCCCTCGATGATTTGATGATGACAAATGGAAGTGCTCGGCCGGGCCAGGACTGATTTGATTTGTTCAATTAGTCAGTCGTCATAAATTGAAAATCGGGAAACAACAAATGGACAGAGAGAATGATTATAATCCATGTCTCAGTCCATATGATATCTAGAATGGAGGAATATATGATCCCTTATCTAATGGACAAGTTCGTTGACAAGATCAGAGTTCGACAGCGACTTTAAGAGCTACGATTGCCAGTTAGGTTTGAAGTCATACGCAATAATAGTTTTAGACTTATCCAAGTGGGAGACTGTTGGATTAATGTCTAAGTCCATAACTATATTTGGTACGTACTTGACCCGACCCGGCATGGTCCATTTGGGTTGCACTTCACCGACACAATTTATATGGATAATCTTTTGAGAATTGTATGTTTATGATTAATATTAATATATTATAAGTTCTAATATATTAATATGGAATCATATTATTTAATTAGTATTGATCAAGAATTAATTTATAATTAATTAAGTGATCAAAAGGAACTAATTAAATATGGACTCTTATATATATGGAATGGGCCAAGTTCATTTAGGTTGGGCTAAGCTTTCATGGATAGTCCATGGAGTGTTTAACCCATGGATCCTAGGAAATGAAAGGTCATGGGTATTAGGGTTTAACCCTAATCCTCCATACTATATAAAGATGTCTTTGGTTGGTGAAATGGGCACTAGTGTGGATACACTAAAGAAGGGCTAGCCAATTTCACTAGAGAGAACCAAGTAATCATATTCTCTAAAGTATTCCAAGGTGTCTTGGTGATTTGTGATTCCACTTGAGGCTTCCACACTATTGGGGCTAAGCTCTTAAAGCTTGAAGACATCAAGCTACATCAAGAGGTAAGTATTCTATCTTGTTACATTCATAGTTTTTGTATGCTAGATTAGGATAATACCTTGGATGTTCTTATTTGCATGTATAATAGAGAAAACATAGATCCAAGGTATTTAGGGTTGCATGTACACTTAGGAAGTGTTAGAATGCTCAAAACCCAACAAAACAGACATCCTTATTTTCAAAGGTTGAATTTTGCATGTTTAACTCATTTGTATCAAAAGTTGAACCGAAGACAGTTAACACTGCCCTCGATCACTCTGATTGGGTTCAAGCAATGCAAGACGAACTGAACGAATTTGAAAGGAACAAAGTCTGGCGCCTTATTCCAACTCCTCCAGATGCTTCGGTTGTTGGTCTCAAATGGGTCTTTAGGAACAAAATGGACAAGGAAGGGAATGTTATAAGGAACAAAGCTCGTCTGGTTGTAAAGGGATACTGTCAGGAGGAAGGAATTGATTATGAAGAAACCTTCGCTCCTGTAGCTAGGCTGGAATCTGTAAGAATATTTCTTGCTTATGCTGCCCACAAAAACTTTGAAGTTTACCAAATGGACGTCAAATGTGCATTTCTTAATGGAGAACTCGAAGAAACCGTGTATGTGGAGCAACCTCCTGGGTTCGTGAACGAAAAGTATCCAAACCATTGCTATATTCTGGATAAAGCTGTGTATGGCCTTAAACAAGCTCCGAGAGCCTGGTATGAAACGCTGACTAAATTCTTAAAGATGTCTAAATTCAAACAAGGTTCGGTTGACCCAACCTTCTTTCGCAAAAAGGAAGGTAACCACCTTATGATAGTTCAAATTTATGTCGATGACATCATCTTTGGCTCTACGAATCCCAGCTTAACAGCTGAATTCAGAAAGTTGATGGAGACTAAATTTGAAATGAGCTCAATGGGTCCTATTAACTTTTTCCTTGGTTTAAATATTAGACAGGGACCCGAAGGCATCTTTATCAATCAGGAAGCTTACACGAAGACTCTCCTAGCAAAGTTTCGTATGATGGGAGACTCCAAAGTCAAAGTCCCAATGGCATTCGGCACCAAGCTAACTCCATCCCTAGACAAACCGGCTGTTGATATCACGCTCTATCGTCAAATGATAGGCTCACTAATGTATCTTACTGCTAGCAGGCCTGATATTATGTTTTCTGTGTGTTATTGTGCTCGATTTCAGGCAAACCCACGCGAACCTCACATGCTTGCAGTGAAGAACATTTTACGCTATCTCAAGCGAACCACCTCCTTAGGTCTATGGTATCCATCCAACTCAGGCTTCTTCGTTCAAGCCTATTCTGATGCTGACCTTGGAGGATGTGGACTCGACCGAAAAAGCACTACTGGTGGCTGTCAATTCCTTGACGGGAAGTTGGTAAGCTGGCAATCCAAGAAACAAACGTGTGTGTCGTTGTCTACTGTCGAAGCAGAATACATAACCGCTGCTTCTTGCACCTCACAAGTGATTTGGATCCAGAGTCAACTTCGAGACTATGGACTCAATATGAAGAAGATCCCACTATATTGTGACTCTGAAAGTGCAATTAGGATCTGTCATAACCCAGTGCAACACTCTAAAATCAACCACATAGCACTGAGGTATCACTTCATCAAAGATCATGTGGAAGATGGAAATGTCAAAGTTCACTTCGTAAGAACCACTGATCAACTGGCTGACGTCTTTACCAAAGCTCTTCCTGAAGCATCATTCAATAGAATATTGCAAGGGCTAGGTATGATGGAATCAGATTCAGTACCTCACACTACCTCTCAACCTCAAACATAAGAAGCGAAACCAACCGAACGCTCGGGTTCGGTTAAACCATCTGACTCGCTCATCACTTCAAAGGTAGTTTTTCTTTGTTGTATATTACTTGTACAAAATTGTTTTTCTTAGTGTTGAAAATATTTTCCAATTGCATGTCTAAAATGCTTGGTTTCTTAAAATTTTCCAAAACTGAAACCTAACGAAGGTTCCGGTTCGGTTTCTTAAAATTTTCCAAAACCGAAACCTACCGAAGGTTCGGGTTCGGTTTTTCAAAATTTACTGCAACCGAAATCAACCGAACGCTCGGGTTCAGTTTTTCAAAACTTTTCCCAACCGAAACCAACCGAACGTTCGGGTTCGGTTTTTTATATTTTTTCCAAAGTTTTTTTTAAGCCTTATTTTTTTTCTCTTACTATTTTTTTTAATTTTATTAAATTTTTTTCTTTTCTTTTATTTCTTTATTATTTCTTTAATAAATCTCAAAAACTCCAAAAATATTTTTTTATTTTTCTTGATGTGTGTTCGTTCGTTTATGGGGGTATAATTGATGAATTATTTAAGTGTCCCTAGAAGCATGCTGCTGTATGTGTCCCAAGCCTCATAAGATTTTGAATAACAGCCTTCATGACCTGGTATACACAAACCTTGTCTTCCCAATAAGGCTACCTCATTTATTCCAATCATAAGCTACCTCACTCTCTTCTCACATTAGTTAAGAGTTTTTCTGCTTGGTCCTTATTTTCGCAGCAGAGGTACTTTATCTTCTTACACCATCTCCATTACACTTCTCCATTACATTCGTTTCATCAACGTAACCCTTGAGACTCTCAGAAATTACCACTGAGGTTTATGGTTACACAACATCTGTGTTTATGATCTTAGTTTCGTGTCACTACGAGCTGAGTGAAACCCAAAATTCAACACCAAATTTGAATTGACGGTGATCAATTACTTTGCTCAAGTTTTCACCAAAGAATTGACAGATAACCTTTCATGAAATCTCAAATTTTATTTTGTGTGATTCCTATGAAATTGTTAAACACCATAACATTTCTTCCCTTGGGATCCAGTTTTTAATTTTTTTTTAGATTTTATATTTTCCAAGCCAATTTCAAATAAATTCCTACCTACTTGTTCAACAGACTACACCGGTCTCACAAGTACTTTGATCACATTCTTTCTTATTTTAAGATTAGAAGTGTTGCATCAAAGCGAAACCCACCATAAAGTAGCCTAATTAAAAGAAGCCTTTCAACATTTCTTAAAAAGTGTTTGATCGTAATTCAACGGGAATCCACATTAACACTTTAAGGTCTCTCTTGACCTTGAAGGAAGAGATTCGTGCCCGGGATCATCAGTTTCGTGTCATTATTGACATCACAGTTAATCCTAAAAAGAATTGCTTTATTTCTTTTCATTTTACACTCTTTGCACGAAAATCATTGATTTTCCAAAATTCCGTTACTAATTAATTTCAGGCTGATTTATTCAATTGGTGGTTAATAATTAAGACGTGGTCAACAATCCTCCACGTGGGCAGTTAATTCAAAAGATGCGATTCAAAAAGATAAGACGAAGAGTTGCTGACTCAGGCGGGAAATTAAAAAGATTGAATTTCAACCGGTAATTAAAAATGGGCGCGTGTGAATTTGAAACGGCCATACTTTTACTGACAACGTGGACGCGTGTGCAAAATCCAAGCGTCATCTCTCTGAACATTAAAGGCGCGTGAGGAATTGAAACGGTTTTCTTCTGAAACGGCGCTTATTGGGCAGCGTGATCCTAGGAATCTGACACTCTCTCTCCTACGTGATCATCGCACGCCTCAACTGTCGCACATCTGTCATTCAGAAAACCTTTTCGTCTTTCCATAGAAGATTTGAAACGATTTTTCTCTCTCCTATCATCCACTATAAAAGGCAGTCTTCACCACCATTTACCTCTTTACTGCTTCCGAAATTTCAAGAGAACAAACACTCTCAAAAAGCTTTCCTGTTCATCATCTTCTTCATACCTTCAACAATGGCAGAATCCTCTTCCGTCCATGCTACCTCACAAATCCTTCCCATTCGTCCACAACAATGTCTGGTGATTGATCTCAACCCTCTGGCGTACGACTCCTACATGTCGCCGATCATTGAGTGCTTGAAGTACTCCCAAATATCTCCAGCTCTCTCAAGGATTGAGTTTGTGACAATGGTGGCTCTCTCACAGGTGTATGCGACTGCGTATTACGACAAAGCAGTTGAGCGGGTGTTCTTTGAGGTTGCTGATCACAAGACCTCGATTTCAAGGCAGCGATTCTGCACTCTGCTAGGGTTTGCTGCTGACTCTTCAAGAATCCATCCGGAATCGATTCCGGTGGGCCATCTTTACAACATGTTTTATAACATGGGGTAAACGGAGGCGCTCGTCTCCGTTGCAAAGTTCAAGAAGTCATGCTTGCCGCCGCAGTGGAATGGCATGTTCACAGTCCTCTTCAAGGGCTTGTCGGAACGGAGCTCAGGATCCGACGGTGCCAGTCGACTTTTCTTGTCGATCATGTATGCAGTCTACAACGGGATCAACTTGGACTTTGGGTTGGTCCTCTGGCAACAGCTCATCCAGAGCCTTTCTTCTTCATCAAGGCATTCGGAGGTGTCGCTTGCACGATTCTGGATCCTTATCACTTGGACTTTGGGTTAGTCCTCTGGCAACAGCTGGATATCCCTACTGCTGCTGGTGCGGTGATGTCTTCGGTCGGTACTTTTCATACCACCAAGATAATCGTATCTGATGCGTCCAAATTTTCCTTCATTGGCTCTATTCCGGAGACAATGTACGGCGATGTTCCTTCTGACAACAGGATCATCAGGACGATCAAGGAGTTCAAACAGTCAGGGCCAAGGGAACTCACACCGGAAATGCTCAAGTCCATCCACGATGCTGACAAACCGGTGCCAAGGGGCAAAAAGGCGGACAAAGGGAAGCAAGCGACCAAAGCTACTAAGGGTCCTTCTCCCAAGAAGAGGAAACAGACAAAGGCTGCACCGTCCCCACAGCCGAAGAGGAGGAAGACTCAACCGAAGCGCAAGCTTGTCATCCCTTCCTCTTCAAGTGAATCGGATGGTGAGAGTTCGGGTTCGGACGACTCTCAAGGAGGCGAAACCCCTCAAAGAGGCAACACCCCACCTTGTTCTCCTACTCCAGATATGGAACTCCACAACTCACCCATCCCTTCACCCACACAAACTATCCCTACTTCCATTCCGACCATAAACCCCACTACCACTCTTCCCCCAACCTCTTTCCCTATACCACCACCCATTTTCACTAATACAACAACAACCACAACAAAGGTTACAACCAACGTATCTGATACGGGGGTTCATACCAGTGCAACTGAAACCTCACCCGTAACTGAACCACCACAAACCGAAACCCATACAACCGAACATACCCACACTCAACCGCCACCCGAAACTACCCCACCCCATACTCAACCTGAATCCTCAAAACCCACAACACCCCCAGCTTCACCACCCCCTCCATCTCCAGAAAATGCCTCTGATGGAGAAAACCCTTTCCTTGGCGGTGATCACATGACCTTTGATTCGGTCTATTTCAGTCCGTTTCAGGTTCAGAGTGATGAAGAGGATGATGCTCTAGTGACAAAGAAGCATCTTAAGGAGCTCAACGAGAAGGTTGACTTACTTCTCGCCTCCTCTTCCAACCAACAGTCCTCCTTATCTGAAGCTGCTCTTCAGAAGATTGTTGATGCCTTCTCCAGGGCTCAGCATGATTCGGTAGCCTCAGCAACTGCCGTCATCGACGCCTCTACCAAAGCCTGTGAGGCTGCGACCGCAAAAGTCGATAAACTATTCTCAGACGCCTCTTCTCTGCTGAAGTCATTGCAGGAGAGTGCGAATTCTACCAAGACAACTTTGGAACCGATTGTTCAGCAATTGGCAAAGTTCGTCTCAACGGAGTTGACTTCATTCGCTGCCCTTCACCACACCATAAGCGACGACAACTCGGCCCTTCGTGCCTCCATCGATGAGCGCCTTGCTAAGCTACAAGAGGATCTTGCGGCTGAAAACTCTTTGATGGACGTTCTCGCAAGCAAAACCACCGCCCTAAAGGTCAAGAGCACTCAGCTATCCAACTCTCAACAACAGCTGGAAGCTCTTCGATCCGAAAGGGAGGTCATCAAGACATGTGTTTCGGATGTACACGCTGCCCTATCCAACATCCTAGAAGCACATGATCCGATTCTAAACCATTCGGTGAGGCGAACCCTTGCTGAAAAGCTCTCTCCGGCCATGGACCTTCTCAGCAAAATAGAAGGCTTACCTACTTTCGTGTCCATTCCGAAAAAAAGGGGGAGAAGAGAAGAAGACCGGATCGAAACCACCTCCTTCCTCCAAAGCTACTCACACAACCGAACCACCTCCGACTGGTCAAGCTTCGGGTTCGGGTGTGAAGGACAAAGGGAAAAATATAGCTGAGGAAGAAGATGAAGATGAAGACAAGGAGACCATTGCGGACATGTTGAAACGAAAGAACAGTCGCAATGTGGATGAAGACGTAAATCGTGTGGCGCGAGACGCTGAAGAAGCCGAACGCAAGCAGAAGGAAGCCCACGATCTCCTCGAGAGTAGGAAGACTCTCTTCCCTGCATGGACTCGGGAGAGAATGATCAAAGAGGTCATAGACACTCCCAGCATATTATGGCTCGAGCCGCTGATTTCGTTCGACTGCGTTAATTCTGTCGATTCGCAGTTCGAGATGCCGTTGACTCGAAAGGCATTCATCTTCCATGCCTTCTCAAATATCTTTGAAGTCCCTCATCCGAACGCTGAGCTTGATAGGGAGCTCATCGACTTCTATCTGACGGCTGCTCGTCCTCAATATCTAACTTGGAGCGCCCAGAAGATAGTAAGCGTTCGGGTACTGAAGCCTTACACCGAAGGTAGATTCATAAACGTTCGGTTCAAGGTGATTCGGGGATCTGCTAGAACTGCACATCATATCTCCCTGGCGGATCTACCGAACTTAAATCCTCATGATTGGATTGTTCTGCACAACATCCTCTTGATGAATGAAGCTGAATATGGTCCTTGGATTGTTCTGCACAACATCCTCTTGATGAATGAAGCTGAATATGGTCCGATTATAGACCATATCAAGAGGATGATTGTCTGTTATATCATGGAGGTTGCCCTGATGGATCAGGAGGTTGCTACTGTCTTCAAGAAGAAACCGAAGATAGCTCCTGTGGGATCGGCCAGTGATCTCAATCAGATGAAAATGGGCAAGATCGACCCGAGACGCAATTCGGTCATGTTCACTAGAGCAGAAGGACAGAAATGTCTCTTTGCTTTAGCTGACAAACATCTCTACACCACTGCTTGTCTAGAGCATGTATTATCGATCATTCGAAGGTGTAAAGAGAATACAGCAGATGATGTTAAGTACTTCAATGACATGATCCAGTGGTACATCAGGTTTAGGCAGACGATTCTGGCTCTAATCTCTCGTCTGTTTAACACTGTGAAGAAGAAGGTACCTGGCTCCGCTGCTGGCCCAAGTAACAAATGAAGGTCTCGCTCCAATTGACGCAAAGGGGGAGATTGTTAGGTTGAAGATTTGCTCAAGTGTTGCGTCTTTGGGCTCGAATGTTTATTTATTTTATTTGTATTCCGGTTTGGGCCTGTCCAACCGAGAGCCCATTTTGTTTAATATATAAGTATATGCTTGCATGCATATTAGGTTAACGATTATTCTAGAGCGTAACGATAGTATTACAGATTTCTTTGATCGTTCTTGTAACCTACCAATCCTCTACAGTTGATGTTCTTAATCGAGCTCTTCTGAGGATTTTGTTTAATCATTCGACACGTTTGATTCACTCTTGTCTCGTTCTTATTTTCGTGTTCTTACAGTTTTATATTTACTTACCTGTTTTAGATCTAATTGATCTTCATAGATTAAAGGTTTTAAATCTCATCACTCTGTCACATAACTCTGGTTACCTACTCAAGGTAAAGTATAGTGAGAAGACACACCTGGCAAGCAGTAAGCAGATATCCTCATTCTTGCATCTCGAACTCGCCACCATCTATCACATAAGCCAAATGCTCTCATGAACATAACTCTCGAGACTAGACTCAAACCTCTCTTGGCACTCTCTTAAGGGTAAAAGACCATTTTACCCCCTTCTTGGCCCAAAGGCCACATTGCTGACCAAACCCTAAAATTCAACAGAAGTCAACGGTCAAACTTTGACCCAACTCGTCGAGTGCACTCCGGTGACTCGGCGAGTACACACATGTCCACTAACTCTTTGTCTCGCTTGGTACGTCGAGTCCCTCCCTATGCTCGACGAGTCATACCAGACATGAATCGCAGGGCCACCCTGACTTAACTCGCCGAGTCTCAAGAACAACTCGGCGAGTACCGCCTTGAACTCCAGTCCTCTAACCCCTCCTGACTCACTGAGTCATCCCCCAACATGGCAAGTCTATCCATTGAGCAATTTACGTGAAACCCTAACCCTACTCGCCGAGTCTCAAGAACAACTCGGCGAGTTCATGCCATGCACAAACTCTACTGACCTCCTGAGGTCAGATCTGTTTCCCCAAACCATATATCTGGCCTCCCTAAGCATGAATGTCACGTAAAGTTCGAAACTTGATGCTTATATAACCACAACAAGGCATCAAAAGGAGATGTAGTCCCAAAAATGGCAACCTAAGGCCAATCACCCAAACTGGTCCATAAAGCTCCAAGGGTCAAGGTCTCTAGACCTCTTTGAGTCCAGATCCAAGGCACAAACTCGAAGAGGGACCATTTCCTCCACATAATGACTCTCTAAAGGGGTTAGAAAACCCTAAATCTAATGATCAACACCAAAACTGAAGGAGGTTCGAACCATTACCTCAAAATGATGTCTCTGAACTCTGGAACTGCTTGAATCGCACCTCCTCTTTGCTCTTGTCACCTTCTTCTTGCTAAACCAAGGGTTCAAGGATCAAAAAGTGACTTCTTCTCCCTCACAATGATTTGGCTCAATTAGGGTTCTCTCAAGGGACTGGTAGCCGCAATTGGAGGCTATAATTTCCCTTAAATAGGCTCCAAACCCGGTGGATTAGCGTTTCATTAAACAACATCGACTCGCCGAGTCCACTAATGGACTCGCCGAGTCCGGACGTGAACCCCGATGAACATCCGCGACCCTACTCGGCGAGTCTTGGCTCTAACTCGCCGAGTTCCTCCTCAAACATGAAAATAATTAAATAAAATAATATACCTGGGAAATCAGGATGTTACAATTCTCCCCCACTAGAATCAGACTTCGCCCTCGAAGTCTCACTCTGGAAACAACTCCGGATGCTGCTCACACATCTCGTGCTCCGGCTCCAAGTAAGCTCTGACTCCTTCCGGTGTTGCCACTGGACCTGCACCAGAGGCACCTCTTTGTTCCCCAGAACCTTGAACTTTCGATCCCGAATAGCCACCGGTCTCTCAACATAGTTCAGGTCCACATCCACCTGAATATCCTCTAATGGCACTACTGCCGACTCATCGGCTACACACTTTCGCAGCTGCGACACATGGAAAGTGTCATGGATCTGACCTAGCTCTGCAGGTAGCTCCAACCGGTAGGCTACCATGCCTACCCTTGCGATCACCCGAAAAGGACCGATATATCGGGGCCCTAACTTGCCCCTCTTCCTGAATCGGATCACTCCTCTCCAAGGAGAGATCTTCAGGAGCACGAAGTCACCTACCAAAAATTCGAGCTCGGACCGGCGCCTGCCTGCATAACTCTTCTGACGACTCTGAGCGGTCAACAACCTCTGCCTGACCTGCTGTATCTGCTCTGACGTCTGAAGCACGATCTCTATACTTCCCATTACACGTTGCCCTACTTCTCCGCAGCAAATGGGGTCCGATACCTCCTTCCCTACAACAGCTCAAAGGGTGGCATACTGATGCACTAATGATGGCTGTTTGTTGTAGGAAAACTCTGCCTAGGGCAAATACGGGCCACAATTCTCCCCCCCCCCCCCCCCCGAAATCTAATACACATGCCCGAAGCATATCCTCGAGCGTTTGAATTGTTCGCTCGCTCTGAAGTGTCCACAGACAACACCATGGTAAACTCTAGCTCATTTCTCATATTCATCTTCAATACCGAGCACTAGGTCAGCTTTTGGCCCCACAGCTGAACCCCCAAAGGTCACACATAACATGATCCAAAATATCTCACTAACTTCCTCCCCATGACCACTATCACGGCCCAGTGACACGCAAGTCACGAAATTCCTTTTTCCTCATAAAAGATACAATCCAATCGAAGATCGACTCAGCTCTAACCTTTGGCGTCTGCTGCGCATATCCTCCCGCGCGCCTTGCTGACCCTCCCGACAGAGACGGAGACCCCAGTCTCGCCCCGGTTTAACCACTAGGCTCCATAAACTCAACACTAGGGCTACTCAAGCCTAAAACTCTTCTGCATCATGCACTTATCAGAGAACACTCCATCATCACACTTTCTTGCCGTCTAGTGGGTACTATGGCTTCCCGCAACATTACGACAACCTCTGACTAGTAAGTACTACGACTCCCCATAGTATCACAACGCCAACTAACTAGTGAGTACTACGGCTCCTCGTAGTACCACGACTCCCTCCCTCTGACTTGTGAGTACTACGACTCCCCGTAGCATCACAACACCCTCTGACTGGTGAATACTACGGCTCCCCGTAGTATCACGACTCTCTCTCTCTCTCTCTGACTTGTGAGTACTACGACTCCCCGAAGCTTCACCCTATACTCTCATTCTCATTACAACGCCACACTATGTTCACTAACTCATGCACCGAAGACTATCATAGATAGTTACACACAGTTGCCCCGGTATGCATTACAGACTTTGGCGGCAACCACCATAACACAGAACCAACCTCTGGAGATCCACTTCCTTAAATAATCCCTCTTGATGACAATACACGAAGGGCTCCCACTGGAACCATAGATACCTGATACATCACTAGTCGTCTTAAGCCCAAGACTCTAAATAACTCCGAAATCGGGACGCTATACGCGGAAACCACGGAACACCATAATGGAGCATCACAATGTCCTGCCTCTACCACTGATTCCCTTACTCCCAACACTATACACATACAACAATACATTTCCCCTGAATCCCATAATAATTTCCTATTTCACTCAATGCACAACTTCAATGCATCCAAACATTCAATTGGAATACAAGGAAGGCGCTAGCTCTTCATAACACACTGATGATCCTCCGAAACCCTTTCCACTACTGCTCAAAATCCAAGCAAGAATACACATCCCAGCCCGGGAGTTGGCTACTCAATAATCTTCTACCCATATTTCAACCCAGAAGTTCTCAACTGCCTATACCATCATTACGAGTCTTCCACTTGAAACGACTATGACCACTACCAGATTCCTGACCATTGAACACTCACTGTGGAGACACCCATCCTTCTCTCAGATATATACCACATGCATTATCTCACCTACACCTTTCCTTGATCACCAATGACCCTGATCTCATGAATTCAAGCCGCAGGTTTCTGTATCCAACCCCTAACCGCTCTTGCACAAATCTCTAGTTCTCTCAATAAACCACCCAGTTGTCACCCACTTAGGGTTCGAACCATCACTATCTGACACACCAACAATCTCACAAACTATTTTCACCAGCAATAACGCACCTGCCCCTGGAAAGTGCTACGCAACGCCCGATAATCCCCATTAAGGAAATCAATCGATCTCATATACTCTGAACCTCGGATGAAATCCTTAAGAACTTCTCTTCACGACTGCCTCTAGTCATTCCAAGTCTCGTACCAATCCAATACCAAACAACTCAACTGTCCAATAACATCACTGGCTCATAGACTGGACCATGAAATCATCATACTCCCTCACCTCGACTCATCAATCGACATTCCAACACATGGATCATCCCAAGAACAGGGACCCACTCCCATATTCAATACCCAACATAGATAGAAAAACCAATGCACTGATAAACTCGACTGGACTCCCCACTGATACCTCTACAATACGCCCTACTATACTCAAATAGATGTAACGTGGTCCTCGACTATCTTAGTCCTAACTGACTATCTACTCATGGTAAATCACTGCCTCGCGGCACACATGCTACCTAATACTCTGATGGAAAATCATCATCAATGACAACCTACAGGGTTTACCCCCAAACCCAAAACTTAAACATCATGCCTCTCATGTTTCGCACATGAACATAAATAGCACTACCCAGGTCATAGAAGGTGACATCTCCTCTATCGACTGACTGCTCAACTCAGACCGAAATTCTCCCCTCCCTCTGACTCCTTACCAAAATACTCTGAAAGGCTCTCGAACTCCCTCTCAAGGGACGCCTCTTCGAACCCAATCATGGCCCACAGGCCTAAAACCCATAGCGTCCAATCTCTACCTCATCAATCATGACCGGATAACCGGAGAACCACAAGCATCATTCACTACGAACCATGTTACTCATCCCATGACATCTCTTCTTAATATGCTCCGGTGTATGGTACCCAAACCATAGCATCAGTCATCCATCTGCTCCGATGTATGGTACTCGAACCATAACATCACTCCTCCATCCTCCTCGATGTATGGTACTCGAACCATAACATCACTCCTCAATCCGCTCTGATGTATGGTACTCGAACCATAACTTCACTCCAAAATCCGCTCCGATGTATGGTACTCGAACCATAACATCACTCCTCAATCCGCTCCGATGTATGGTACTCGAACCATAAATTCACTCCTCAATCCGCTCTGATGTATGGTACTCGAACCATAACATCACTCCTCAATCCACTCCGATGTATGGTAGTCGAACCATAACATCACTCCTCAACGCGCTCTGATGTATGGTACTCGAACCATAACATCACTCCTCAATCCGCTCCGATGTATGGTACTCAAACCATAACATCACTCCTCAACCGCTCCGATGTATAGTACTTGAACCATAACATCACTCCTCAATCCGCTCATTAGAACCTTCAGAATACTCTCTGTATCAAGCATGGGTCCTCTTCTTTCAGTAGTACGGGCCCATACTACCTGCCACATCTACCCATACATTCCACACGGACTATCCCGGAGCTCCTAAGTAGCTGCTCGACCTTCTCGTTCACCAATTCCATCGCGCGTGCTCGCTCCCCAGCGAAATTCTCTATTCTACCAGCGCACTCATCTGGCTAAGGTTACTCCCTAGGCTCTTCCTATATACATAGGACTCACTCTGGGTGATAACTCCGCTTGCTCTGCTCATCCTTGAAAGTACCACCGAACTCTGCAACTCTTCCCCTTGCAGGTTCTAACTATTCTTTTGCTAAGTACCACGGTACTCATCTAGGCATCTCCCTTAGATTACTCCTCTACTCAAATCCCCTAAAGGATTCCAACTAAATATTCTCACTCATCACATACTCAAAAGCACATTGCATATAATAGCAATTCCTAGGCATAGGCATCACAAATCAGGCCACTCTAGTCATAAGATATGAAATACCTAGCATGTCTCTAGCATGCAATAATATCTCATAAAGTGCATCATAAATATCTCATAACACAAAAGTAAGGGTATTTTGGGAAATCATCGTTCGGGCTTTGGTTGATTGTACACACTGCTCTTTCTCGCTTTCTCTTTGAACTCTTATTCACTTTAGAAAATTATTTCTTTGAAAACTTTTCTTACTTCCTCAGTTTGAGTCCAGATTTACCCGAAGGTGCATCCAAATCCCTCAAACCAAGGCTCTGATACCAACTTGTAACACCGTAAATTTCAAAACAATTTTTCATTTAAAAATAATCGTTTGATTCTTAAACACACTTTTCTTAAAATGTCATTCATAATCGAATTACAAAACATAACTCCATTTTCACTTGCATAATAAACCAGGATCTTTAAAACATGACTCTTTCTTTGGTGTGTACAATCGAGCTGGTGCCGTCCCGTGATCCTGAGAGAAACCTGAAACACATAACACAAAACACTGTAAGCACGAAGCTTAGTGAGTTCCCCAAAATACCACACATAACACATATAAGCCACTTGAGGCTATAACTCTGTGGGTCTGTGAACCCTACTCTGTGAACCTTCCGGTTCTAACTATGTGAACCCTCCGGTTCTAACTCTGGAAAACCTTCCGGTTCTAACTCTGTAAACATGCACAACATAAATCAATTAGAAATAATGCAATACATAAAATACATAGCATACAAATACTCTGTCACATAACTCTGGTTACCTACTCAAGGTAAAGTATAATGAGAAGACTCACCTAGCAACCAGTAAGCAGATATCCTCATGCTTGCATCTCGAACTCGCCACCATCTATCACATAAGGAAAATGCTCTCATGACCATAACTCTCGAGACTAGACTCAAACCTCTCTTGGCACTCTCTTAAGGGTAAAAGACCATTTTACCCCCTTCTTGGCCCAAATGCCACATTGCTGACCAAACCCTAAAAGTCAACAGAAGTCAATGGTCAAACTTTGACCCAACTCGCCGAGTGCACTCCGGTGACTCGGCGAGTACACACATGTCCACTAACTATTTGTCCAGCTTGGTACGTCGAGTCCCTCCCTATGCTCGACAACTCATACCAAATATGATTCGCGGGGCCACCCCGACTCAACTCACCGAGTCTCATGAACAACTCGGCGAGTACCGCCTTGAACTCCAGTCCTCTAACCCCCTCCCGACTCACTGAGTCATCCCCCAACTCGGCAAGTTTATCCACTAAGAAATTTACGTGAAACCCTAACCCTACTCGCCGAGTCTCAAGAACAACTCGGCGAGTTCATGCCATGCACAAACTCTACTGACCTCCTGAGGTCAGATCTGTTTCCCCAAACCATAGATCTGGCCTCCCCAAGCATGAATGTCACGTAAAGTTCGAAACTTGATGCTTATATAACCACAACAAGGCATCAAAAGGAGATTTAGTCCCAAAAATGGAAACCTAAGGCCAATAACCCCAAACTGGTCCATAAAGTTCCAAGGGTCAAGCTCTCTGGACGTCTTTGAGTCCAGATCCAAGGCACAAACTCGAAGAGGGACCATTTTCTCCACATAATCACTCTCCAAAGGGGTTAGAAAACCATAAATCTAATGATCAACACCAAAACTGAAGGAGGTTCGAACTGTTACATCAAAATGATGTCTCTGAACTCTGGAACTGCTTGAATCGCACCTCCTCTTTGCTCTTGTCACCTTCTTCTTGCTAAACCAAGGGTTCAAGGATCAAAAAGAGACTTCTTCTCCCTCACAACGATTTGGCTCACTTAGGGTTCTCTCAAGGGACAGGTAGCCGCAATGGGAGGCTATAAGTTCCCTTAAATAGGCTCCAAACCTGGGCGATTAGGGTTTAATTAAACAGCATGGACTCGCCAAGTCCACTAATGGACTCGCCGAGTCCGGACGTGAACCCGGATGAACATCCGCGACCCTACTCGGCGAGTCTTGGCTCCAACTCGCCGAGTTCCTCCTCAAACACCAAATTAATTAAATAAAATAATATACCTAGGAAATCAGGATGTTACAAGAGTTCTTGTAGCAAATGAGTACGCTGGGCGTACTGGGGAGTACGTTGCGCGTACTCATGCGCTTAATTTGGACGCGGACTCGCCTGGGTATGTTGGTCGTACCAAGGGTTACATTGGGCGTAACGGGTCTAGATGCAAACCCTAAATGTTTGGCTTGTGCACTATTTTAAGGATGCTAAGGCTCATTTCTCAGCCTCCATATCAGAGAGTGAAACCCTAAGAGAGAGCCTTCCATCGTCCTTATCTTGAGTGTGTGTGATTTGGAGCTAAAAGTGTCTTGGTGTGTTAGTGAAGAAGAAGGAGAAGAGCTTGTGTAGGCTAGGGCTTGACCTGAAAGTTTGGATCGGAGATCTACAAAGAAAGGAGCTTCATCTATAGGTATAATGTTCAAAACTTTCCTCTTTATTTGGGTAGATGATAGCATGGACCATTTCTAGGGTTGAAAGTCCCAAAGGTGGAGACTTTATGAGTGTAATGTACTCCAGGGACCTAGATCTGTCCCATTTCAGTGATATTTGTGTTATAGATCCATAAAGTTTCCATCTTGGTCGTTGTTATCAGGCCATGCTTGAGTTATGAGCTTTCTAGAGTTGGGAAATGGAATGTTATGAGTGTTAGTGACATTTCCAGCCATGCAAAGGTTTAAAGTCACCAACTTTATGAATTAAGATGTTTAGAAATGGTGAGATCTAGAAGTTGGACTTGATTCTTAACTGTTTAAGGCCTCAAGAGCTTAGAGTCTGAAATTGGGAGTTACGAGGGGCGTAATCCCAGTACGCGTGGCGTATGGGGTCACACACCCCGTTTCTGTGAGAACGCCGGGTACGCCCAGCGTACATGTTTGGTACGCGCAACGTAACCCGGAGAGTTGACTTTTGTTTACTTTTAGGGTTTTGTCAACTTTAGGGTCGTTGAGCCATGAGAGGGTTAAAATGGTCACTTACCCTTCTGAGAGTACTAAGAGAAGGAATAGTCTAGCCTTGAGATTTACCGAGTTACCCGAGGTGAGACCCGATTTTACAGAGTTTGGGATTTACCGAGTTACCCGAGGTGAGTCATCTCGCTATACTTTACCTAGAGTGGTAATTAGAGTTATGTGACAGAGTATTTTGTATGCTTTTGCATGATGTGATTTCTATGTGGTTTATGCTATGTATGTTACAGAGTTTTCAGAGTTAGGACCGGAAGGTCCACAGAGTTAGGGCCAGAGGGCCCACAGAGTTATGGGACTGGAGGGTCCCACTGAGACGCATTGACCAGAGGGTCAAACAGAGTTATACCTCGAGTGACTAATATGTGATGTGTGTGGTATTTTGGGGAACTCACTAAGCATTTATGCTTACAGTGTTGTGTTTTGTGTTTCAAGTACTAGTGAGGATCGCGGGCAGGCGCCGGCTTGATCAGTACACACATGAGGAGCTTTTACATTTTATGATCTTGGGATATGATGTTATGAACTGATTATGTGATACAATGATATTTTTATAACAATTATGAATGAAGGTGTGTTTTTAAAATGTGAAAAAATATTTGAAAATTTGGGTGTTACAAGTTTGTATCAGAGCCTTGGTTTGAGGGATTCGGGTGCACCTTCGGGCGTATCTGAACTCAAACTGAGGATTTGAGAGATTTTCAAAATAAAATTCAAGAAATTTTTCTCAAGAGTAAAAAGTTTTTGAAAGAGCAGAGCAAAGCAGTGTGTACGATCAGCCAGCGCCCGAACGGTGATTTCCCAAAATACCGTTACATTATGAGTTATGAGATATGTTATGATATGATATGCATGCTAGAGTAGGCTAGGTATTCTTATTAGGACTAGAGTGGCCTGATTTGTGATGCCTTAGCCTAGGGATTTTGCTGCTAGGAGATGCTTGAGAGTGAAGAGTAGACTATGTATAGAGTGATAATAGAGTACTTGGGATTTGGGATCATAGGAGGAGGACTTGGGGTGAATATTGATGCGGTGTGGACGGTAGTATTGGGCCCGCACTACCGAAGGCACCGGATCAGTGCGCAGCCCAAGTAAGAATCCTTAGGGTAGCAGGGATCAAGTAGGATTCGGATATCGAGTGTGTGTACACTCGAGCGAGTCTCTGATATCTTGTGATATATTTCAGAGAGACATCATGGTGGGGACACGCCACATGCCAGGGTCTAGCGAGGGGGTGTGAGCGATGAGGAGCTCCGCCAGATGATTCATAATGAGGTGGCTGCTGCCATCCGCGTTGAGATTCCAGAGATCTTTGGGTCTATCAAGACCACACTGATTGAGATTTTTGATGAGCGGTATGCTGCTCTTACTGATGTTGTTGTTGCTGCAGCCACTGTGGCCGTTGCTGCTGCTAGGCCGCAGAGGGGTGACGCGTTGTTGTACCGGGAGTTGAGTAACACGAAGCCACCAAAGTTTGATGGGACTCAGGATCTGATAGCCGCGATGAGGTGGATCTCTGACATTCAGGGGTGCTTCTACACATGTTCATGTCTAGAGCATCTGAGAGTTCGGTTCGCACTGAACCAGCTTTGCTTGGGGGCGAAGGACTGCTGGAAGTTTGTGACAGCGCACTATTCTTTAGCAGGGCTTGCTGCGGTGACCTGGGAGAGGTTCACGGCTATGTTTCGTGATGAGTACATTCCCCAGGTGGAAAGGGAGCGTTTGGCCCCAGGAGTTCTTGACCCTCAAGCAGGGTACTGAGTCTGTTACTATGATCACCAGGATGTTTCATGAGAGGGCGATGTTCTGCCCTAAGCACGTGTCTTCCGAGCAGACACGTATGAGTCGGTATTTGAGTATTTTGAGGAGAGACATCCGCGATGTCATGGCGAACTTGACATACCGGACATTTGCCGAGCTTTAGGAAAATGCCCAAAAGAGGGAGACTGATCTAGAGACTCATGCCAGGGAGGAGGCGGAGTCTCAGGGGAGGGATCGGTTACCGGCATAGTCCCAGCCGGTTGCCAAGCGGGCTAAGCCCGACGATTCGAGATCCGGGAACCAGAAGGGCTGCACTTATGGCAAGTGCGGCAAGACTCATGAGGGGGTGTGCAGAGCAGGGTCTTGCTACAAGTGTGGCAAGGAGGGGCACATGGCCAAGGATTGCCCCAAGGGGTTTGTAGTTTGTTTTCACTGCAACCAGACCGGACACCGGAAGGCCGAGTGTCCGCAGTTACGAGGGTCGGCTCAGGGATCTGTCCCTACTGTTGTTCGAGCTACAGAGAGTCGATCGGGGAAGGCCGAGGCGCCGAAGGCTCGCTGGAGAGCCTTCCAGTTGACAGCGGCGGAGGTCCACGCAGCATCCGATGTTGTGGCTGGTATGTATTTTTTTCTCTATTTATTTTGAGTTTGTGGTGTTATTTTTATGTTGTGATATGCGTAGGTACATTTCTTGTGTGTTCTGTACCTGCTTTGGTGTTATTTGACTCAGGTGCGAGTTAGTCTTTTGTGTCGTTAGCCTTTAGTCAGCATATCAGTATTCGTCATGAGGCGTTGAGTCGACCTTTACGAGTTTCCATAGCTGACAAGAGAGTAGTGTATGCCTTTGATGTGATTCAAGGATGTGTACTCGAGATCTTCGACGTTGAGTTTCCGAAGGATTTTGGTCCCGATTCCTATGGGAGATGTCTGTGTCATCGTGGGCATGGACTGGTTGAGCAGCTTTGGAGCGGTTATCGACTGCGAGCGACAGCTGGTGACCATACGAAACCCTAGTGGGGGAGTTCTTACGGTTTATGGCGAGGGTACCCGTTTTGGGTCGGCATTTTTTTTCAGCCGCGAGAGCGAGGAAGAGTCTACAACATGGCTGTAGTGGGTATGTGGTTTATGTGATGGATATAAGGGTAGGTGCAAAGAGACCGTGGTCGGTCGATGAGCTCCCGATAGTGCGTGAGTTCCCGGATGTTTTCCTCGAGGAGTTACCAGGTGTGCCTCCCGAGAGGCAGGTGAAGTTCCATATCGATTTGGTTCCAGGGGCAGTGCCTATCGCCAAGGCGCCCTATCTCCTTGCACCTCCAGAGATGCAGGAGTTATCCTCCCAACTTCAGGAGCTGCTGGGAAAGGGGTTTATACGGCTGAGTAGCTCGTCGTGGGGAGCGCCGATCCTTTTTGTCAAGAAAGAGGATGATTCACACCGGATGTGCATTGATTACCGGGAGTTGAACAAGCTGACGGTCAAGAACCGTTTCCACTTACCGAGGATCGACGATTTGTTCGATCAGTTTCAGGGAGCGTCTTAGTTCTCCAAGATTGATTTGAGGTCTAGATATCATCAGATGAGGGTGCGTGATGAGGATATCCATAAGACAACGTTCAGGACTCGTTACGGGCATTACGAGTTTGTGGTGATGCCTTTTGGACTCACCAATGCCCCGACGATGTTGATGGATCTCATGAACAGGGTGTGCAGGCCGATGTTGGATCGTTCGGTGATCGTGTTTATTGATGATATATTGGTGTATTCGAGGTCCAGAGAGCAGCATGAGGAGCATTTGAGGGAGATCCTCGGAGTTCTGAGATCGGAGAGGCTTTACGCCAAATTCTCCAAGTGCGATTTCTGGTTACGAAAGGTCCATTTTCTAGTACACCTCGTCAACCAAAATGGGATATTGGTCGATCCGGCCAAGATTGAGGCGGTGATGAGCTGGGAGGTGTCGAGATCCCCTTCGGAGATCAGGAGTTTCCTGGGGTTGGCCAGTTATTATCGAAGATTCATCCAGGATTTCTACAGGATTGCTGCTCCCCTCACCAAGCTGACCCGGAAGGGTGTGGCTTTCAGTTGGGGCCCGGAGCAGCAGGCCTCATTCAAGACACTTCGCTAGAGATTGTGCAAAGCCCCACTGTTGGCCCTTCCGGAGGGAATGCAAGACTTTGTGGTATATTGTGACGCGTCAATATCGGGACTGGGTGTGGTGCTGATGTAGAGAGGGAATGTGATAGCATACTCATCGAGGCAGCTGAAGCCTCATGAGACGAGGTATTCTACTCACGATCTGGAGTTGGGGGCTGTGGTGTTCACCCTCAAGATCTGGCGTCACCATTTGTATGGGGTTCGGTGTACCGTATACATGGACCACAAGAGTTTGAAGTATTTGATGGATTAGCCCAACCTGAACATGCGTCAGAGGAGATGGTTGGACGTGGTAAAGGATTATGAGTGTGAGATCTTGTACCACCCGGGCAAGGCTAACGTGGTAGCCGATGCCTTGAGTCACAGGGCAAAGAGTGCCCCTTTGCGAGATGTTTGTATGAGGTTGACAGTGATGACTCTGGTGTTGGACACCATTCGGGAGGCCCAGATAGAGTCCATGAGACCGTAGAACCGCAAGTGAGAGCGGGTGATTGGACAGATATCTGAGTTCATTGCAGATAGCCAGGGGCTAATGACCTTCCAGGGCCGGATTTGGGTGCCATTTGAGGGTGGGGCACGTGCCATTTTGATGGAGGACGTGCACAGGTCAAAGCTTTCATTCCATCCTGGGGCCACTAAGATGTATTTGGACCTGAAAAGAGATTATTGATGGCCCTGTATTAAGAGCGATGTGGCGTGGTTTGTAGAGAGGTGCTTCACCTGTCGTAGGTTTAAGGCTGGGCACCAGTGTCCACATGGCAAGTTGCAGTGGCTTGAGGTTCCCCAATGGAAGTGGGAACATATTTCCATGGATTTTATCACCAAATTGCCGAGGCCCGCGAGAGGTGTCAATGTAATTTGGGTGATCGTCGACCAACTGACTAAGAGCGCTCATTTTCTTGCTATCAGTGAGAGCTCTTCCGCAGAGAGGCTGGCAGAGGTGTATGTGAGGGAGGTGGTATCGCGGCATGGTGTACCGATCTCTATTGTGTCACATAAAGATGTGCGTTTCATTCCAGGTTTTGGAAGAAGTTCCATGAAGTGTTGGGTACTAGGCTGCATTTTAGTACCGTTTACTACCCACAGACGGACGGACAGAGTAAGCGGACGATTCAGATGCTCGAGGACATGCTTCGGGCATGTGTGTTGGACTTCGGAGGGAGTTGGGACATGTATATGCCTTTGGCTGAATTTTCCTATAACAACAGCCGACATTCGAGCATTGGTATGCCTCCCTTTGAGTTATTGTATGGGAGGAGGTGTCGGACTCCCATTTTTTGGGGAGAGGTAGGGCAGCGAGTGATGGGAAACACTGAGATAGTGCTTCAGACGACAGAGCATATACACCAGGTTAGACAAAGATTGCTGACGGCCCAGAGTCGCCAAAAGAGTTACGCAGATAGGCGTCGATCCGAGGTCGAGTTTCAGGATGGAGATTTTGTACTCCTAAAAGTGTCCCCTTGGAAAGGAGTGATCCGATTCAGAAAAAGCGGCAAGTTGGGGCCCCGGTACATTGGACCGTTCAGGGTGATTGTGAGGGTAGGCAGGGTAGCATATCGATTGGAGCTACTTGCGGAGTTGAGACAGATTCATGATACCTTCCACGTGTCTCAGCTGAGGAAGTGTATAGCCGACGAGTCGGCAGTGGTGCCATTGGAGGATATCCAGGTAGACATAGGTCTAAATTATGTTGAGACACCGATCACGATCTTGGACCGGAAGGTCAACGTTCTGAGGAACAAGGAGGTGCCTCTGGTTCATGTCCAGTGGCAGCAACGGATGGGGTCCAGTCTGACATGGGAGCCAGAGTCAGAGATGTGGGAGCAGCATCCAGAGTTGTTTTTGGCACGAGACTTCGAGGGCGAAGTCTGGTTCTAGTTGGGGAGAATTGTAACATCCCGAAATTCAAGTAAGCTATTTAACCCTTCCATTTTATCAAGTTGTCAAGATTAGTCCCTTGAGAGAATTCTAGTAGCAAATTAGTACGCTGGGCGTACTGGGGAGTATGCTGCGCGTACTCATGCGCTTAATTTGGACGCAGAATCGGCTGGGTACGCTGGGTGTACCGAGGGTTACACAGGGTGTAACGGGTCCAGATGCAAAACCTAAATGTTTGGCTTGTGCACTATTTAAAGGATGCTAAGGCTCATTTCTCAGCCTCCATATCAGAGAGTGAAACCCTAAGAGAGAGCCGTCCATCGTCCTTAGCTTGAGTGTGTGTGTTTTGGAGCTAAAAGTGTCTTGGTGTGTTAGTGAAGAAGAAGGAGAAGAGCTTGTGGAGGCTAGGGCTTGAACTGCAAGTTTGGATCGGAGATCTACAGAGAAAGGAGCTTCATCTAGAGGTATAAAGTTCAAAACTTTCCTCTTTATTTGGGTAGATGATTGAATGGACCATTTCTAGGGTTGAAAGTCCCAAAGGTGGAGACTTTATGAGTGTAATGTACTCCAGGGACCTAGATCTGTCCCATTTCAGTGATATTTGTGTTATAGATCCATAAAGTTTCTGCCTTGGTCGTTGTTATGAGGTCATGCTTGAGTTATGAGCTTTCTAGAGTTGGGAAATGGAATGTTATGGGTGTTAGTGACTTGTCTAGCCATGCAAAGGTTTAAAGTCACAAACTTTATGGATTAAGAGGCTTAGAAATGGTCAGATCTAGAAGTTGGACGTGATTCTTAACTGTTTAAGGCCTCAAGAGCTTAGAGTCTGAAACTGGGAGTTACGCGGGGAGTAATCCCAGTACGCGTGGCGTAAGGGGTCACGCACCCTGTTTCTGTGAGAACGTCGGGTACGCCCAGCGTACATGTTTGGTACGCGCAGCGTAACCCGAGAGTTGACTTTTGTTGACTTTTAGGGTTTGGTCAACTTTAGGGTCTTTGAGCCATGAGAGGGTTAAAATGGTCTTCTACACTTCTGAGAGTACTAAGAGAAGGAATAGTCTAGCCTTGACAAATGTATTGATTAAGAGTGTTTATTTCATATGATTAGGTGGAGGCTAGACCCGATTTTACAGAGTTCGATATTTATCGAGTTACCCGAGGTGAGTCTTCTGACTATACTTTACCTAGACTGGTAATTAGAGTTATGTGATAGAGTATTTCGTATGATTTTGGATGATGTGATTTCTATGTGGTTTATGCTACGTATGTTACAGAGTTTTCAGAGTTAGGACCGGAAGGTCCACAGAGTTAGGGCCAGAGGGCCCACAGAGTTATGGGACTGGAGGGTCCCACTATGACACATTGACCAGAGGGTCAAACAGAGTTATAGCCTCGAGTGACTAATATGTGTTGTGTGTGGTATTTTGGGGAACTCACTAAGCATTTATGCTTACAGTGTTGTGTTTTGTGTTTCAGGTACCCGTGAGGATCGAGGGCAGGCGCCGACTTGATCAGTACACACATGAGGAGCTTTTACATTTTATGATCTTGGGATGTGATGTTATGAACTGATTATGTGATACAATGGTATTTTTATAACAATTATGAATGAAGGTGTGTTTTTAAAATGTGAAAAATTATTTGAAAATTTGGATGTTACACGATCCCACCCCGCTGCTACTCGACGAGTAGGCCAACCAACTCGTCGAGTAGAGCTTAACCCATTGAATCTTGTTTAAGAATTACCTGAGAATCGGAGCGTTACAACTCTCCCCCACTTGAACTAGACTTCGTCCTCGAAGTCTGCTGGAGTAAACAATGTCAGGTAACGCTCGCGCATCTCCGCCTCCGACTCCCATGTCCACTCGGATCCCTTCCGATGTTCCCACTATAGCATCCAACTTCTCTGCCGAGGAACTCTCCCGTATGGCTAGGAAATGGGCACTCTTGGTCAATCGATCCACGATGACCCATATAGCATCGAACCCCCTTGCCATCATCGGCAACTTCGTGATGAAATCCATCGTGATCCGTTCCCATTTCCACATGCGAATCTCCAGAGGCTGCAACTTACCATGCAGCCTCTGATGCTCGGCCTTGACCATCCTACAGGTCAAGCACCTCTCAACAAACCAAGCGATATCTCACTTCATGCCAAGCCACCAATAACTCGAACTCAAATCACGGTACATCTTGGTAGCTCCCGGGTGAATCGCGAAACGAGACTTAGGAGCCTCCTCCATCACTGTCTGTCGGACCCCTCCGGACCTCGAAACCCAAACCTGAACGTAACGGGTCAACAATCCGCGGCTATCCTGAACAAACCAGGCGCTTTCGCCCTTAATCCTCTCCAGATTCTAGTTCTCTGGTCTCATGCCCTCAATCTGAGCATCCCTGGTCAAACCCACCAGTGGGGAATCCACCGCTATCCTCATACACCTGGCTGGGGTTGAGGACCCAGCTGACTTGTGGCTCAAAGCATCCGCAACCACATTCGCTTTACCATCATGTTAAATGATCTCGCAATCATAGTCCTTGACCACATCCAGCCACATGTGCTGCCTCATGTTCAGGTTCGGCTGATCCATGTTGTGTCTCAAACTCTTGTGATCCGTGTATATAGTGCAACGGACCCTATACAGATAGTGCCTCCAAATCTTGAGAGCGAAAACCACTACTCCCAACTCAAGATCGTGCGTGGGGTACCTCGTCTCATGCGGCTTCAGCTGCCACGATGCGTAGGCTACCACCCGTCCTCTTTGCATTAGGACTGCCCCCAAGCTAGTGATGGATGCATCACAAAATACCACAAACTCCTCCACTCCATCAGGGAGTGTCAACATTGGCGCCTCGCGTAAACACTACCGGAGGGTCTCAAATGCCCTCTGTTGCTTAGCGCCCCACCGGAAATCCACCCCCTTCCTCGTTAGACGAGTAAAGGGTATGACAATCTTGGAGAAATCACAAATGAATCTCCAATAATACCCTACTAAACCCAAGTAACTTCTGATATTAGAGGGAGATTTCGGGGTCTGCCACTGCATAACTGCCTCCACCTTGGCTGGATCGACCAGAATCCCCTCCTGGGTAATGAGGTGTCCGAGGAAGTGGACCTCCCGTAACCAAAACTCGCATTTCGAGAACTTGGCATACAACCGTTCTCGCCTCAGAACATCCAGCAGCTCCCTGAGATGCTCCTCATGCTGCTCTCGAGTCTTGGAGTACACCAAGATATCATCGATAAACACAATGACCGATCGATCAAGCATCGGTCTGCATACCAGGTTCATCAGATCCATGAACACTGCTTGCGTGTTGGTGAGTCCATACGGCATCACCATGAACTCGGAATGACCATAACGAGTCCGAAACGCGGTCTTTTCCACGTCTTCCTCCCTCACCCTGACCTGGTGATATCTTGATCTCAAATCAATCTTGGAAAACCAAGATGCACCCTGCAGCTGATCAAAAAGATCATCTATCCTCGGAAGCGGATAACGGTTCTTCACCGTTAACTTGTTCGGCTCCCTAGAGTCAATGCACATCCTGTGCGAACCTTCCTTCTTCCTGAAGAAAAGGATCGGTGCTCCCCAGGGTGAACTACTCGTACGAATAAACTGCTTACCCAGCAGTTCCTACAACTGAGATGACAACTCCTGCATCTCTGGCGGTGCCAGTCGGTACGACGCCATAGCGATAGGGGCCGCACCTAACACAAGGTCAATCATGAACTCAACCTGCCTCTCCGGAGGCACTCCGGGTAACTCCTCAAGAAACACATCAGCAAACTCCCTCACCACCGGAACCCTAGAAACTGAGAGCTGCTCTCTAACCCGCGTATCTACAACTTACGCCAAATAACCGGCACACCCGTGCTGAATATACTGTCGAGCCCTGGCTGCCAAACAAATCCCTAATCCCAACCTGCTGCCCTCACCATAGACTACAAGTTCTCCCCTACTTGGGGTTCGAACCACCACCCGCTGCCCCTCACAGTCGATCATGGTGCCAAAACGGCTAAGCCAATCCATCCCTAGAATCACGCATACATCCCTCATGGGAATAGGAATCAAATATATCGGGACACCCCGAAAATCTCCAACTCGCATCCCCGAAATACAGAAGAAGCAGAGACCCTGTGCTCGTTGGCGATCGAAACTCGCAACGGACACTCAAGATCATCTATCGGCACACTAAACCCTCTAGAGAAGGTCTGAGATACAAACGATCGACTCTCCCCCGAGTCAAATAATACCAAAGCGGGCAAAGAATTCACTAAAAACGTACCTAATCACAGGTACAATAAATAAGCATAACACGAATACAATAAATGAGACAAAGAATAGAAAACGTAGAAGCAACCACATCCGGTGTTCACTTGGCCTCCTCGGCCGTGAGCTGGAAGGCGCGACCCTGAGCCTTCGGAGGCTCCACTTTGACTGGCCTCCCATCTCCAATCCTCCCAGCAGCTAGCGTGGAACCCTACGCCGGCTTGGCGGCGAGCTACGGACAGTTGGCGTTCGCATGACCAACCTGATGACAATGGTAACAAATCCTCATATCTGCTGGAGGGGTGGACCGACGACAGTCCCTGGCATAGTGCCCCTCCTTGCCACATTTGTGGCACCCACCTCCTGCTCGACAAACCCCCTAAATGAGCCTTGCCACACTTTCCACAAGTGCGGCTCTGATGAACCCCGGACCGTGTATCAGCGGTTTTAGAGCGCTTAGGCGCCGGCTGACACTGTGCCAGTGTCTGACGTTGCTCCTTCAGCTGCAGCTCTATCTGCAGCTCACGCTGCCGCGCGGCTTCCTACAGGTCCAGGAGGGTATCACATCGCTGAGTAGACACAAATTGTCGAATATTAGTCTTGAGCATACTCAGATAACGAGTCATCTGAGACTGCTCTGAAGCAAACTCCAGGCAAAACATATCCCTCTGCGTGAACATACGGGTAATCTCCATCACAGACTCCCCATCCTGTCTCAATGTCAAAAACTCTTGCGCAAGCCGCTCCCGCTCAACGCGTGGAACGTAGCGGGTGCGGAACATATCTGTAAACAGCTCCCAAGTGACAGCAGCCCGCTGATCATCAGTATACGACCCAGTCGTCAGCCTCCACCAGTCCTTTGCCCCAAGCCTCACCAGGTTCAGGGCACACCTGACCTTTTGGTCAGCAAGACATGAGCACGTGAAGCCATAGCCCTCCACGTCAGATAACCACCTCATAGCGCTAATCGCATCCTGTGTACCATCAAACATCGGGGGCTTCATATTATCGAAGTCCTGGTACTGGAAAGCCCTGCCGGCTCCTCCTCCAACCCTTGCCGCAGTTACAGCCTAAGTGGCTGCAGCGGCAGCTGTCTCTGCTAGAGCTGCATATCGCTTATCAAAATACTCAACCATCACGGTCTTAAATGACCCAAACATCTCTGGCAGTTGCGCTCGGAACGCAACAACAATCTCGTCGTGCATGATCTCCCTGATCTTGGCATCCAACTCCTCGGTCCCTATCTGAACCACGAGCTCAAGTGCTACCGGCACCTCCAACCCTCCGTCTCCCGACCCTGATCCTGGTCCCGATCTTGATCCGGATCCCGAAGCAACACGTCTCGTCACCACCATACTGGAATATATATGCAAGTCATCAGATAAATAACATAATGTCGGGAGACAAAAACCCCAAAAACCCCAGGGGTTGTGGTTTCCTTGCTATGCGCATGGGTCATGTGCTTTCAGTAGTACGGGCCCATACTACCTTCCACACCTACCCATGGTTGTCTCAAGTCTCACCACAACGCCCTAACAATATCATCAACATAAAATACTCCCAACCCTCACTTCTAGGTGAATACCAAATATCTCGCATCTAGTCTCACCACTTATCACAACTCACACATCCAAGAAACTTCCATCAACCCCCTGTAGTGACGGTGCACGCTACCTGCACATAACGATGGACCCCATAGACTTTCGAATATCCAATCCTACACTAAGGTCGACTCAGACATTCTCAGGCTATAAGATCTTGATTATACACAGCCGTGATGCATACACCCAACATCTACTGTTATGATGTCAATTATATACAAGAAACCCTAGGCTAATAGGCATCATATAATCAGGCAAGTCTATCATGCAATTCCTGAAGATCCCTAGCCTAGCACTAGCATGTTGTTCTAACATATCAGAATATCAAATAACTGTATGGTATTTTGGGGTTCACTTACAAGCTCTGGCTGATCGTACCCTCTGCATCCTCCATCCTTATTTTGAAAACCATTTTAAAACTTATGTTCCGAAAATCTCCTTAATTTGAGACTGGATTCACACGAATGGTCCTCCAATTCACTCAAACAAGGCTCTGATACCAACTTTTAACATCCATAAATTTACGCCAAATTTAAACTTTTTCAAACATAAGTAAAAACCAAATAGCATTGTTTACAAAATATCATTTTCCATCAGAGTGTCCCAAAAATCATAACAAAAGGATGAGGAGCGATACGGTCACGCCTTCGCCTATCCAAGATTGTGAAATCTCTCCAAGATTGTGAAATATCTCCGAAATCTCTCTCCATTGAGGAATCTCTCCAGGATTGTGAAATCTCTCCAAGATTGTGAAATCTCTCCCAAATCTCTCTCCATATGAGGAACCTCTCCAAGATTGTGAAATCTCTCCCAAATCTCTCTCGAAAACTCTCTTGAAAATTTTATAATCAATTGGGGGCATCCCGATACTTGGCTTGATGAGAAACCACTCAAAGAAGGGAAAAATCTTGGAAAATAACCCTTTAGGATCGAAGCCTCTCTATAGGGGCCAAGTCCTCTTGGGTCCGAGGCCACTTGAACTGAATCTAAGGCCCTTGAGTAGCCGCAGCAAGCTGACCGCAGCCAGCGAGCCGCAGCAAGTCGACCGCAGCAAGCGAGCCGCAGCCAGTAAGCCCCGCAGCAAGCGAGCCGCAGCCAGCGAGCCCAGCAACGAGCATTACGTCGGACCGCAACCCCTTTTTCCTTCAGATCAGCCTCCACAACCAAGACCTCCCTTTAATTTAGGTTGCTGATGACCGAGCCTTAGCACCTCCGGTCCTGAACTTCAGATTTCAGCACTTGCTACCCGGTTTTCAACATTTTTAACATTTTAAGCCCGTTTTTAACTATTTTAACGTGGGATTTTCTCCCAAAATCATAATTTCACATATAAGACCCTAAATATTGATAATAAAAACATATCTTTATGAAAATATTTATTTAAGATAAAATCCATTAAGGGAAATCATGAGGTGGAGTGTAGATCTTGCCATAATATTTGACACAAACAACCACCCCATGCCCATTCCTTTGACCAACCATTGTACTCCCCACCACTCCTAGTCACCTCATGGTACCTCCTTACTCATTTCCCAGCAAACCCATGTTTACAGAGCTGGGAAATCCTCTTTCACTCTTCATTTCTCTCATTTCTCTCTCATTTCCACCCAAGGAACAAACACCTTTTCTCTCAAACTTTCTCCCTCAAATTCGAGATTCAAGGCTGATAATCAAGTTTCTTACACGCTTGGTAAGTATAATACATCCTCCTTGTGTTAATTACACTTCCCTTTACTCATATCATAGAATGCTTATACAAATTCCATCAATTTGGTGTTAGATTCTCGTAAACCTCTAGGCATCTTCAAGTGTTCTTGAGTTGAACACTTCTCACCTCCAACACTCATCTACTGAAATCACATCAGGTGAGTTCATACCCCTATAATTTCATGTTTTCTTAAGTTTTAAGGGGGGAATACAAGTTAAAACACTAAGAACACAACTAAACTCATTTAACAGCCTTCATCAGAAAATTTCAACTCCATTCACGGACTGTTTTGGGCAACTTAAGCATTTTAGTTTTCAAAAATGTTTTATTTTCAAGTAGTTCCAGTTCTTATCTTTAAAATGACTACTTGCACATCTCCACACGATTTTTCTACAATTGATGGTGGTTTTTGCAAAACAGCCTATCATTTCAAGAACTAATCTGGACCAGTCTGTGAATATGAACATTTTAACACAAGTTAAAGGCTTCCAAAAATCATGATAAAAATTATGAATAAACTAAACACATTTTAGGAACTCTCAGAATTTACGGATTCAGTTTTTGACTTCGTATGATTTTTCTATGATATTTCTAAAAACAGTGCAGAAAAGTTAAAAACTAGTTAACAGCTTATAACTTTCAACACACTTTGTAACATGTTGAGCAAAGTGTTAAATCTTTGATGACTTCATATTTTACATGTGTTTCTTGTTGAAGTATATTTATATAACAGAAAATACTCATTGAATTGTAAGAATCCTCCATCATTACCAATAATACAAAACAACGCAAGATAAACATAGTTATATTTTGATATACATTCGACTTACATAGAAAGGGGTTCTTATACACCACAAACAAACACACTAAACTATAATAGGTATAGTTAGGTTGCTTATTGTAACATTTCGGAATTCAGGTTCAACCATATAACCCTTCATCTTTTCCAAGTTGTCATATTAGGTCCATTTGTGTTAAGTGCTAAGCTTGTGAGTACGCTGGGCGTACAAGGAGTACGTTGCACGTACTCGCGCGCTTATTTTGTACTCGGTTTCATCCGGGTACGCTGGGCGTACCTAAGGTTACGTCGGGCATAACCGGCCCAGATTCAAAACCCTAATATGACTTGAGGGCTATAAAAGGAATGAGATGGTCTTGTCCCTCAGCCACCATCTTTCAGAAAGAAACCCTAAGAGAGTATTTCCTTCATTTTTGGCTTGGGTGTGAGTGTTCTAAGCTTCAAAGTCCCTTTTCAAGGTGGTGAAAGAGAAAAGGATACCATTGTGGAAGCTAGAAGTTGGTGGAAAAGTGTATATCTGAGGACTACAAAGGTTGGAGCTTCTTCCTGAGGTAAAAATTTCAGATCTTGCCTTGTAGTTTGTGTGGTGTGCTTCTTGGACCAATTTTAGGGTTTTTGGTCCCAAAATGGAGACTTTATGAGCAAATAGTCTCCATTGGCCTAGATCTATCATATTCCAGGACTATATGAGTTGTATGTTCATAAAAATGCAATCTTGGACGTGAATGTTGAGCCATACATGAGATCTAGACTTTTGGAGGAGAAAGGAAAGGTGTTAGAAGGTGTGGGGAACCTTTATAGCCATGCAAAGGCTTAAAGGTTTCGATTTTATGGATTAAGAGGTATTAGAATGGCCAGATCGGAAATATGGGGTTATGTCTTAATCCTTTAAGACATTAAAAGGAGGAAGTAAGAAACTGGGATGTACGCTGGGCGTACTCCCAGTACGCACCGCATAGTGGGTCGCGTCCCCCGTTCTCGAGTGCAAGGGTACGCCCCGCGTACAGGAGCTGGAACGCCCCGCGTACTGCTTGTTTGTTGACTTTTAGGGTTTTGGTAAACATGTGGACTTTTGAGTCAAGGAGGGGTAAAATGGTCTTTTACCCTTCTGTGGGATAGTCAAAAGGGGTGTAGCATAGCCTTGAAAGCCGTTAATGATTGGAATGATTATTTGTTGTGACTAGGCGAGGCTAGGTCGTCGTTTCGAGATTCAGAGATATAGAGCGCGTGAGAATCTAGACATCATACGAGGTGAGTGTTCTCACTATACTGTACCTGGAAGGGTACCTATGTGTGACTGGAAGGTCTGGTATTCTATAAGATAAATGCGTTGCATGCTATGAGTTGTCTGTTTCGTATGCGCTATGTATGTGATATGTATGATATGTTTGATATGGGCCGGAAAGCATTATGATATGGGCCGGAAGGCATTATGATTTGGACCGGAAGGTCAGGGAGTTATAGACCAGAAGGTCAACACGGGTAGGACCGGAAGGTTTACCGGGTTGGGACGGAAGTCCCCTGAGACACATGGATCGGAAGGTCATGTGGAGTATGGCCTGGAAAGACGTATGTTTGTAAGTGGTACTTCAGGGAACTCACTAAGCTTCTTGCTTATAGTGTTTATGTGTAATGTGTTTCAGGTACTAGTGAGGACCATGGGAAGGCGTCGGCATGACTCGTACACACACGTAGGCGGATTTGGATATGATTGATCTTGGGGTCGATATGTTTTGTATTATGACTATGTTACATTGTATTTTATGGTTGTCTTAAATGAAATTATGTTTTAAAGAAATGAAAAATTGTTTCGAAAATTTACGTTGTTACAAGTTGGTATCAGAGCCTTGGTTTGAGGGATTCGGATGTACCTTCGGGCGTAACTGAACTCAAACTGAGGATGTGAGGAAAATTTCAAATGATAAAAACTAATTTTTCTAAAAAGCAAGAGATTTTGAGACAACCTGAGCGGAGCAGTGTGTGCGGTCAGCCAGCGCCCGAACAGTGAACCCCCCAAAATGTCCTTACGTATGTGTTATGAAATATGATATGTTATATTATGCATGCTAGAGCTGGCTAGGTATTCATATTAGGACTAGAGTGGCCTGATTTTCTGATGCCTTAGCTTAGGAAGGAATATGCTGCTATGTGATGCTTGTGAGCGAGTAGGTAGCAGTGAGGGGCTGATGAGAGGTCTACCGAAGGGTAGCCTATGCCAGTGAGATATAGAGTACTTGTGATCTGGGATCCAAGGATGAGGACTTAGGTTGAATACTGATGCGGTGTAGGCGTAGTATAAGGGCCTGTACTACCGAAGACACCGGAGCAGTGCGCACTCTAGGTAAGAATCCTTTGGGTACTAAGGAACAATATGGGTCGAGATATTGGATGTGAGCATGATCGAATGAGTCTTTGACATTATTATATTATATTTCAGAGACATCATGGTTGGGACACACCACAGACCTGAGGCGAGCGGTGTGAGTGACGAGGAGCTTCGTCAGATGATCCACGATGAGGTGGCTGTGGCGATCAGGGCCGAGATTCCGGAGATGTTTGGGTCTATCAAGATGACACTGATGGAGACTTTTGATGAGCGGTACACCTCGGTGACTGAGGCTGCAGCCGCTGCAGCTACAACAGCTATGGCTGTTGCCAGTCCTCAGGGAGGTGACTCGTTGTTATTCTGGAAGTTCAGCAACACGAAGCCACCCGAGTTTGATGGGACGCAGTATCCGATCGCTGCAATGAGATGGATTGCTGACATTGAGGGATGCTTCTATATGTCTTTATGTCCAGAGCATCTGAGGGTATGGTTCGCTTTGAACCAGCTTCGCTTGGGAGCGAAGGATTGGTGGAAGTTCATGACAGCGAGCTTCACTCTTGTAGAGATTTCAGCGGTGACCTGGGAGAGGTTCACCACCATGTTTAGAGATGAGTATGATCCCTCGGTGGAGAGGGAACGGTTGGTTCAGGAGTTCTTGACCCTCAAGCAGGGTAATGATTCGGTTACTGTGGTCACCCAGAAGTTTCATGAGAGGGCGATGTTCTGCCCTAAGCAGGTGTCTACTGAGCAGGCACGGATGAGCCGGTATTTGGGCATTCTGAGGAGGGACATTCTAGAGTTCGTGTCGAACTCGACGTACTGGACATTTGCTGAGCTCCAGGAAAATTCCCAAAAGAGGGAGATTGAGTTGGAGACTTAGGCCAGGGAGGAGGTCGAGTCTCAGAAGATCGATCGGCGGCTGGCTCAATCTCAGTCGGCAGCCAGGCGGACCAAGTCCGCTGATTCGAGGACTGGAGGCCAGAAGGGACGCACTTTTGGGAAGTACGACAAGGGTCATGAGGGGGCCTGTCGATCGGGTGCTTGCTACAAATGTGGCAAGGAGGGGCATATCGCCAGGGATTGCCCCAAGGGATTTATGGTTTGCTTCCATTGAAACCAGACTGGCCATCGGAAGGCCGAGTGCCCACAGTTGCATCAGGGGTCAGCACAGGGATCTGCACCTACTGCTAGGGTTACCGAGGTTTGACCGGTGAAGGCCGAGACTCCGAAGGATCATGGGAGAGCTTTCCAGTTGACTGCGGAGGAGGTCCACGTGGCACCCGTTGTTGTGGCTGGTATGTATTCTGTATTTTATCTTTTGTTTGATATATTGTGCTTATATGATGATATGCGTAGGTACTTTTCTTGTGAGTTATGTACCTGCTTTGGTGTTATTTGACTCGGGTGCGAGTCGGTCATTTGTTTCCTTGGCATTTAGTCAGCACATTAGTATCCGTCGAGAGGCATGGAGTCGACCTCTGTGAGTTTCCATAGCTGATGAGCGAGCAGTGTATGCTTCGGATGTGATTCGAGGATGTATCCTTGAGATCTTCGGTGTGGAGTTCCCGATAGATCTGGTCCCAATTACGATGGGGGATGCGTGTGTTATAGTGGGCATGGATTGGTTAACCCGATTTGGAGCTGTTATAGACTGTGAGCGTCAGTTGGTGACGATACGAGACCCCAGTGAGGGAGCGCTTACGGTGTATGGTGAGGGAACCCGATGTGGGTCAGCGTTTTGCTCAGCTGCCAGGGCGAGACAAAGTTTGCAGCAGGGATGCAGTGGATTCGTAGCCTATGTGTTGGGCACACGAACGGCCACAGGGAGGCTAGGTTCGATTGATGAGGTTTCGATATTGTGCGAGTTTTCGGATGTTTTTCCCGAGGAATTGTCGGGTGTGCCTCCCGAGAGGCAAGTTGAGTTCCGTATCGATTTGGTTCCGGGAGCAGCACCTGTCGCCAAGGCGCCATATCGCCTCGCGCCGCCAGAGATGCAGGAGTTATCCTCGCAGCTTCAGGAGCTACTGGGGAAGGGGTTTATTCGACCAAGTAGCTCGCCTTGGGGAGCACCGATCCTTTTTGTCAAGAAAAAGGATGGTTCACACTGGATGTGCATTGATTACCGGGAGTTGAACAAGTTAACGGTCAAGAACCGTTATCCATTGCCGAGGATCGATGATTTGTTCGATCAGTTGCAGGGGGCGTCTTGGTTCTCCAAGATAGACTTGAGGTCGGGTTATCATCAGATGAGGGTTCGGGATGAAGATATCCAGAAGACTGCATTCAAAACTCGTTATGGGCATTACGAGTTCGTGGTGATGCCTTTTGGGCTCACCAATGCACCAGATGCGTTCATGGATCTCTTGAACAGGGTGTGCAGGCCGATGCTGAATCGGTCGGTGATCATATTCATTGATGATATTTTGGTATATTCGAGGTCCTGAGAGCAACATGTGGAGCATTTGAGGGAGATCCTTGGAGTTCTGAGATCGAAGAGGCTATATGCCAAATTCTCCAAGTGTGAGTTCTGGTTACGAGAGGTTCAGTTCTTGTGACATCTCGTCAACCAGAATGGGATATTGGCTGATCTGGCCAAGATTGAGGCAGTCATAAGGTGGGAGGTGCCGAGATCGCCCATCGAGATCAGGAGCTTTCTGGGATTGGCCGGTTATTATTGGAGATTTATTAAGGATTTCTCCAAGATCGTCGTGCCACTTAGCAAGATGACCCGGAAGGGTGTCGCTTTTCCCTGGTGTCCGGAGCGGCAGACCTCATTTAAGACACTTCGCCAGAAGTTGTGTGAAGTCCCGGTGCTCGCACTCCCGGAAGGGATGGAGGATTTTGTGGTGTACTGTGATGCATCGATATCTAGGTTGGGAGCAGTGCTTATGCAGAGGGGGCACGTGATAGCATATGCATCAAGGCAGCTGAAGCCTCATGAGTCGAGATATCCAACCCACGACCCGGAGCTGGGGGCTGTGGTGTTTGCCCGGTGTACCATATACACAGACCACAAGAGTTTCAAGTACTTGATGGATCAGCCCAACCTGAATATGCGCCAGAGGAGATGGTTGGATGTGGTAAAGGATTATGATTGTGACATCCTGTACCACCCGGGCAAGGCTAATGTTGTAGTTGATGCTTTGAGCCGTAGGGCGGAGAGAGCCCCAATTCGAGATGTTTGTATAAGGTTGACAGTGATGAATCCGGTGTTGGACACCATTCGAGGCGCCCAGGTGGAGGTCGTGAGACCGGAGAACCGCAAAAGGGAGTGGGTGATCGGGCAGGTATCGAAGTTCGTTACCGATAGTCGAGGACTTATGACTTTTTAGGGCCGGATTTGGGTACCATTTGTGGGCGGAGCGTGTACTATCTTGATGGAGGAGGCCCATAGGTCGAGGTTCTCAATCCATCCCGAGGCCACTAAGATGTTTTTGGACCTGAAGAGGGATTATTGGTGGCCCTGTATGAAGAGGGATGCCACATGGTTCGTGGAGAGGTGCTTGACCTGTCGTAGGGTTAACGTCGAGCACCAGCGTCCACATGGTAACTTGCAGCCATTCGATATTCCCGAGTGGAAGTGGGAGCAAATTACCATGGACTTTATCACCAAATTGCCAAGGACTGCTAGAGGTGTCGATGTAATTTGGGTGATTGTTGACAGGTTGACGAAGAGCGCTCACTTTCTTGCTATCAGTGAGAGCACTTCTACGGAGAGACTGGCAGAGTTGTGTGTGAGGGAAGTGGTATCGCAGCATGGAGTTCCGATCTCGATTGTTTTAGATCGAGATGTGCGATTTACTTCCAGATTTTGGAAGAAGTTTCACGAGGAGTTGGGTACAAGGTTGCATTTCAGTACCGCATACCACCCACAGACGGACGGACAGAGTGAGCAGACGATTCAGACGTGCGAGGATATGCTTCGGGCATGTGTATTGGATTTCGAAGGGAGTTGGGACACGTATTTTCCCTTGGCTGAGTTTTCCTATAACAACAGCCATCACTCGATCATTGGTATGCCACTCTTTGAGCTGTTGTATGGGCGGAGGTTTCGGACCCCCTTTTGTTGGGGTGAAGTAGGGCAACGTGTGATGGGTAGTACGAAGATAGTGCTTCGGACGACAGAGCAGATACAGCAGGTCAGGCAGAGGTTGTTGACCGCTTAGAGTCGCCAGAAAAGTTATTTAGATAGGCGACGATCCGAGCTCGAGTTTCAGATTGGGGATTTTGTACTCCTGAAGGTGTCTCCTTGGAAAGGAGTGATTCGATTCAGGAGGAGGGGCAAGTTGGGGCCCCGGTATATTGGGCCGTTTAGAGTGATTGTGAGAGTAGGCAGAGTAGCATATCGTCTGGAGCTACTTGCGGAGTTGAGCTAGATTCATGATACCTTCCACGTGTCTCAATTGAGGAAGTGTATAGCCAACGAGTCGGTGGTAGTGCCACTGGAGGATATTCAGGTGGATCAGGCCTGAAGTATGCCGAGAGACCAATCGCGATTCGGGATCGGAAGATCAAGGTTCTGAGGAACAAGGAAGTGCCATTGGTGCAGGTTCAGTGGCAGCATCGGAAGGGGTCCGAGCTGACGTGGGAGTCGGAGTCAGAGATGCGGGAGCAGCATCCGGAGTTGTTTTCGGTAAAGACTTCAGGGGCGAAGTCTCATTCTAGTGAGGGAGAATTGTAGCATCCCGGAATTCAGGTTCAACAATTTAACCCTTCATCTTTTCCAAGTTGTCTTATTAGGTCCATTTGTGTTAAGTGCTAAGCTTGTGAGTACTCTGGGCATACAAGGAGTACGCTGCGCGTACTCGCGTGCTTATTTTGTACACGGTTTCATCCGGGTACACTGGGCGTACCTAAGGTTACGCCGGGCATAACCGGCCTAGATTCAAAACCCAAATATGACTTGAGGGCTATAATAGGAATGAGATGGTCTTGTCCCTCAGTTACCATCTTTCAGAAAGAAACCCTAAGAGAGTATTTCCTTCGTTTTTGGCTTGGGTTTGAGTGTTCTAAGCTTCAAAGTGCCATTTCAAGGAGGTGAAAGAGAAGAGGAGACCATTGTGGAAGCTAGAAGTTGGTGGACAAGTGTAGATCTGAGGACTACAAAGGTTGGAGCTTCTTCCTGAGGTAAAAAGTTCAGATCCTTCCTTGTAGTTTGTGTGGTGTGCTTCTTGGACCAATTTCTAGGGTTTTTGGTTCCATGATGGAGACTTTATGAGCAAATACTCTCCATTGTCCTAGATCTATCATTTTCCATGACTATACGAGTTGTATGTTCATAAAAATGCAGTCTTGGACGTGAATGTTGAGCCATGCATGAGATCTCGACTTTTAGAGGAGAAAGGAAAGGTGTTAGAAGGTGTGGGGAACCTTTATAGCCATGCAAAGGCTTAAAGGTTTCGACTTTATGGATTAAGAGGTATTAGAATGGCCAGATCGGAAATGTGGGCTTACGTCTTAACCGTTTAGGACATTAAAATGAGGAAGTAAGAAACTGGGATGTACGTTGGGCGTACTCCCAGTACGCGCCGCGTAGTGGGTCGCGTCCCCCGTTTTGCAATGCAAGGGTACGCCCCGCATACAGGAGCTGGTACGCCCCGCGTACTGCTTGCTGTTGACTTTTGTTAACTTGTAGGGTTTTGGTCAACATGTGGACTTTTGAGTCAAGGAGGGGTAAAATGATCTTTTACCCTTCTGTGGGATAGTGGAAATGGGTGTAGCATAGCCTTGAAAGCCATTAATGATTGGAATGATTATTTGTTGTGATTAGGCGAGGCTAGGTCGTCGTTTCGAGATTCAGAGATATCGAGCGCGTGAGATTCTAGACATCATACGAGGTGAGTCTTCTCACTTTACTGTACCTGGAAGGGTACCTATGTGTGACCGGAAGGTCTGCTATGCTATGAGATATATGCTTTGCATGCTATGCGTTGTCTGTTTCGTATGCGCTATGTATGTGATATGTATGCTATGTTTGATATGGGCCGGAAGGCATTGTGATATGGGCCGGAAGGCATTATGATATGGGCCGGAAGGCATTATGATGTGGACCGGAAGGTCGGGGAGTTATGGACCGGAAGGTCAACACGGGTAGGACCGGAAGGTTTACCGGGTTGGGACGGAAGTCCCCTGAAACACATGGACCGGAAGGTCGTGTGGAGTATGGCCTGGAAAGGCGTATGTTTGTAAGTGGTATTTTGGGGAACTCACTAAGCTTCTTGCTTACAGTGTTTTTGTGTAATGTGTTTCAGGTACTAGTGAGGACTATGGGAAGGTGTCGGCATGACTCGTACACACACATAGGCGGATTTGGATATGATTGATCTTGGGGTCGATATGCTTTGTATTATGACTATGTTACATTGGAATTTATGGTTGTCTTAAATGAAATTATGCTATAAAGAAATGAAAATTTGTTTCGAAAATTTACGTTGTTACACTTATACATTTCAAACATCTTGATAAACTATAATAGGTATAGTTTATGTTCATTTACATTACAAAAGGTTTTCATACGAAAAGGGGTACAAATACAAAGTACCAGTTTTATACAAAAAGGGGTACAAATACAAAGTACCAGGTTTTCATACGAAAAGGGGTACAAATACAAAGTACCAGTTTTATACAAAAGGGGGTATAGATACAAAGTACCAGGTTTTTATACAAAAGGGGTACAAATACAAAGTACCAGATTCACATGAAATAGTTTTTATGATATAAAACTATATTTCATCTAGAATTGTTAGACTTAAGCTATAATTGTTAAGTGTATATGCTAGAGTTATATAAGAATCTAGTCACAATCGACTTAGAATTGGAGGGCCCGCCTTATCTATTGTTCCTTGTTTGGTTGTGGACCTGGGGCATACCTATTATATTCAACGGTTTATTTAACTAAAATTTTTATATAATTTATATACGCTGAGTGATTATAGAAGGAATCTATGGGTCTTTGTAGGATTCATTATCACATAACATAGAAGCATTCATTTCATGCATAATAAGTAAAATATTGGATTTTCTGGAAACATACTTTGTTGCTTTTACAAGGAAAACGGTTTTATTCTCAAACAAAACTCTTATGAACTCACCAACTTAATTGTTGACACTTTTTTCAAAACTACTTGTATTCTCAAGAAATCAGTGAAACAGGAAAACCAACAACATTTTGAGGATGGGATGATAAATCGTCAAACATTTCATTTTGTCATCATAATGTAATTGATTTTGAAACATGTAAACTTGCTATGTTGTAACTTTCTCAATTATGTTTATGATGGTTGTATTTACTTTGAGCACTATTATACTCGTTGTTGTGATACTATACATGAAGTCCGCCACCCCGGACGTTTTCGCCATCCTTGGTTTGGGGGTGTGATAGATTGGTATCAGAGCATTGTTTATAGTGAACTAAGTATATCGAACCACATAAGATATACAAACTATAAGTGCATTGGGACTAAGGTCTCTGATCTAAAGCTTTCAAAACAACTATACTTTTAGAAATAAATAGTTTCTTGTTAAACGTATACATGCATGCATACATACTAAGGTCATCATCATTCTAGAACAAAACAAAAGTAATGGTTGTTGAATATCACAGGTAAGCTCGGGGATGTATGGTCAGTCTTGGGAGTGGCATAGCCTGATCAACTATGCTGGTCCGAGGAGTGATTAGCACATGCCCAAGAATGGTTGTGATATAGTGACAAGTCTACAAACTTATCAACACTACCACAATAAGAACATTAGAACAGAACATGAGTTTAAAATACTATGGGTGTATTTTGTATTACTATAAGTACTTAAATAAAAATGTCTCTATCAAGTAGGTCAATAGTTCTTAAGTAGATACGCTAAGGTTTTATGAAATTTAGGCGTTATAGACTCAGAATCCGTGATCGTTGCTTTACTTCCTGTTCTCGTTGGACTATGGATTTGGAGTTAGAATCACCTATTCGAAGGACTATCTTGCCTTGATTTTATATAACTGGTATACACTACACAAGTATTAACATAAATGATAAAGATCATCTAATAATTATATAGATAGTTCGTCCAATAATTATCTCCTTACTCCTATTCTCGCCCGTATAACATAGCAATATCCTACTTACCGGACGACCCCTACTTTCCCAATCAGAGAAATGGTGGATGGTTATGAGGAGAATCAGAAGCGGCACCGGAGGTAATCAACCCTCCATGCATAGCAAGGGTTCCCGCGAACTGTTTCGACTACATCGAACCTGTGCCCCGTTGGGTAACCGTGATCAAGGGTTGAAGTCGACAACAATAACAGCAATCACCATGTGGGGACCAACGAGGGTGCTATGTCCTCAGCCACGGGGGACCGACTGACAGAGCCCTCCCGGCGAAGACCCGACAGATCGCGAACATCGGGGATTTAAAACTAGGAGACTACAAACCGAGTTTGAAAGTTGCGCGCTACTACGGACCCCACCGTCTCACGTACCCGAGACTCGGAAAGAGACTACTATTTCAGAGGCCAACTCTCTCTTTAGGACCTTATCGCCACTCGGGCAGAAGTAAGAGAGTAACAGGGTAGACACACGACATTCAAGGAGGGAATGATTGCAGCCAAGCGTCGAATTTCAAAGCTGCAAGGTGCATCGATTTTACCTCAGGCATCACAAGGGACAGATCGTCGTAAGTGAATCCATACCGCTCACGAGACCCTATAAATTAAGATCATGAGTACACGTTGGTGCTACTCTATTCTAGGTATAAACACGACACTGTGATTTAAGCGGTTATACTAATCGAGAGATCTAGTTGCTATCAAAACTTTTACTTGCATAGATGTGAGGTAGACCTGCATCGAAGTCAAAATTTTCGTTTAAACCATAATTACTAGAATCATATTAACAAGATGGGCTTAGGACATACCTAACAGACTCGAAGGTCTATTTAGTCTTTATTATATAACTAAGCATACATCAGTTGGTCGCTATAAGGACCTAGCTTGGGTCAAATTACAAGGTTTCACTTGGACACAAAACTACTAAAATACATGAGTTTATCATATATAGGCTCTCGTAATGAAATGTTTTCAGAAACCATAAAGCAACCGAAATATGTTACAAAATGAACTAAGATAAAGTTAGTTAGAAAACTTGCGACACATAGCTCTTTCTAACGACTCATTATCGTCTCACCTTCAAACATTTTGGTGAAAGGGTGCCTTCTTCGTAGACCTATAGGGTGCGACCATACCAGCACCAATGCATCGGATCCTATGTTGAGTAAATCTTAACGCCCGTACAAAACCTACTAAACTCATGAAATTCATTCATATGGACTTCCTTTATGAATTACATGCAAGACATTCTTAAGTCGGAGCATAATATAGAAAAATCTAGTTCAATAACAACCGACTTGTCTTTACTATTGGGAACTTACCATCTGATCATTTTTACAAACTTATGATAGAACTATGCCACCAAGGAAAAGACCCAGACCTTCCGGCAGCACAGCACCACCACCTCCAACGCCACCTCCACAGTTTGATCCCGCAATGTTCCAAAGTGCAGTAACAGCAGCCGTGGCAGCTGCAATGTCACCAATTGGTACAAATGGTACCGGTGGTGCTGGATCTGGAGCCACAAACACTAACCACGGGGACAGTACATGACGTACGAGGGAATGTTCGTACAAGGACTTTACTAGTGCCAAACTCGATTCTTTCAATGGAAGCGAGGGCATCATCACCTTGATGCAATGGTTTGAAAGGACCGAAACAGTCTTTGAATTTGTGCATTCCCCGAAGCAAGCATGGTCAAATATGCAGCATACACTTTCTCTGGTCGGGCCCTCACTTGGTGGAAAAATCACGTTAAGTAACTAACGCTTGCAGTGGCTAACTCGTTAAGTTGGGAGGACTTAAAGAAGATGATGCTGAAAGAATATTGCTCAAGAGGCGAAGTGCAAAAGCTGGAGCAAGAACTGTGGGATCTCAAAATGACAGGCTCCGACCTTACAACTTACACCACCCGATTCTGTGATCTAGCACTCCTTTGTCCCGCTATGGTCACCCCGGAAGACAAAAAGTTGGAGCGATACCTCTGGGGATTGTCCCCCGAAATTCAAGATAGCGTGTTGGCCTCAAGACCAACTACCTTCGACAGTGCCAAGGAGTTGGCACAACAACTTATCGACCATCGTGCCAGCTATGACACTACGACAACCACCCTTAACCAAGAAAGAGGAGGGAACAACAAAAGAAAGTTTTAGGATAACAAGAAGGACCAACCAGCCCAGGACTTCGCTAAGAAGCAACAGATTGTTACTCTTCATGCTGCCACAACCCTCACCGCACCAACTCCCATAAAACCATACGCTGGAACCCTTCCGAAATGCAACAAGTGTAACTTCCATCACACTGGGGCTTGCCGAAAGATGCATTGCAAAAATTGCGACAGAGAGGGGCACACTGTCTGTCTCTGTAAGGCACCAGCACAACCCATCAGCCAGGTCCCTGGCTTTGGAGTAAGCCCAGCCTGTTACAAGTGCGGCGAAACAGGACACTTTAAAAGGGACTGCCCAAGAGCAAGAGATGCCAGTGATGATGGAAGGGTGCTTGCGATCACCGCAGGAGAGAGCACCCCGGAACTGCCCATAAATATCAGTACGTGTTTCTAACATCGACGTTTAAATTCTAAATTTCTTTTATTTGCTAAATCTAGCATCGATTAAAGTATGTCGACCAGGAATCTTGAGAACACGGAAAAAGTCAAATAAATCTTATCACATATATAAAAAAAACAGGGTTTTTACTAGTGAGTCTATGATGGCTAGTGTAAAAATTATGGTCATATATCATTAAGATTCTAGGGACTTAAAATGCGTGATTTCACCGCATTCCCTATTCATTGTTTGGTTGTAGGCTTAAGGCGGGGTCACCCATTCGAATGCCCTTGCAATCTTAATGATATGCGACTAGTTTACACCAAGCGGTTATAAAGGAACTTGTAAGATTTATAATACAAATTTCGTCAAAATTTGTGAAACATTCGTAATGACATAACTCGCTAACTAAGTTATAAAGTATTCATAGTGGTAATGCCAAGGATTAAACAGGGAGCATAAACAATAAGAAATTTCGAGGTCGTCATGTGACATCAGGCGGGTTGTTCCTCACCATAATCAATTTCTTGTACTACAAAAAGTTTCCACCATCTTTCCGCCAAATTTTTGAATCCCCAATCAAAATGCAAATTTCGGGACGAAATTCCCTCTAACGGGGGATGATGTGACAACCGTCAATTTCTGATCGAGTCAAAGTCAACTAAAGTCAACAAGTCAAACCGGTCAACTTAGTTAACCCTTATATACTAGGGTTTACGTTATGTAATTACTAAACAACTCGATATTCTAATGAGAGGTCATAAATTGAAAAGTTCGTACATCTAGATTTCCTTAACCTAAAACTATGGTAAGTAACGAACCAAATCGATAAAACAATGTTGCATCCTCATTGGGAGTGAGTAAGATCCTTAAACATGGCTTAATGGGGCTTACGGACCTTGCGTTGCGGAGCCAAACACTAACAAATGTCACACACGAAACCTCTCTCAATCGTTTTCACTCTATCTCTCTTTATCTGAAATCTCTCCCAAATCTCTCTTTGTATGTGAAATCTCTACCAAATCTCTCTCCATATGAGTAATCTCTCCAAGATCGTGAAATCTCTCCCAAATCTCTCAAAGATTGTGAAATCTCTCTTGAAACCTCTCTTGAAAATTTTATAATCAATTGGGGCATCCCTTGGCTTGATGAGAAACCACTCAAAGAAGGGAAAAATCATGGAAAATAACCCTTTAGGACCGAAGCCCTCTATAGGGGCCAAGTCCTCTTGGGTCCAAGGCCACTTGAACTGAATCCGAGGCCCTTGAGTAGCCGCAGCAAGCTGACCGCTGCCAGCGAGCCGCAGCAAGCAAGCCCCGTAGCAAGCGAGTCGCAGCCAGCGAGCCCCGCAGCGAGCATTACCTCGAACTGCAGCCCCTTTTTCCTTCAGATCCGCCTCCGCGACCAACACCTCCCTTTGGATTTAGGTTGCTGATGACTGACACTTAGCACCTCCGGTCCTGAACTTCGGATTTCAGCACTTTCTACCCGGTTTTCAACATTTTTAATATTTTAAGCCCGTTTTTAACTATTTTAACGTGGGATTTTCTCCCAAAATCATAATTTAACATATAAGACCCTAAATATTCATAATAAAAACATATTTTTATGAAAATATTTATTTAAGAATAAAATCCATTAAGGGAAATCATGAGGTGGAGTGTGGAACTTGCCATAATATTTAACACAAACAACCACCCCATGCCCATTCCTTTGACCAGCCATTGTACTCCCCACCACTCCTAGTCACCTCATGGTACCTCCTTACTCATTTCCCAGCAAACCCATGTTCACAGAGCTGGGAAATCCTCTTTCACTCTTCATTTCTCTCATTTCTCTCTCATTTCCACCCAAGGAACAAACACCTTTTCTCTCAAACTTTCTCCCTCAAATTCGAGATTCAAGGCTGATAATCAAGTTTCTTACACGCTTGGTAAGTATAATACATTCTCCTTGTGTTAGTTACACTTCTCTTTACTCATATCATAGAATGCTTATACAAATTCCATCAATTTGGTGTTAGATTCACATAAACCTCTAGGCATCTTCATGTGTTCTTGAGTTGAACACTTCTCACCTCCAACACTCATCTACTGAAATCACATAATGTGAGTTCATACCCCTATAATTTCATGTTTTCTTAAGTTTTAAGGGGAGGGGGAATACAAGTTAAAACACTAAGAACACAACTAAACTCATTTAACAACCTTCATCAGAAAAGTTCAACTCCATTCACGGACTGTTTTGGGCAACTTAAAATCTTAGTTTTCAAAACTGTTTTAGCTGCAAGTAGTTCTCCACACGATTTTTCTACAATTTATGGTGATTTTTGCAAAACAGCCTATCATTTCAAGAACAAATCTAGACCAGTCTGTGAATATGAACATTTTAACACAAGTTAAAGGTTTCCAAAAATCATGATAAAAATTATGAATAAACTAGACACATTTTAGGAACTCTCAGAATTTACGGATTCACTTTTAGACTTCGTATAATTTTTCTATGATCTTTCTAAAACAGTGCAGAAAAGTTAAAAACTAGTTAATAGCTTATAACTTCCAACACATTTTGTAACATGTTGAGCAAAGTGTTAAATCTTTGATGACTTCATATTTTACATGTGTTTCTTGTTGTAGTATATTTATATAACAGAAAATACTCACTGAATTGTAAGAATCCTCCATCATTACCATTAGTACAAAACAAAGCAAGATAAACATAGTTATATTTTTCTATACATTCGACTTACATAGAAAGGGGTTCTTATACACCACAAACTAACATACTAAACTATAATAGGTATAGTTAGGTTGCTTATACATTTCAAACATCTTGATAAACTATAATGGGTATAGTTTATGTTCATTTACATTACAAAAGGTTTTCATACGAAAAGGGGTACAAATACAAAGTACCAGTTTTATACAAAAGGGGGGTACAAATACAATGTACCAGGTTTTCATACGAAAAGGGGTACAAATACAAAGTACCGGTTTTATACAAAAGGGGGTACAGATAAGTACCAGGTTTTTATACAAAAAGTGGTACAAATACAAAGTACCAGGTTCACATGAAATAGTTTTTATGATATTAAAACTATATTTCATCTAGAATTGTTAGACTTCAGCTATAATTGCTAAGTGTATATGCTAGAGTTATATAAGAATCTAGTCACAATCGACTTAGAATTGGTGGGTCCGCCTTATCTCCTGTTCCTTGTTTGGTTGTGGACCTGGGGCACACCCATTATATTCAACGGTTTATTTAACTAAAAATTTTATATAATTTATATACGCTGAGTGATTATAGAAGGAATCTATGGGTCTTTCTAGGATTCATTATCGCGTAAGATAGAAGCATTCATTTCATGCATAATAAGGAAAATATTGTATTTTCTGGAAACATACTTTGTTGCTTTTACAAGGAAAACGGTTTCATTCTAAAACAAAACTCTTATGAACTCACCAACTTAATTGTTGACACTTTTTTCAAAACTACTTGTATTCTCAGGAAATCAGTGAAACAGGAAAACCAACAGCATTTTGAGGATGAGACGATAAATCGTCAAACATTTCATTTTGTCATCATAATGTAATTGATTTTGAAACATGTAAACTTGCTATGTTGTAACTTTCTCAATTATGTTTATGATGGTTGTATTTACGTTGAGCACTATTATACTCGTTGTTGTGATACTATACATGAAGTCCGCCACCCCCGGACGTTTCCGCCATCCTTGGTTTAGGGGTGTGACAACATACCATCATATACAGGCATATACAAACATCAAACATATCTGTCACACCAATGATAAAACATAGAATTCTCCTGTAACTAGAGTACCGACCTAGCAGGTCACTAACATACCAATCCCTACAGATCATACGAGTATAACATACTGTCTACCCGGATTCCGATCTAACATATCATAACCATATGTATCATACCATAACCATAACAACTAAAGGGTCGGTCTTGGTGAGGTAGAACCTATCGATATAGTGAGGATAACTCACATTGCATATGTCGACACGAAAGATAAACTCCAACTCTCGGATCAATTGACACAGGTTCCACTACTTATCATCATAGCACAACATACTCATAAGTCCTTAACCTTATAAGGTACTCCATAACCCACTAGTCAACCCCTGGTCAAAGTCAAAGCCCTCAGTCAAGGTCAACAGTCCATGACTCGCCGAGTACCCTTGGCTACTCACTGAGTTCCCTGAAGTACATTGCAGCTCGCCGAGTCATTAGAGTAACTCGTCGAGTTCCTTTGATTCTTGATCAAACTTAAGGTCACCCGTCGAGTTCCTTCCTTGCTACTCGACGGATACACACTCATACATATGCCAAAGAAAACTCATACGACTCGCCGAGTTGTTCTTCAACTCGTCGAGTCTTATGACGATCTTCATCGGACTCGTAGAGTTGTTCATCCAACTCGTCGAGTTCACGGCTGTCTTCATGTGACTCGCCGAGTCACCTTGCGACTCGCCAAGTCCATTCAATCCTTTTTCTCCATACAGACATATTTTGAGCCATGCAACGGCTCCAACTCATAGATCCAAGCTTCTAGGGCATGCTTATCACGTAAAGTTGCAAACTTTACATGCATGCATGACCATAAAGTCTCTAAATGTCTATTCTAAGTTCTTAATGGAACTTGATGTTCAAGAGGGACCTTAATCACAACCGGAACTATGACTTTATGCTTCTAGAATCCAAGGAGGGTCCAGATCTGAAGTTACAACTTCAGATCTAGCCCATAGCTCATCATCCCAACTTGAAAATCCATAAAAAGCCCTAGAAACTCAACAAAAGGGAAGAAAAGGAGGTAAGAATGGCACTTTGATACCTCCAAAAGATGCTAGCTGAGGTAAATCTTGCTTCCCACTCCTTCCTTTCTTCAATTTCCTTTGCACTCTTAGCTTTCTTCCTCCAAGATCCTCTTTTCACAGCTTCAAACCCACACAAAGGCACACATACAAGAATTAGGGTTTTAAGGGGCTCTCAAAGAATGTAAAGAGGCCAAAGGAGGCTAAGGCTCCTTTAAATAGAGGTGCAAACCCCAGGATTTAGGGTTTCCACTGCCAGCTTCTACACGCCGAGTCCATAATGGACTCGTCGAGTAGGTCACTTAACATGCGATCCCACCCCACTGCTACTCGACGAGTAGGCAACCAACTCGTCGAGTAGAGCTTAACCCAATGAATCTTGTTTAAGAATTACCTAAGAATCGGGGCGTTACACAATGTATGATGGTAACAAAATACGACAAATTCCACATGTTCTTGTTGACCGTTCCACTTAACGATTCCCTGAGAATACAAAATATTTTGAAAATGTCATCATATATAATGTTGGTGAGTTCATCAGCATGTTTGAATGAAAAGCTTTGTATTGTTCGTAAAACATCAGAAAATCTGATATTTTCTGTAAAATGGTTTGAAAGTGATGTATCAAAATCAAGTATGAATGCATGTGCGTTTTCTGTTTTTGGAATGTATATAAAAATGTAATCTGGATAAAAATCCAGTATTTTTTGTTGTAAGTAAAAGGTATTGTTTAACGGTATGTTTCCCCAAAAAATCTGATATTTTCTGTTTATAAAAGTATCGTGGTCTCAAAACCCTAAGACCGATTATCAGTGTATGTATGTTTTCGTATCGGCATGATTCTATATGTATTCCATAAATTTATGATGGATTTAATCTCTATGTGAGCCGTTATAAGCATACTTCTTTTGCTAGAGAGGAAAAGAGAGAGAGAGAGAGAGAGAGAGAGAGAGAGAGTGTTCTTGAGTTTGAAGATGAAAAGTGAGGGTGGTAATGAAGGCCCTATGGCCGAGAGTTAAATGAAGAGAGAAGAGAGAGCGAAATGTTGACGTAATGTTACATGGTTGCATGTGATTTCCTTGTTATTTGGTATCTAGTTAAGAATCATTGCTTAGAACCTTGAAAACATCAAGAATGCAAGAACAAAAGGGGTTTCCTTTCATATAGTTGATTTTAAACACTATATTCATGCCAATCATTGACCCTGAGTTTACATCCGCAAACTCCTTTGGGCTGTAAACCCGTGGTAGTAAACTCATGTTAGAGTCATTCCAACTACCTTAGTCCAATCACATGTGATTCCAACACTTGGTCAAAGTGTTTCCTTGTCCCAGAAGGTGTTTCCTTTCATATAGTTCATTATAAACACTATATTCATGCCAATATATGTTGTTTAGGACTTGTTAAGTCTCGGGACTTCATTCGTGGAACATCTCATCCTTACACGTGTATTCGTTGAATCACCCACATCAGGTGAGTTCATACCCCATAATGAATATTTTAACTGCTTTAAATGATTTTAAGGGGGGACTAAAAGTTGAACACAATGATAATTGTGTAACTATTTGTTATAAACATCTTTCAAAATATTGCTTATGTCTTCTATAAGTGGTCAAAACATTTCACAAACTATTTTACAGTTATGTTTTTTTATAGTTTAACAAAACTCCATTTTTAAAGTACAAGCATAACTTGGTAGTAAAATGAGTCTTTTCAATAACGGTTCAAGTAGAATACTAGTAAACTATAATGGGTATAGTTTAGGGGTTTAGTTCATACTAGATACAATATAATATAACAGAAAGAACATACTAAGAGACTATAACAAGAGAAGATACGAAGTTACTAAAACAGAATGAACACACTAATTTTCTATAGCATGGAACACTTACAGTATCTAACTATACCAATGAATCACTAACACATTGTTCTAAACAAAACATGATAGATATATTGGGTATACATGATCATATAATTTTAATGTGGATGTTCACGGCTTGCAAGTGATTGCAGAGGTTGCGTTTGGGTCCTAAAAACTTTTGACAGGGAGAGCATTTAGTATGGGATCTAGCCATCAAATTATACCTTAATAACCAATTTAAGGCAATTAGTACAATAGTAGTTACTATATACAATACTACAGTACATACATTTTGCAAACGACAAACAGAACAGTCGGGTGTAGTACATTCTGTAGAAAGGGACCATAATGCTAACCTTATGATTCCTTAATGTATACATCAAGGGATATATATATAAATAGGATCCGACAGGTAATAGGATGTGTGCATTCTGCTTCATTTCCTGTTCCTTGTTTACTTGTGGGCTTAGAGAAGATTCACCCAACCTATTATCTATTCGATTTTCGTTATATATATGTTCCGTACACATTATGTCATCATATGGGGTACCAGGTATGGGTCAAGTCATAGCACACTAATTCAATGCTCAATTTTCTAGTACAAAGCATACTTTTCAAATCAGAACTTTTGGTATACAAAACTAGAAACTTACCAGTAAAGGGTTTAATCTATTTTATTAAACCAATGTAAACTTAAAGGACTTTAGTTGATTGACTCTATAATATCTTAGTTTATACATCATGGTCATATATCATTAATACCCAACATGTAGTTGAATGTGTGCTTTCCGCCTTATTTCTTGTTCCTTGTTTGGTTGTGGGCTTAGGGCAGATTCACCCAATTAACTATATATTCGATATTAGATTATATATAGCCAGTATAAACTAAGTAATTATAGAAGTAATCACTGTGGTCACTATTTTATTATAAGAAATAAGGGTTTTATTAAAGGATCTTTTCATTAAATATAAAGGAACTATTACAATTAACTTCATGAGTAACAAGCGAATACACCAGGGTTATATACAACGAGGACCTAACAAACAATGGGATGTGCACTATCCGCCTTACCTCCTGTTCCTCTTTTTTGGTTGTGGACTTAAGGGAGATGCGCACAATCGATTGTTTGTTTACTCTGAGTTTTATATAACTTGTATCTACTTGGTACTCATAGAAAGGATTGTAGGATCATTTTTACGTATCTTTCATCAAAGTAGGAAATATATGATTTTCTAGGGGAACATGCGAACTTTTCTAAAACAGAACTTATAACTTACTACATTTCAACTACATTTTTCAACAACTTTCTACAACTTACATACATCACTAAAATCTTATGAACTCATCAACTTAATTGCTGATAAAGTCTTTCAAATAACTTGTATTCTCAAGTGACTAGTAGACAGGTACTCATGCTGGGAACTCATAAGTTGGAGCATAGTAGATTCAAGTCTTGTTTTGTTATTTACATATGTATTCTATGTTTTGTGAACACACACATTGTAAACACTTTCTTTCTAATGAAATGGTTGTTCATTACTTGCTTACTACGGTACATGTCTTGTGATACTAAACATGACGTCCTCCACCCCCGAACGTTTCCGTCGTTCCGGTTTTGGGGTGTGACATAGTCTAACTATAGCGAACATCTCAGGTGTGGGGTTTCACCCCGTATAGATCTATACAAAAACTATCGCTCTCCCTCCAGGAGACTCTGGTTATAACTACAGGCTACGATTGTACACTCGAGAGGTGTCAACCGACATGTCTCACTAGATCCTTAAATGAGTCTACGCGAATATTGTATTATGCTATGTATAATGATTTTCGTGTACGTTTTGTGTTTGAAAAGCCCAGCGAGTATGTATATGAATACACAAGGCCCATCAGACATGTAGAACGACAACTAAGACCCACTAAACATGTAAGTTATTTCCAGGCCCTATATGCATGTAAATGGACCACTAAGGCCTAATAAACATGTAATGTATAATCCAGGCCCAATAAGTATGTAAATGGACCACTAAGGCCCAATTAACATGTAATGTATAATCCAGGCCCAATAAGCATGTAAATGGACCACTAAGGCCCAATAAAAATGAAATGTAAGTATTAGGCCCAATGAACATGCAATCGATGTATTTAGTTCGTTTCTTATTATATTGTTTGTTTTAACTCGATTGTTTTCCAAAATGACATAAAAAGCCCACTTTTTGTAATGATGACATTGGTGGCCGATTAAGCCAAAAATTTACAATTTAGGCACACTTTTGGTAAAATTGACACTTTAGGTCCCTTAAGACCAAAAGTTTAAATTTATGGGATTCTTTCAAATAAAATGACATTTTTAGCCCACTTTTGTTAAAAATAAAATTTTCGGCCCAAGATCATGAAAATTGACATCTTCGGCCCAATTATACAAAAATTGACATTTTTTGTCCAATTTAATAAAATTGGCATTTTCAGCCCTTTTTAACCCGGACAACATCTCTGGCTCAAATTTGTTTAAAATGACAATTTAATCCACAAAGGTCATAATTTTTTCCAATTTAGCCCATAAAACCATGAAGGCCCAATTAAAGCCCATTTTGTGAAAAATTTAGTCTTTTGGCCCTTTTAAAACCATGAATATCATAACGAAAATTTTTTAAATAAAAATGACTCTTTAGTCCTTGGGAAAACTATAAGTATCATAAAATCTTCATCATTTTGTTTATTTGACAAAAATGGTACCTTTACAAGATTATGTTTAGTTTTTCAACATCCTTAACATGTTTAACACTTTCATCTTTATGGTAAGTTGCATAAAGTGTTTTAGTTTGCAATATTGTCAAGTTTTGATAGAGTTTTCGAGATTTATGAAGTTTCATCACATAATGACAACATATACCCTAGAAAACACACTTAAACATTCACGCATACATAGATCTATCTCATAAGCAACTTGTATTCTCCCCCCAAAACATATTAAAACCGAAAACAATGATGTATGAACTCACCTTTGTTTGTAGATTTTAGTTTTTGATGAAGAAATGAAGAGATCTTGGCCCTAAATAAGTTTTTGAGATGATTTTCAAGCTCTAAGGTGTTCTAAGAGCATAGATCATAAAATAATATGGTTAAGAAGATATTTAAGGTGTAAACTTGACGTTAAACTATGGAGTCTAACCAAAAACTTACCAAAAGTGATGGGCTTTGATGAAGAGATCTTGGTGTGCCCTTGAAATTCTCAAAAACTTGAAGGTTGGAAGGGGAGAGTTTTTTGTGCTAGAGAGGAAATAAGAGAGAGAGAGAGAGAGAGAGAGAGAGAGAGAAAGAGAGAGAGAGAGAGAGAGAGAGAGAGAGAGAGAGAGTTCTTGAGTTTGAAGATCAAAAGTAAGGGTGGTGATGAAGGCCCTATGGCCTAGAGTTAAAATGAAGACAGAAAAGAGAGGGAAATGTTGAAGTGATGTTGCATGGGTGCATGTGATTTCCTTGTTATTTGGTGTGTTATAACATGGAAGTCGTGAAGATTAGGTGGCACTTGTAAGTTTATTCTTCTTTTCTTTTTGTTTTTTTTTTAATTAGGTCGAGAATGGGCTAGGAGAAAAGGAAATGAGATAGTTTGGGCCCTTTTCTTCACCTAGTTCGATTTTATGAAGCCCAAAATAAAAATAGAAAATTGGCCTATTGTGCCCTTGTGAGAGTTGACGGACGAAAGAAGCCCATGGTTACAGTTTATGGCTCATTAGGACTTACGAAACCATTTATGGCCTATTAGAGATAAGATGGATCATTGTAGGCCCATATGATCCAAAATACCTTAATTTCAGGGATGTGGGTCCAATTAGAGCTCAAATAGGGTTCCTAGTCCCAAAGTAGTCAAATTGAAAGTTTATTGGCCCATTAGGCCCAATAAGAGGATCCTAGTCCATAATAAACTTCAAACCGGGATTTTTAGGGTTTTCAATGCATACTTAACTATATGAGAGGTATTGTGTTAAGTTTTGAATTTCACTCAGGAGTTTTATTTCAAATGGATGAATTCAATTTAGCGTATAATATGATATTCATTTAGAGTACAAGTCTTACAGTAGTTGATGTTTACATGAAAACTGAATTTCTTAGCTAAAATGCTAGTTGTGACACTCCCCTTTTCATAGCTGGAGTTGACTTTGTTTAAAGGTTATGCTATGTATATGCTCTTCATTTTCCAACAGGTCATTACAGAGAGATCTTTGGTTTCATCTGCATTGTCGATTAGAGTTGGCCAGAAAAACTCATCACAACCATATTTATTATCGTCTTCGACCATGGACGTTAGTTATGCTATGTGATGTTTATTCAGTCCTTTAGTTGCGAAAACTTGAATAGGAATAGTTTGAACTTTTGGAAAAATAGTTGCTTTTTCTCTTAAAACTTTTGATTTAACGTCAGAAAAACATGCAAACTCAAACAATTTTTCAGAAATGAAGACTTTCGCAGGTTCAACTTTGTTTTTAATAAATTCAAAGCAATCAACCTCATCCACCATAGAGATTTCACTCATATCACTATCATCGTCAAATTCAAATGTATTTTCAACATTCATTTTGTTTTGAACTCATCTTAGTGTTTAATGAGTCAAACTTCTGTATAGTATCATATTTGATATTCTCTTTGTCATTTTCATCCAAAAGTTGTTTCAACATGTTTTTTTTTTTATCTTTGGAATTTATGAATGATTCAATTTTTCCAGTCCAACTCTGTAAGTGTTTGAGACTTCGTTAGAAGACACAGTAGATTCATACATGTAACAATCTGCGTCGATTTCGTCCTCTTTCAATTCGAGAAAGGGCAAAATCATATTGTGAATTTTCTTTCCAATCTCACAATAAAGATGTAATTGATTAATACTAAAATAAAGTCTTTTGGCAATCAAACAAAAAATGTTTCGCTGTTTTAAAAGCCGTTAATTATCTCAACGCGTGTAAATTAAATCATCCTGTAAAGTCGAATTTTGTTGTAAAATGTTGAAATCTGTGTAATTGTTTTTTCGTATGTTCATTATGTATTTACCAAGGCATTTGTTTTTATGAATCTTTAATGTTTAGCCTTAGAATTTTTTGTACTTTCAGTCTCCTATAAATAGGAGCTGAACATAGAGTAGATGATAGAGTTTTTTTTTTCAGTTTTCTATTATCATTTTTTACTCGTGTTCATTGGAAGTAATGAGAGCTTAAACAAGAACTTATTTACTTCTCGTGTTCATCTTTACTCTGATTTTGTTTCAAATACTCAATTGAACTCTTCTACAATTGGTATCAGAGCAGGAATCAACATTGCAAAGATCTGATTTTCATTTGAATCTCTAGTTTTTGAGTCGTAAGTTTGTCTCAAAAGATTCCGCACAGTAAGGTTTTGAAAATTATCTATGATCTTCAGTTTTGATTTGATTATGCATTTGATTTGTGCAATCGAGTAATCAATTTTGGGTTTTTTATCATTTCATACATCAAATTCCAAATTTCTTCAAGTTTTTCAGATAAATCTCATCCGTACGAAAATGGCGAATTTCAACATGAACATGATGACTTCATTCTCACATCTGTTAGGATCTTCTACGAAGATTCCTATGTTGATTCCAGAGTACTATGATCAGTGGGTTGATCGAATGGAGGATTATTTGAACGGATTGGATGAAGAACTCTGGAGTTGCATCATAGGAATCGTTCAACCTCCACCAATTATTCAAAATATCTGAACATCTGGATCAACAGTTGCAGTCTCTAATCAATCCACCAGGATGAAGAACAATGAAAAACGTTGTTTAAGAGAATTGTGAGGTGCCTTGCCACCTATTGTTTACAACTACATCCGTGGTTGTAAAACTGCAAAAGATATCTGGAATACTCTTAAGGAAAAGTATCAGGGAAGCGAGAAAATGAACATTAATTCTGTTAAGCAGTGTCTTGTGGAACAGAAGGAGTTCAGACAAAAGGAGAATTAAACGATTGAAGTTTACTATGATCGTTTTAATGAATTGATCTATCGATGCAATCATTATGGAATCCCAAGGTCATCTATGGAGTTCAATCTCACTTTTGTGATGGGACTTCGTAAGGAGTGGAGAAGTGTAACACTAGCCAAAATAGGTCAATAACAATCACATATGATTATGCTAATCATGTAATGTGATAAATGTACTATGTATTTCATGATAAATTATAATACAAATATGAAATTTCTTTATGATACAACTCAAAGTATACGTCCATACGATTCCAAAAATATAGAGAACGTCTGAATCTGACTTCGCATGAAGAAGCTATGATAAACCAAACACTATAAATCTCTATAGTAAGAGGAATTTAAAATATACTTAGAATTATCTATTAAAATATAAAAGAGAGTTGTAGTGCTTGTAAATACCTAAGCATGCATATAAAGAACGTCAAAAACGGAGTTCGTATGTGAAAGTTACGACCTTCCAAAGATTCAGTTGTCCGAAACCCTAATCTGACTGAACTCATGACGTGAGCACAGGACTCACGACGTGAGAAGTCATTTATCCATATCTCGGAATCTAGAAGGTGTGTGACGATGCTACGAGGGGATAAGATCCAATCTCACAATGTGAGCAAAGATATCTCACGACGTGAGGAGTCACATGGCCACCTTCCGAAGCTAGGGACGCAAATGGCAAGTCTACGGGATGAACATGCAGGACTCACGACGTGAGGTTCTAAAATTCTTACTATAAATAGCAGGTCTGACTTCAACCATTCTTACACCTAAACTTCTTCCCTTTCTCACCTTTGCTGAGGCCTTCTTGCATCCAGAGCCCCAACGACCTTATACGCTGACCACTTCTGCTTAGATTACATAAAATCACGCTACCAGAGTGAGTTTCACGGCCCCACTTTCTAATATTTTCGGGGGAAAACACATGCTAAATATCGTATATACATTACTATTATGTCTATATGATAGTATATTAGTATCAACACAGATAGTTATAATAACCGAGATTTAGTAGTTCTAAATATAATATTTTAAATATATACAACTATTACCAACCGGTCGGCATGTTATTCTACTAATGCAGATCTTAAGTTATGCTTAGGATTCTATATATATATATATATATATATATATATATATATATATATATATATATATATATATATATATATATATATATATATGTTATGTGTGATATAGTTCCAAAGCCATATTCGGAAATTCTATATGTTAAGTTATAAAGTATGTTGCTATTATTGGTTTTATGTCAAGATAAAACTGGACATGTTATATGTTGTTATAGTTTGTTTTATGTTAAGATAAAACTTAGTATTGTTATTGATAGTTTTATGTCAAGATAAAACTAGGAACATTATATGTTGTTATTATTGGTTTTAGGTCAAAAATAAAACCTAGTTTTGCTTCAAGATATAGCTGTTATACTGCATAAATAGTATAGGAGTAATCTTTAAAAGCATAGTCTAGTAATTTATGATTTTAGACATGAAAATGCTTGTCAGAGCTATAGGAAGCCGTTAAAGTCTACATGAGTAATTGTATTCATCAACTAAGATTGGGGATCTTAGCGGAAATCTTATGAACTGTAACAGTTAATCTCGTGTGAGCAAGGAAATCGTGTATAAATAGTATACGGGTTGAACACCCCACTTGTTACTGTTAGCTATAGTAAACCAAAAGAAAGTGATGAACTATCCTTTTATTTGTTATTGTTCCGGCGTCGATGAAGCGTACGGTGTTGTTTCTCATGGTAAATCATGAGTGTGTTTGTTTCTCATGGTAAATCATGAGTATGTTCTATCAGAGGTATTATGTCTTAGCAGCGGTTACAAGCTCATGGTAGCAAAATTGTTAGAAACATTATACTTGGTCGTATACAAGTAATAATGTTAAGTATAAGTTTTCCCCTACTTATACCTTAGAATTAAAGAATGTTTATGTATAACACTTAATTGATAAGTAAACTAATATACCTAATATACATACTAAATGTTGGAGAGTCAAAATGATACTTTTAAAACTATACTTTTGAACGTGGAATATGTATTACTTTATGGAGTCAAAACCTGTGGACTCACCAACTTTATGTTGACGTATTTTAAAATGCATGTGTTTTCAGGAACTTGAAAAGTTGGTATGTATTCGAACAGGAGAAGTTTTACTATTATCTTTCTGTTCATTAAGAAGTATGCCATAGTCGGATATTATGTAATAAATACTAGGAAAACAATAATGTAACTTTCAATCACCAATAAAGGTATGTATTTTCTTTAGTATTGTTCAATATATGTTATATAACTATGATACGATGAATGACATTACACTACCCGGTGTTTCCGCCGATGGCTGGGGTGTGACAGATTGGTATCAAAACTATTAACTATAGTGAATTGGTACTTTCTTAGGAAAGCACGTTTATAGTTTAGGACTTACTCTATTAGGTTTAGGTATATCCCTTAGCCTATAAATAAAAATTATTATTAATTATTCTACTGAAGGACTACTTATGGGAGCGGTGACAAGGATAGACATGTCAATTTGGGTTGTTGGATTTCAGAACGGCTATATGCTAAAATGATCCTGCCCTTTCAACAATCCTGACTAGCCGAAGCCTTATCAGATAGACCTGAAGTAACAAACAATAGTAAAAGCGCGAATACAATAAATAAGAATATAGAGTCATATATAAAGACTCAGACCCGCGATGAGAATACACCTTAATACCCGGAATGTTTTTGATCTCAAGGATTTAGATGAAATATTCCAACTAAAGTTTATATGTGCATAGATCCTATCACAAGTACATGTAGGTGCGCAACTACATTTTATTATGATCAGATCATATGAACTATTTAATTTGGGAGAACTATTTGATAGACTAAACTCTTGGTGATCAAAAATGTATAGGAATCCGACATGGCACATTCACGAGAATGGATAATCATCGAGGATACGGATGACGAACAGGAAGTTTCATTCCCTATGATGGTAGGCGATCATTACTACCCTATAAATCCAACCACCTTTCATCCAATACCGTCTGACAATGGAGCACCTTTACCCTCCAACGAATGGGAAGAGAGTGGACCAATGGAAGAAAGCGAATCCATGGAGGAGATGGAGTCGGTGGCATCATCTTTACCACCACTGAACACTCTTTACCGTAATGTTCCAGGAGGAGTAAAAATGAAACGCACGGCACGTAAATCTATAACGATATGGAAAAAGATTAAGAAGAGTCAGAAGGCAACATCTTCAGGAAGTCATAGAGTTCAAGAGGAACCTGCACGGATCGCACAAAGAGTTGATAGGTGGGTGGCGGAAGAAAAAGTTGTCAAGACATATGAGACTGGTCAATCATCTCGTCCACATCTCCCACATTTTTATGAAGATAACACTTTATCTCAATTGTTTGAGAAAAGTGTGAAAATTGAAGATAAGATGGAAATTGTTGAAGGGAGGGCTACTCATCTCCCTGGAAGAGTACGAAGGCTAGAAGGACAAAGGACACGAGATCAGGAATCAGTGATGGATGTCCATCATCGTATAAATGTTGCTTATAATGACATGATTACTCACGATGCCAGGATTGCAGAGTTAGAGTTCTACAATCAAACCTCAAGAAATGAAGAACGCACGGGAAATCTCGAGCAGAGAACTCAAGCACTTGAAGAGCAAGTGGTTAATGTCACTGACGTGCTAGGTCATCACTTAGGTTTCTGGTAGATAAGCTACAACTAGTGGTTATGTAAATAGAGAAAATAATACTAGTTAAGGCAAAAAGAGGAAAGTTTATAGCAAGGATGTAGAAAACCTTGAAAATTTTTCAATGTTTATAGAAACTTATCTCTTATAAACCTAAATAAACTGATGTAACCGCTGGTAATAATATGAAGCATATGTTACATTAATCATTGTGTTGTCTATTATGTTTTACACTTTGAATAATAACTGGAGTATTTAGTACTTGTGTATTAAACGATTAACAAAACTCATAAAATTCATATTATTTATAACAGGAACTAAAACAAAATGCCTATAAGGAGTAATCGGCTAAACCCTAACCGACCATCAGCACCACAACAACAACAACAACCGCAACCACCACCAGAAATAAACCCCTCAATAAGTACAGTACAACTTGAAGAAATCATAGCTCAAAGAATTGTTGCAGCTCTATCTAATGTCACAAGAGATGGAGTTAGAAATGAAGGCCATGTAGGGACCACTAGAACATGTACCTACAAAGATTTTATGAATTGCAGGCCAAAAAGCTTTCATGGAAATGAAGGGGTAGTTAATTTGACAAGGTGGATAGAAAAGACAGAGTTTGTCTTTCAAATAAGCTTTTATCCAGATGATTGTAAAGTACGATTTGCAGCATGTACTTTCGCTGACACAACACTTACATGGTGGAATAGCCATGTGAATACAATGGGAATTGATACTTCAAATTCCATGAAATGGGAAGACCTAAAAATGATGCTAGTAGAGGAGTATTGTCCTAGGGAGGAAATACATATGTTGGAACAAGAATTGTGGACCCTAACCAAGAAGTGTTCAGAGATAAAAGCTTATACCGCTAGATTTAATGATCTTGCTGTAATGTGTCCAGCACTTGTAACCCTTGAATATAAAAAGGTTGAGCGATATATCTGTGGTTTAGCATCGCAAATCAAAGGCATGGTGATCGCATCAAATCCTACGACTTATGACAGCACCAAGAGTATAGCTCATCAGCTAACCCTCACAAAGATCCAAGGAACAAAAGTGCTCTCAAAGGCTGAGTCTCCCAAATCTAGAACAAACAAGCGCAAGTTTAATAGGAAGAATCCCAAACAATCATCTGACAAAAGACAAGAAGTGGCAACCAATTACGCAGCCACAACAGCAGTACATACTCAACCTAAATCTTCATGGTGCAATCAGTGCAACCATCATCATCCAGGTGACTGTTTTGTCTGCACGAAGTGCAAGAAAAGGGGGCATACTGCTAGTTACTGCAGGAGCACAACACCTGCAATAGTGAATCAGGGAACAAATACTGGAGCAGGCCATGGTGAAGGAAGAAAGTGCTATGAGTGTAGGGAGGTTGGAGACATCAAGAAAGAATGTCCAAAGTTAAGGAGTCAAGGAGACATAGGACGTGGCGGGGCGTTTGTAATCGGAAGCAGAGAGGCAATCTAGGACCCTTCGGTCGTATCTGGTACGTTTCTTATAGATAATGTATATGCTACTATACTCTTCGACTCTGGATCAGATCAAAGTTTTATAATTCCGACGTTTAGAAAATTGTTAAGTCATAAGTCTAGCAGATTAAAATAAATCTATGAAGTAGAAATCGCTAATGGACAATCTGAGAAAACACATGAAATCATAGAAAACTATCTGTTAACTCTTAATAACTACCTTTCTCACGTCAACCTCATGCCAATGCCTATCGGTAGTTTTGATGTCATAATTGGCATGGATTGATTATCTTCACACCGCGCCGAAATTCTATTTCATGAGAAAGCCATACGACTACCCTTACTAAACGGCGAAGCCCTGATTATCTATCGTGATAAATCCGGGAAGAACCTCAAAGTCATCTCTTGTACTAAGACCCAGAAATATCTACATAAGAAATGTAGCACATTCTTAGCCCACATTGTAGATAGGAAGAGAAAGACAAAAGAAATCAAGGACATACCTCAAGTATGTGATTTCCCTGACGTGTTTCCTGAAGATCTACCTGGAATACCTCCCGTCCGACAAGTCGAGTTTCGAATCGACTTAATTCCAGGAGCAGTACCAGTACCGAAATCTCCTTATCGATTGGCTCCATCTGAAATGCAAGAATTGTCTAGCCAACTACAAGAACTACTTGATAAAGGCTTTATCCGACCAAATCCACCTTGAGGAGCACCAATCTTGTTTGTCAAGAAGAAGGGTGGATCCTTTCGAATGTGTATTGATTATCGGGAGCTGAACAAGCTAACGATCAAGAATCGTTATCTGCTTCCTATAATTGATGATCTATTCGATCAACTGCAAGGATCTAGCTACTACTCAAAGATAGATCTCAAATCAGGATACCATCAACTCAGAGTACAAGAAGATGACATTCCAAAAACAACATTTAGAACTCGTTATGGTCATTATGAGTTCTTAGTTATATCTTTTGGATTGACCAATGCCCCAGCAGTGTTTATGGATCTCATGAATCGTGTTTGCAAACCATACTTGGATAATTTTGTGATAGTATTTATCGATGATATATTGATATATTCACGAACCAATGAAGAACATGGTCAACACCTGCAAATAATCTTGGAACTACTAAGAAAATAAAAGTTGTACGCTAAATTCTCAAAATGTGAGTTTTGGATTAGAGAAGTACCATTTTTAGGTCATGTAGTTTGCAACGAAGGAATTCATGTTGACCAATCCAATGTTGAAAGCAATCAGGAATTGGGAAGCACCAAAGACGCCAACAAAAGTGCGTCAATTCCTAGGACTTGCTGGCTATTACCGCAGATTCATAGAGAATTTCTCTAAAATAGCCAAGCCGCTTACAACACTAACCCAGAAGGATACGAAGTTCAACTGGGAAGACAAACAAGAAGCTGCTTTTCAGAAACTGAAGCAAATGTTGTGCAGTGCACCAATCCTATCCCTTCCAGATGGGACAAAAGATTTCGTCATGTACTGCGATGCATCAAATCAAGGATTGGGATGTGTGTTGATGCAAAGAGGAAAAGCTATCGCCTATGCATCACGACAACTTAAGGTGCATGAGAATTATTACACTACCCATGATCTTGAATTGGGAGTTGTAGTTTTTGCACCAAAAATTTGGAGACGTTACTTATACGATACTAACTGTACTATTTTTACCGATCACAAGAGTCTCCAACACATATTCGACCAAAAAGATCTTAATATGAGACAAAGAAGATGGGTTGAATTGTTGAATGATTACGAATGTGAGATTCGTTATCATCCCGGAAAGGCAAACGTGGTAGCAGATGCCTTGAGCCGGAAAGAATATATTAAACCCCGACGGGTACGAGCATTAACTATAACTATCCATTCTAAGTTTACCGCACAAATTAGTGAAGCTCAACTTGAGGCTCTAAAAGAAGAAAACATCAAGAACGAAGCTTTGCAAGGAATGGAAAAGCAACTTATACAAAAAGATGACGGAACGCAACACTTTATGAACCGAATTTGGACGCCTAAGTTCGGTGGAGTCAGGGACTTGGTCTTAGAAGAAGCCCATAAGTCCATATATTCCATACATCCAGACTCTGACAAAATGTACTTGGATTTAAAAGTACACTAGTGGTGGCCAAACATGAAGGCATAAATTGCTACTTATGTGAGCAAATGTTTGACTTGTTCTAGAGTAAAGGCATAACATCAAAAGCCTTCAGGTTTACTTCAACAACTGGAAATTACTGAATGGAAATGGGAGCAGATATCAATGAACTTTATCACTAAGTTACCTAAAACTCCTAGTGGGTCTGACACTATTTGGGTAATAATCGATAGATTGACTAAGTCCGTCCATTTCTTACCAATTAAGGAGAACGACAAGATGGAGAAGCTGACTAGAGTTTATCTTAAGGAAATTGTCAGATTACATGGAGTTCCAAATTTTATTATTTCTGACCGAGATAGTAGATTCACTTCACGGTTTTTGCAATCTCTACCAAAATCCTTAGGAACACGTCTAGACATGAGTACAGCTTACCATCCACAGACTGATGGTCAGAGTGAGAGGACCATTCATACTTTAGAAGATATGCTCCGAGCCTGTGTAATAGACTTTGGAAATACATGGGATACTCATTTACCGTTAATTGAGTTTTCCTACAACAATAGTCATCACACAATCATCAAGGCTACACCGTTTGAGGCTCTTTATGGACGAAAATGTTGTTCCCCAGTATGTTGGGCAGAAGTTGGAGATACGCAAATGGCCAGAGAACGTACAGGCGATACCTTACGTACTAGAGCAAAAATAATCCACGAGACAACCGAAAAGATCGTGCAAATTAAGGATCGAATAAAGGATGCACGTGATCGTCAAAAGAGTTATGCTGACGTAAGACGAAAACCTTTAGAATTCCAAGTTGTAGATAAAGTAATGTTGAAGGTCTCTCCTTGGAAAAGCGTAATTCGATTCGGAAAACAAGGTAAACTAAACCCGCGGTATATAGGACCTTTTAAAATCCTAGCAAGAATTGGTCCTGTCGCATACCAACTCAAGTTGCCTCAAGAGCTAAGTAATGTACACAATGTTTTTCACGTATCAAATCTCAAAATATGTCCATCCGATGACACTCTTGTTGTACCTCTCAAAGAGATACAAGTCAATACCAAACTCAACTTCGTAGAAGAACCTGTCGAGATCATGGATAGAGAAGTTAAACGATTAAAGCAAAGTTGTATTCCCATTTTGAAAGTTCGATGGAACTCTTTACGAGGACCTGAATTTACTTGGGAACGTGAAGATCAGATGAAAGCAAAATATCCCCAACTATTTGAAAAAACGTTATCCACAAGAAAAATTTCGGGACAAAATTGTTCTAACGGGGGGACAATGTAACACTAGCCAAAATAGGTCAATAACAATCACATGTGATTATGCTAATCATGTAATGTGATAAATGTACTATGTAATTCATGATAAATTCTAATACAAATATGAACTTTCTTTTTGATACAACTCAAAGTATACGTCCATACGATTCAAAAAATATAGAGAATGTCTGAATATGACTTCGCATGAAGAAGTTATGATAAACCGAACACTATAAATCTATATACTAAGAGGACTTTAAAATATACTTAGAATTATCTATTTAAATCTAAAAGAGAGTTGTAGTGCTTGTAAATACCTAAGCGTGCATATAAAGAACGTCAAAAACGGAGTTCGTATGTGAAAGTTACGACTTTCTGAAGATTCAGCTATCAGAAACCCTAATTTGACTAAGCTCACAACGTGAGAAGTCATTTATCCATATCTCGGAATCTAGAAGGTGTGTGATGAGGCTGCGAGGGGATAAGATCCAAACTCACGACATGAGCAAAGATATATCATGACGTGAGGAGTCACATGGCCACCTTCCGAAGCTAGGGACGCAAATGGCAAGTCTACAGGATGAACATGCAGGACTGACGACGTGAGAAAGGATATCTCACGACATGAGGTTCTAAAATTCTTACTATAAATAGCAGGTCCGACTTCAGCCATTCCTACACCTAAACGTCTTCCCTTTCTCTCATTTGCTGAGGCCCTCTTGCATCCTGAGCCCCGACGACCTTATACGCTGACCGTTTCTGCTTAGATTACATAAAATCACGCAACCAGGGTGAGTTTCACGACCCCACTTTCTAACATTTTCGGGGGAAAACGCATGCTAAATATCGTATATACGTTACTATTATGCCTATATGATAGTATATTAGTATCAACATATATAGTTATAATAACTGAGATTTAGTTGTTCTAAATATAATATTTTAAATATATACAACTATTATCAACCGGTCGGCATGTTATTTTACCAATGTAGATCTTAAGTTATGCTTCGGAATCTATATATATATATATATATATATATATATATATATATATATATATATATATATATATATATATATATATATATATATATATATATATATATATATATATGTTATGTGTGATATAGTTCCAAAGCCAATTTCGGAAGTTCTATATGTTAAGTTCTAAAGTATGTTGCTATTATTGGTTTTATGTCAAGATAAAACTGGATATGTTATATGTTGTTATTTTTTGTTTTATGTTAAGATAAAACTTTGTATTGTTATTGATAGTTTTATGTCAAGATAAAACTAGGAACTTTATATGTTGTTGTTATTGGTTTTAGGTCAAAAATAAAACGTAGTTTTGCTTCAAGACATAGCTGTTATACTGCCTAAATAGTATAGGAGTAATGTTTAAAAGCACAGTCTAGTAATTTATGATTTTAGACATGAAAATGCTTGTTAGAGCTATAGGAAGCCGCCAAAGTCTACATGAGTAATTGTATTCATCAACCAATATTGGGGATCTTAACAAAAATCCTCTGAACTGTAACCGTTAATCCCGTGTGAGCGAGGAAGTCGTGTATAAATAGTATATGGGTTGAACACCCCACTTGTGAGTGTTAGCTACAGTCAACCAAAAGCAAGTGATGAACTATCCTTTTATTTGTTATTGTTCTGGAGTCGATGAAGCGTACGGCGTTGTTTCTCATGATAAATCATGAGTATGTTTGTTTCTCATGGTAAATCATGAGTATGTTCTATCAGAGGTATTATGTCATAGCAGCGGTTACAGGCTCATGGTAGCAAAATTGTTAGAAACATTATACTTGGTCGTATACACGTATTAATGTTAAGTATAAGTTTTCCTTTACTTATACCTTAGAATTAAAGAATGTTTAGGTATAACACTTAATTGATAAGTAAACTATTATACCTAATATACATACTAAATGTTGGAGAGTCAAAATGATACTTTTAAAACTATACTTTTGAACGTGGAATATGTATTACTTTATGGAGTCAAAACCTATGGACTCACCAACTTTATGTTGACGTATTTTAAAATGCATGTGTTTTCAGGAACTTGAAAAGCTGGTATGTATGCGAACAGGAGAAGTTTTACTATTATCTTTTTGTTCATTAAGAAGTATGCCATAGTCGGATATTATGTAATAAATACTAGGAAAACAATAATGTAACTTTCAATCATCAATAAAGGTATGTATGTAACACCGTAAAAATAAAGACAATTTTTCGCATTTTAAAACCATTTAAATTCATTCATAATCATTTTCAAGAAAAACATTGTATCAATATTATCTCATTACAAATCCCAAGATCAATCATAATAAACTCTTTGGGTGTGTGTCTATACAGATAATGTCGGCGCCTTCCCGCGATCATCGCTTGTACTTGAGACACATAACACAAAACGCTGTAAGCATAAATACTTAGTGAGTTCCCCAAAATACCAGTCTTACACATATTAGCCACTCAAGGCTATAACTCTATTGACCCTCTGGTCAGTGTGTCCCAGTGGGACCCTCCAGTCCCAACTCTCTGTTGGCCCTCTGGCCCTAACATTGTGGACCCAAAGGTCCTAACTCTATGGACCCACTAGTCCTAACTCTGAAAGTCTAAATCATGCATATCACATATCACAATAAATCTCAACACATAAATAGCATACAAATACACTGGCATATAGCTCTAAAATATACTGTCACATAACACTGTTACCACTTTAGGTAAAGTATAGTGAGAAGACTCACCTCAGATGTCTCGGTAAATCTCTGACTCGGTAGAAATACGATCTACCCTCCGCCTAATCACATAAAATAAATACTCTCATAAATATCACTCTCGGGACTAGACTCAACCCTCTTGGCACCCTCCGAAGGGTGAAAGACCATTTTACCCTTCTCTCGGCTCAATGACCCCATTGTTGACCAAACCCTAAAAGTCAACAAAAGTCAACAGTCAACTTGACCCGACTCGTCGAGTGCACTTGGGCGACTCGGTGAGTCTATACGTGTCCACTAACTCTCTAGTATCGCTTGGCACGTCGAGTCTCTACCCTTGCTCGACTAGATACACCTGGCATGAATCGCGGGGCCACCCCGACTCAACTCGCCGAGTCTCAAGATCAACTCGGCGAGTTTCGCCTTGAACTTCAGTCCTCTAATCCCCCTCTGACTCACTGAGTTATTCCCCCAACACGGCAAATCCACTCACTGAGTGATTTATAGGAAACCCTAACCCTACTCGCCGAGTCTGCCCTTGGACTCTGCGAGTTCATGCCATGTACAAACTCAAATGGCCTCTTGAGGTCAGATCTGTTCCTTGGATCCATAGATCTGACCTTCCCAAGCCTGATAAACATTTAAAGTTCAAATCTTGACACTCATGGGACGACTAGGAGGCTTTACTTGGCGATTTAACCCCCAAAAGTAACATCCTTAGCTCAACACCCCCAAAGCTCAACATAAAGAAGACTGAGGTAAGCTCTTTAGACCACTATGGGTCCAGATCTAAAGTTTCAAAGTGAATAGGGGCCATATCCTCACAATTTTCTTCCAAAAGATGGCATAAAACTCTACATCTATGGATTCTTTCAACAAAACAGATAAAGGGGCGATATTATACCTCAAAGACGAAGTCTCTTGCTCGAAATCCACAGATGCACAACCTCCTTGGTCTCCTCTAAGCTGGAAACAACTCCTTCTTGCAAGAATTAACCACAAGGATCAAGAAATGGCTCCTATCCTCTCACAAACGCTCTAGCTCCTTTAGGGTTTCTCTCTTGGGTTTGGTAGCCACAAATAACAGCCCTACAGGCCCTTAAATAGGTCCCAAACCCAGGAAATTAGGGTTTCATTAAATAACGTGGACTCACCGAGTCCACTCATGCACTCGCCGAGTCCAGCCAAGAACCCGGATAATAATCCATGACCCTACTCGGCGAGTCTAAGCACCAACTCGCCGAGTCCCTTCACAACCTCCAAAAATAAAAGAAAAGAATAATATACCTGGGAATCCGGATGTTACAATGTATTTTCTTTAGTATTGTTCAATGTATGTTATATAACTGTGATACAAAGAATGACATTACACTACCCGGTGTTTCCGCCGATGACTGGGGTGTGACAAGAAGTGTAAGCATGATGGTGAAGAATCAACAAAGCTTCGATACTTCATTGTTGAATGATTTGTATAATTAGCTGAAAACTCACAAAAGTGAAGTTAACGAGATGGCGAAAGAGTCGAAACTTAGCTTGGGAGGTCCTTTAGCTCTTGTTTCGAAAGTGTTTGAGAAGGAAGCAAAAGAGAAAGATGATTCTGATGAGCAAGGTTTTCTGATAAATTCTGATGATGAAACAATAGCATTTTACTCGAACAACCAAGTGAAAACGTTTTTCAAGAAACCTTTCAACTTCAAAGAGAAGTAGAGTGATGGAAAAGGAAGTTTCATGAATATGTTTGTGGGAGAATAGAAGAAGAAATTTGAGAAGAGTGGTGTGAAGGCAACTGAAGCCAAAAGCGAGAAGAAACTCAAGGGTGATTCAGGTGTTGACTATCATTATTGCAACAGAGCTAATCATTTAGCTAATGATTGTATGCTTTGTAAGAAAGAGGAGAAAAAGAATAGGGTCAAGGACGAAACCTATTATGCTGAAAGATTGGAAGAAGTTTGTGTGAAGATGAAGGGGTTCTCTTTGGTTGCTCAAGGCGAAGGTGAGTAGGATGGAACTTATCAGATCTGGTCTTTAGGATCTGACGATGAAGAGATGTGTAATCCAACGCATGGTGCTATGTTTGCACAGTTTGAAGAAGATGAGAACGAAATGGTGACTGGTCGTTGCTTCATGACCAAATCAGGAGACAAATCACCAATGACTACCAAGGTACATGCTATTCTTCAATCTTTTAACATTCCTTTACAACCTTATGGTTCTGAAATAATTGCATTTAGTGATATTTTTGCTTAACTGGATACAATTGTGGTGTCTGCTAGTAATGAAGCTAAGAAACTAAACATCCAATTGCAAGAGACAAAAAAAAATTTTAGATTCAAAAAGAAGTAGAGTAAAGTATCTGGAATTACAAATTACGAATATCATGTGTGATAGGGATTCGTTAAGCAGTGATGTTAAAATGTTGTTAGCCCAAAGAAACATTTACTGTAATTCGGCAAAGGAATTGTATGCTAAATTAACTGCTTTGCATCATTCGTTTGAAATTAGCAAAGAACAGAATAGGAAGTTATTACCTTTTCTAGCTTTCAAACGAGAGAAAATTGATAGCTTCTCTTATGATTGTGAGGAAACCATAGTAGAATTCAATAAACTGTCTGATAATCGATTTGCTTATGATATTATTAAGATAGTTGAATATTTGAATTTTGATGAACTTGCTGAGATTGTGAATGATACCTTAACAAAAAATGAACAAATCAAAATTTTTAAAAGAACTGAGAACTTGAAACTTGACTCAATCTAATTTTGCTGATGTCGATGATAATTCTGATAGTAAGTTAGAAGTTCTGTTTTAGAAAAGTTCGCCTGTTCCCTTAGAATATCCTATATTTCCTAATTTGATGAAAGATATGTAAAAATGATCCTACAATCCTTTCTATGAGTACTAAGTGGATACAAGTTATATAAAACTCATAGTAAACAAACAATCGATTGTGCGCATCTGCCCTAAGTCCACAACCAAACAAGGAACAGGAGGTAAGGCGGATAGTACACATCCCATTGTTTGTTACGTCCTCGTTTTATATAACCCTGGTGTATTCGCTTGTTACTCATGGAGTTAATTGTAATAGTTCATTTATATTTAATGAAAGGATCCTTTAAGAAAACCCTTATTTCTTATAATAAAATAATGACCACGGTGATTACTTCTATAATTACTTAGTTTATACAGGCTATTTATAATCTAATATCAAATAGATAGTTAATTGGGTGAATCTGCCCTAAGCCCACAACCAAACAAGGAACAGGAAATAAGGCGGAAAGCACACATTCAATTACTTGTTGGGTATTAATGATATAAGGTGTCTTTTAATCAATTTGCTTATGGTATTATTAAGATAGATGAATATTTGAATTTTGATGAACTTGTTGAGATTGTGAATGATACCTTAACCAAAAATGAACAAATCAAAATTTTGAAAAGAACTGAGAATTCGAAACTTGACTCAATCTAATTTTGCTGATGTCGATGATAATTCTGATAGTAAGCTATAAGTTCTGTTTTAGAAAAGTTCGCATGTTCCCCTAGAATATCCTATATTTCCTAGTTTGATGAAAGATACGTAAAAATGATCCTACAATCCTTCTATGAGTACTAAGTAGATACAAGTTATATAAAACTCAAAGTAAACAAACAATCGATTTTGCGCATCTTCCCTAAGTCCACAACCAAACAAGGAACAAGAGGTAAGGCAGATAGTACACATCCCATTGTTTGTTACGTCCTTGTTGTATATAACCCTGGTGTATTCGCTTGTTACTCATGGAGTTAATTGTAATAGTTCATTTATATTTAATGAAAGGATCCTTTAAGAAAACCCTTATTTCTTATAATAAAATAGTGACCACGGTGATTACTTCTATAATTACTTAGTTTATACTGGCTATATATAATCTAATATCAAATAGATAGTTAATTGGGTGAATCTGCCCTAAGCCCACAACCAAACAAGGAACAGGAAATAAGACGGAAAGCACACATTCAATTACTTGTTGGGTACTAATGATATAAGGTGTCTTTTAATCAATTTGCTTATGGTATTACTGAGATAGATGAATATTTGAATTTTGATGAACTTATTGAGATTGTTAATGATACCTTAACCAAAAATGAACAAATCAAAATTTTGAAAAGCACTGAGAACTCGAAACTTGACTCAATCTAATTTTGATGATGTCGATGATAATTCTGATAGTTTTAGTGAAATCAGTGAAATTGAGGAAGAGGAAAGTGAAATCAGTGAAATTGAGGAAGAGGAGAGTGTCGATTGTTCATAGTTGTCTGTCATTAATGTCACATCTAAGTCTAAAGGAAAAGAAAAATGTAAGGATTCGATGATTAAGGTTGCCACAGACAAACCCTCAACTTCAAAAGGTTTTGATTTTGAAAGGGTAAGTGTCAAAGATAGTCAAATGAATAGTAGTGATGATGAGGATGAAGAACAAGTTTCGAACAAATCTAAGCTTGAAAAGCCTGTTTCAATTGAAACAACCATCCACGAGTTGTTGATCAAGTGTTTGTAGACACTGAAAATTTCAACAAAGTTCTATCTGAAAAAGGAACCCATTATTTGGAAACAAATCAAGTGGTGTATCCAAATTTTTAGTGTACAAATGATGCATTTCGAAATCAAGTGTTTGTCACTACTGGAAATGTTAAAAACATCAAACCAGAGTTCAACAAAATGGTCGAAGATGACAACAAGAAAACATTAGATGAAGGATTCTTTTCAAATTAAAGTACTATTGAAATAATCTAACAAAGAATTCGTATGTTTTTCAAAGACAAAAACCAAAACGAATATGGATTGTAAAATAAGAAAATAAACAAGAACATTTGAAACAAGAATCAAAAGAATCAAATGAGAATGTGAAACTCAATTCAAACGAATTTAAGGATCGTGTTGAAAATTTTCAAAGGAAAACAGAATTTCGAAAAGACAAGCAAGAAAGAAATTTTTTTGGCAAGTTGTGTCAAATGAAAAGGAATCAAAAATATTGACCAAGAAAATGTTTGAAAATGAGTTGTCCAAACTTGTTCAAACGAAGTTTTCGAAACGATCAGATAAAAAGGAAAATCCAACTCAACCAATTTCGTCTGAATCTCAAAATAATTCTGTGATGTTTTCAAATTCAAAAACTTTTCAACCAAATGATCAACAAAAGAATTTTCATTCAAAAACAATAAACAATCAAAACAAATTTTATTCATATAGAACAAGTTGACATTTCGATAATACTCGTCGATTTGAAAATGTTCAAAAATTTGAGAATTTTCGAAAATTTGAGAATGTTCGAAAATTAGAAAATGTTCGAAAATTTGCGGATGATCGAAAATCTGAAAACGTTCGAAAGTTTGAAAACAACCAAACATTTTTGCATGATTAATCAAAGAAATCAGCAAAGTTTAATCCTCAACAACCAAATTTTCCAAATATTTCTAGGAAGTAGAAATCAAAAGTGTCATACACAAAGGGGGGTTTGTCAAATGTGAGAAATGTTGATCATTTGCTTGAAGGACAAGGAAAAATGTTTCAATCTCGTAAGTATTCCTAACAACAAATACGCGAAGAATATGAGAAATATTTGAATGATTCTTCAAACGGAAGTTCATATTCCAAAGCATCCAATGTTCCTATAAAAACGTGGAAACCAGTTTCAAAAGACAAACCTGTTGGGAAACAAACCGAGAACCAAAAGGCGAATGTCAGTGAAAAATCTAAACTTTTGAAAACTTATGTTTCTGCTCCTTTACCTAATGATGTCGACTTAATTGATACTTTCAAATCAAAAGTTTGTAATTGGGTTATAGTATCTTCATTTCACTCGGTTTTCAAAGCTACTAACCAAGGACCCAAACACCCTTGGGTACCTAAATTCTTTCATTAATTACAGGTTCTATGTGACGGGCAATATGATGATAAATGGAACATTGATAGTGGTTGTTCTCGTCACATGACTGGCAAAAAGGAAAATTTATGTGATTATCGAAGTTTGGAGAATGCAGGAGTAGTTAAATTTGGAAACAATCACAAGTGTCAGGTGAAAGGATATGGCAAAGTCACAAATGGGATATTTACTGTTAAGAGAGTTGCATATGTTGAAGGTCTTCAACATAATTTCATAAGTGTTCCACAACTTGTTGTGGGCATTGGTAATCAAGTGGTGTTTTAATGAAGCAGGAAACATCATTTCAAATGTTGAAACTAACTAAGTTTTGCTAAAATCGAAATGACATGGTGACATGTTTACTCTTGATATCAAACCAATCATCGACAAACCCTCAGCTTGTTTACTTTCGAAAGCTACATCAGATGTTAGCTGGTTATGTCATTAACGTTTATCTCATTTAAACTTTCGAAATCTGAATAAATTGGTGGTAAAGGATCTTGTTCAAGGATTACCTATTCTAAAGTTTGACAATGATACTTTGTGTGCATCTTGTAAACAAGGAAAACAGCACCATCAATGAGATCCATTTATCATAGATTCGAAAATTGTTGAGCCGCTGGAACTTCTTCATATTGACCTTTGTGGACCATCAACTGTTGAAACTCTCAACAAGAAATGGTACATTTTGATTATTGTTGATGATTTTTCATGATTTACTTGGGTGTATTTTCTCAGGTTGAAATCTGATGTTGCTCAAACAATAATTGGATTTATCAAGAAAACTGAGACAAGTCTGAAGAAGAAAGTTCAAAAAATCAAAAGTGATAATGCTTCCTAGTTAAAAAACAATGTGCTTGATTAGTTCTTAACTGAGAAAGGAATTTCACATGATTTCTGATCACCATATACACCACAACAAAATGGTGTAGTGGAAAGGAGGAATATGTCTCTTTGTGAAGAAGGACGAACAATGTTGACTTATGCGAATTTTCCTCAATATTTGTGGGTTGAAGCAGTTTCGACAGCATGTTTTACTCAGAATCAATCTTTCATTCATCGTTGTTTTAATATAACTCCGTATGAAATCACCAATAACTGAAAACCTAATGTCAAATTCTTGCATGTTGTTGGTTGCAGGTGTTCTATCGTGAATCTCAAAGCTAATCTTTTGAAATTTCAAGCTAAGGCTGATGAAGGAATATTTTTGGGATATTTAAATAATTCGGTTGCATACAGAGTATTGAATAAACGAACATGAAAAGTTGAAGAGACATTTAATCTCACTTTTGATGATTACTATGTGAAACAAGTTGACAAATGTTGCGAACAAAAACCAATTATTAATGAATCAAATGACGAATCTGAAAGTTTTAATTCATCTGATTTTGATTATGATTTAATTTTTGGTGTTCCAGATAGAGCTGCAGATGCTGAAGTCCATGCTGAAGATAATCAAATTCCAAAATCTTCGAAACATACTGATGATTCGAAAATAACATCAGATACAACTGCTAATGGAGAAAGTCTGCTTGATGCTTAAGTGGATGGGGAGCACTTAAATATACCTTCAATTGTTGACGGGGAGCATCCTTTCGAGGGGGAGAAGAGCACTATGAATGATGTTTTCAAGAGGGAGTATCAAAATGATAATTATGTCGAAGGGGAGCATGATGATACTGAAACTATAAATATTGATCAAAATGATCAATTTCATGACCTAGATGATAATATTTTTGTTGCAGGATCCGAAAATGAAGAGATGTATGAAGATGCACCTTTGGACTTTGATCCAACATATCCACTATTGGAAAAGTGGACAAGAAATCATCTGAAAGAACAAGTCAATGGAAATCCACAAGATGGAGTTTTGACTAGAGCTCAAATTCGTGCAAAGAATGAGGTATTTAATACTCATCAAGAATTTTGCATGTTTAATGTTTAATTCCTAAACCTGAAAACGTTTCAATTGTCGTATTAAAATGGATTTTCAAAAACAAAAACGACAAAGATGGAAATATTGTTCGAAATAAACCACGATTAGTTGTTAAAGGATATTCGCAACAAGAAGGTATCGATTATGAAGAAACCTTTGCCCCTGTCACAAGACTCGAGGCTGTTTGAATATTTTTTGCTTTTTATCAAATGGATGTGAAATGTGCTATTCTCAATGGTGAACTCGAATAAACAATTTATGTTGAACAACCTCCAGTTTTCGTGATTATAGAATATCCTAATCATGTTTATATTTTAGATAAAGCAGTATATGGGTTAAAACAAGCACCAAGAGCATGGTATGCAACTCTTACCAATTTCTTAAAACAATCGAAATTTAAACAAGGATCAGTTGACCCCGCATTATTTCGAAAGAAAGTTGGGAATCATCTAATGCTTGTTCAAAATTATGTTGATGATATTATTTTTGGCTCTACTGACACGACTTTGTCTAGTGAATTCGAAAGTCTGATGAAAAGCCAATTCGAAATGAGCATGATGGGTAAATTCAATAATTTTCTTGGTTTAAACATTGATCAAAGCAGAGAAGGAATTTTCATCAATCAAAAAAAATATACAAGGAATTTGCTCGAAAAAATTTGGAATGACAAATAGCACGAAGTTAAGAGTATCAATGGCGGTTAGAACAAGGTTAACACCTTCGTTACAAACACCAGCTGTTGATCTTAATTTATACAGGAGTATGATAGGTTCATTGCTTTATCTTACATCAAGTAGACCTGATATCATGTTTTTTGTATGTAATTGTGCTAGGTATCAAGCAAATCCAAGGGAACCACACTTGATGGCAATGAAAAATATATTTTGTTATCTCAAAGGAACAATTTTCTTAGTACAGATTTCACGAAAGTTTTACAAGGGTCATGCTTGTGTTTCAAGGGAAAGGTAAAATTTTGACAACTTTGTACTAGTTACAATGTCCCTAGAAGCATGTTGCAGCATGTCGAACCAAGTCTCTATTGACTCAGTGTGTGTTTTCGAAAGCCTTAATGAAATTTTTCATTACGAAAATTTCTACCCAATCAGGCTTGTATTCAAATTAGTCTTCTGAGCTACCTAACTCTTCTCAAAAGAGTTAAGACTTTTTGTTTGGTCCTAAATAATAGAGGTACGATTGTCTTTGTGAACCAATCTTTTTCATCACAAACTTCTAACACATTTCACATACAAAGACATATGTCCAAGAAGTCTTTGATCAAACCAATCATGACTTAGACATATCAAACTTTTGTGTTAATGATCTAACATCATGAGACCGTGATAAAAGTGAAACCCACATTATCGAACTCATTTAAGGAGTTGACGGGGAACAATGTTCTATATTTTCACGAAACATTTGTTTCAGCACCAAATTTCGAAACTCCAAATCATATTCAATTCTTTTGAGTGATCTTAAACAATTATCCGTAACCCACGATATTTGTTTCCCAACCAGATCCAGATAACATTTTTTTTAATATGATTTCCATGCGAGTTTCACTTGAAATTCAATGTCACTTCATATATTTTTCCAAAGCTTACTTGTCCCTAACTACACTGGTTATACAGGTAAATTTCTGTTACAATTTCTCACCTTATGTTTAGGCTGATATGTAACGAAATTTTTGAGCCACCCATGAATCCTTGAAAGAGAAGCCCTTCGATACTTCTCTATAAGTATTCGATTGAAATTCACGGGAACATACACAAGCAGCTGGTTATCTCTCTTGATAATTAACGAATCAACCTCTACCTGGGGTTTAACTGCCTTGTGTCGAAATTTTATTTTTCGACATCACAGATCCAAAATTTTTGTTACTTTGCTTGTTATCTTATTTTTTGGCACACTGCACTCACGAAATCCTTGAGGTTCTGAGTAACACCAACTCAGGTTGATGATTTCAAAAGTCTGGCAAATGACTTCATCTTTAATCCCAAATATGAAAGAGCCTATCCTCCATGCTGCAGGTTTTCGATCTTATCCACTTCGTACACACGAACATTCTGATGTGATTGTTTGGCAACGTGGCCCGATTTTCAAGGAACTTTATCTGACATGGCGTGTTTAATGGCTAGTGGTGCGATTTTAAAGGATAGATGTGGTTCACTCAGTTTAAAGGATAGTGGTTACATATAAAAGGAAATTCTACTCTTTCTTTATCATTATGCGTTCAAACGTACAAACGATCAGAAAGCCCTAATTTTCTCTAATCTTCAAGAATTTCTCAAAACCCTAATCCATGATGGCTGATCCAACCTCCACTACTGACAAAATTGCATCTCAACCACTGATGAAGATTCAAAGAACCAACTATCAAGTTGAAGGAGATGTGTCAGTATTTCCATAAGAGCTCAAGATGTTGATTGTTGGTGTTAAACATTCTGGTCTCGCAACTACAATGTTCAATGCTTTTGCAGTTTCGTTGTCATGGTTATCGATGGCTGGTTCTATTGCTTCTTACAGCAAAGCCACTGATCTTATTACATTCAATCTGGTGAATGAAAAGCGAATTCGACTCTCGAAGAAGTTGTTTACTCAAATCTTGGTAATTCCAAATTCTCCCCCATTCTTTAAACCTAATGTTGATTAAGTCATGTTTATGTTCAATGAGATGGGTCATCAAACACCACTCGTTAAGATCAGTGATTTCAAGAAATATGGTCTTCCTTGCATATGGAATTTTCTGTTTGGAATGTACCTTTGTTGCTTAACTAGGTGAAGTGTATGGCTTGATAAGGGGAGAATAGAAGTTTATGCAATCATCCTCGCTTCTCGAAAATCCAAACTCTTTGACTTTCTCATCGAAACAAAGATTGCATCTACGAGATGCTTGTTTCAATCCATAAATGGATTTCTCAAGCTTACACACTCTATTAGAGTACTTTACACTGACAAAACCCTCTGGCGGACTCATGTAAACATCTTCAGCTAACTTCCCATTAAGGAAAGCTGTTTTGACATCCATTTGCCATATTTCATGATCATGAAATACAGTTATGGCAAGCATAACCCTTATAGATTTAGTCTTCATTACTGGTGAGAAGGTATCATCATAGTCTACTCCATGAGTTTGAGTAAATCCCTTCGGAACCAATCGCACATTATATGTGTGTACTTTCCCATCCATGTCGGTCTTCTTCTTGAAGATCTAATTTCACCCAATTGTCTTACGACCTGGTACATTGTCAACCAAGCTCCAAACATGATTGTCATACATGGACTGAATGTCGCTGTCCATAGCCTCTTTCCATTTTGCAGACTCGAGGTCTGCCATGGCTTCCTTGTAGTTGTTAGGTTCATCCAAATTTACTAGTGTGCTATCACTGATAAATGTTTCACCATCTATAGTAATATGGAAAGCATATAACACAGGTGGAACATTAACTCTACTATAACACCTTAGAGGTAAGGACTCGTCAACTGGTTCAACAACCATTTCCTCCTCAGGTTGACCGCTAGTGTTTGAGGTTCCTTCATCACTTAACTCTTGAAGCTCTTCAAGGTCAATTTGCCTCCTACTGTCCTCTTGGCATATGAGTTCTCTCTCTCGGAAAACCCCTCTCCTTGCAACGAAGACAACATTGTCACTCGGTCTGTAGAAGAGATATCCAAAAGACTTCAAGTGGGGGAGAATTATAACATCCCGAATCTCGGGTATGAAATTTTAAGGATTTTTGCACATCACGTAAGACCTACTCAACAAGTTGGAGGCCCGAACTCGTCGTGTAGAAACTAATAAAGTTGCATGGATTATGGAAACTACTCGACGAGTTGGAGGACCCCCACTCGAAGAGTTGAGGCTGTGCATGAAAACCCTAATTTTCAGGGTTTAAACCTGATTTAAAGGACCTTAAGTCTCCTCACCAGCCTCCCCTACCACATTACTGTCCATAGAAACCCTAAAACATTGCTAACCTTCCATTTTGAGATTGTGTAGGCCTAAAGAGTGTTTTTTGGTGCATTTCTTGAAGAAGCTTGAAGAGACTAGTGCACAGTCGAAGGAGTGAGTTGTAGATCCTACATCTACATTGTAGTAGCAACCATTTGGAGGTAAAAAGTCTCTACCTTGACCTCTTATTTCTTAGAATTTCTCCAATGGAAGGTTAGTGCATTTTAACCCATTTTGGAACCATTTTCGGATCTTAGCATGATTTGAAGTTATGACATCAGATCTGGAAATCTTTAGGGATCCTTGGGCCTAAAGATTCAGTCTATATCAAGCTTTGGCCATCCTCGATGCCCTAAACCCCTTATTATGTTTCATATGAGTGTTTTAACCCCCTTTGATGCCATGCATGAATGTAAAGTTAGCAACTTTACATGGTATCTTAATACTAGGGACTAGATTTGTAGTTTGGGGCTTTGGATTCGACTGGAAAGGACTAAATATGAAAAGGCTGAAGGAAGTCGACGATTTGCTTAGCCAACTCGACGAATTGAGTTGGGTTTTCCTGCTTTCTGGATTCTGGATAAACTCGGTGAGTTGATGAGATAAATCAATGAGTTAGTTAGGGTTTTTCCCAGTTTTTTGAGTTCTGGAGGAACTCGACGAGTTACTAGATGCACTTGACGAGTTGGGTCAACATGGACTGTTGACATTGACTGTTGACTTTGAATTTAATCGGGATTGACCAATTTTGAATTTTGAGGGTATTTTAGTAATTTGGGTCTTGATGGAATTGGTCATATGGTGGTTGTAGGTATTTGAGTTTGGAGCTGTGATTCGAAAGCTTGAACTTTTCAGTTCAATTCGACATTATGAGGTGAGTTCTTCTCACTATACTAAAAGAGTCGAAGGCACTAAGGCCGACTCTTTTTGGATTGTATCTTGCTTATAAGATGATGCTATGTTTAGTGATTTGTTAGATCTGTTTCCTGGTTATAGGATGATGCTATGTTTAGTGAACTTTAGATTTGTATCGTGGTTATAGGATGATGCTATGTTTAGTGATATGTTAGATCGGTATCTTGCTATATAGGATGATGTTATGATTAGGTATCTGTAGATTTGTATGACAATCTGTACATGCTAGCTAGCATATGATATTTATGTATTGATTGTGTGATTCAGGTGGGTTTAGGGGGTCCTGCTTTTTGCTCTAGGCCAACAGACCTAGGGCAGTCCGGATAGACTGAAGGCCCATCGAGGTGTACCAGTCAGGCTGAAAGCCTAAAGAATAGTCCAGACACGCTGAAGGCCCGGTAAGGTGGACCAGACATGCTGAAGGTTCTGAGAGTGGGTTAAATAGACTGAAGGCCTGACAAGGGCGGTCCAATCATACTGAAGATTGTATATGCATGTTGTATGTTATGTTATTGTTCTGGATTATATGACGTTGGTATTTTGGGGGAACTCACTAAGCTTCGGGCTTATAGTTTGGATTTTGATTCAAGTAATTCGGATGATCGCAGGAAGGCGAAGGCTTGATCGTGCACCTCCTCACATTTTATGATTTTGATTTATGGGATACTCTAATATGAAACTATTTTCAAAACATTTTGTAGTAAATAATGGTTTTTGGATTTCTATGAAGTTTTAATTTTTTTTATGAATTTTATGGATGTTACCGTCCTCTATTCCATGCAATGATGATTCAAAAGATGCAAGTTTCAATTAAAGCAATGACAATGATCACAAGAAACAAAGATTGCCCTAACTATTTTGGGATGGTAAATTCAAAGGATTGACTCTACATCAAGTACTTGAATAATCAAACTCCAATTACATTCAATTCATAGTTCCTTGATGTTTGATATGATAATCACATTTAGATGACATTGTATGATCTATACGAAATAAGAAAGTTATGCGTAAAGAGATATACCTAATAATTGGAATAGACGAATGTCTCATGTCTCAATGATTGAGGATTTTGAGCTTGTGTTTAGTTGTGAGTTCAAGAGATCTGATGCGCAGGGACAAGGTTTTAAAACTAAAACCTTGAGTTAATGCTTAAGATCAACGTCTGCTACTAACTGAATGATTCCAGTCGAGTCTGGCAAGACTAGTCAAGATTGAATATGAGAATCAACAAAGTACTTCAAGTATTAATTATAAGACAATTAATTTGATCAAGTAAAGACGATAAATTAACACAAAGAATGTTTGAAAGATAGATTAGAGAAAAGGGTGCAAGAGAAGTAAATGTGAAAATGTTTATCTTTGGTGAAGCAATCTGTCGTTTGATATTGTCTTTGAATGCTCCTTAAATAGGTGAATGTGTTGCATCGTACTAATCTAAAAACATACATAGGACTGGATAATAGAGCTACTTCTAACACTCTGATTATCTAACTTGAAAAAAGATACTAAGTCCTATGATATGTTACATCAAACAAAATGACAAAGTTAAGTAATACAGACGGAAAAGTAGATTCGGATATTCACTAGTCTTCACTGCTGACACTATATAGACTCTGGACTTCAAGTTAACTCCAGAGTAAGGACTAACTTGGTAACTTGTTTGACTTAGTAACATATAAAGGATAGAGATTGCTAGAGGTTCACTTTCAGGTTCCAACAATCTCCCCCTAAGTGAACTTAGCAATCTAGTCAATTCTGCTTGAATCCTCTTTATTGAACACTTACAGCCGGAACAACCATTCTCGAACTCCAATGTACCATTGTAGTTGAATGATGAACTTGGTCTTCACGTGCTCAAGAGCTTCGGACTTGGAGGCTCGACTAATGAACTTCTGAAGTGTATTGGTAGGAACCAAGTGTTTGTCTTGAACTCGGAAGAATTCGTTTTGATTTGTTTTTCTTTGATGATAGACAAAACCAAGCATTGGCTCATCGATAGGGCCCTCTACCAAGATTTCAGCTTCTGGCAGTCTAAAGTTGATTTTGGCTAAGTATGTTTCTGTTCTGAACAGATGGGCCAGTTCATAGTCGTATCTGCAGAATTCAGCAACGTAGACCTTAAGGAATCCTAGAGCAACATGATAAGCTCTCATACTGAGATCATCTGACTGAATGCTTCGGAAGTGAGGAACAATAGTCAAGATTTCATTTGGATTTATGTCCGGGAAGTCGGCATCAGTAATGGTTTTTTGAGTGGGTTTGTTCCGGAATATGTGATACCGGAACAGCATGCAGTGGAGTTCAAATTTCGTCAGGATCTTTCTTCCGAAGCCAGAAATTTTTGTGATCCTTTTCCGAGACCAGACTTCTTTGAGAGGAAGTGCATTCTTGGATTTGAAAGTCTTTAGTCTTTCGTGTTCAGTCCGGGTGATCATTTGAGGACCATCTTCTTGATGAAGAGGAGCAAATTTGGTGTCGGTCTTGCTGAACGAAGATAAAGGCATGTCGATTTGGTCTGAATCTTGATTCGAAAGATCATAGTACATAAAGGGCACTATGTCTACGTCCTTCAAGATTCCATCTCTACAAAGCGGAGAGATACCCAACATCGGATGAGGATTATCATCCTTGAGGGATTGGATGTGGATGTTATTTTCCAGGGCTATGTGAATCTCTTCTTGGGACCAGCCACTTCTATCAGTCAAGGACGAAGAGAATAAGTTGAATGTTTTCATCAACCGTAAATTTGGGAGTAGAGGAGGGGAGGGTCTCTTCCTGAATATCATTTGGTTTTCGAAGTGGAGAACCTTCATCGATTGGAGCAATTTTGGAGCCGGAATAGGAGGCAGCGTTGAAGAAGTGGCTCGAAAGGCAACAGTAGTTAGTTGGCTTTTGACCTTATCCATTTCTATGTTATTGTGAAGGACTTAAACAACAGTGGATGGCCATAATACTGCTGACCATATTCTTTGTTCTTCCTCTGTAAGAACCTTGGTAGGAAACTTCCTTGGAGCTTGCAAACATACCACTCCATTCTTTACAAACATATCTTCTTCCTCACTATCATAGTCATCATCATTTCCTAGAAGTCCAAAAAGAACTTGGACTTCATCTTCAGAATTTTCATTTCAAAGTTGGTATTCCGAGGTAGATTTCCATGGTTAATGTCTATGACTTGGTCCTTCTCGCTCTCTTGCATCGGTGAACCTTGGAGCCGGTGCAAGCAAAGCGGACTCCTTCAAGTCCGAAAATTTATCAAACACCATTTGGAAGCTGGTGTTGAGCTGAAGGGTGAGAGCATCATAGGCTTTAGTAGTAGGAGCTTGAGCTTTGAGGTGATCGAATAGTTGGGAGAGAATAGAGAGCATCTCATTGAACTTCTGGTTTGGAACATCTACGATGTTCCAACATGCTCTAAGAAGCTTGATTAGGACTTGTTGCATGATGAGATTCATTTCATGATTCTTCCAGATCTCCTTCTCTAATCGTTGGATCTGCTTCTCATGACAAATATGAATTTTCTTCATGAGTTCGTTAGAAGCATTGAGCATATCATCATGGACCTTTAACATTTTAGTGATGGTATCAAGGTAGTGACCAACACTTTCATCATATTTCTTCTCAACTTATTTAATGTTGTGCTTGAGCCTTAAGGAAATGAGTTGATCCAGATGAGCTTCTGCTTCCGTAGTGGTGGGTCCATACAATTTGGTTGCAGACAAGGAGTTCAGCATTGCATCCAGTCTGGAATCTAGTCTAGAAACCTTGACATCGAGTCTTGTGTTGAGTCTGGCCACGAAGGCTTCTATTGCATTGAATTTCTTCGTGGTATCGGAAACATATTATCGGATTTCAAGGAGGGAAAACATATCAACGTAGTTTCCTACGGAAGATCCGGTGTCCAAAGTGGAATCCCGGGACTTGTTCTTGTTAGCTTCTTGATTGGGTTGTTGTTCAGGAGAGCCAGGGGAAGTAGGATCTGCAGCAATGTTCTTGAGGGTGGACTCAGTTTCACCTTCAGGAATGGCTTGGACATGATCCTCTACATTAATTTCTTCATCAACTGATTCCAAAGAGGATGATGAAAGTCTGACGTCCAGACCTGGACTTGATGAGGAAGGATTTGAAGGAAAAAGGAATGATGTGAACAAGAGGGGAACAGCAATTGAGGCACCTTCATCGGAGAACATTACCACGTCAGAATGCTCTTCATTGGGATCTGAGTGCATTGTATCGTGAAATGGAGTTTTGGGAGTTTCTCTGGAAGCAAACTCCAGATCAACTACTTCATCGGAAGGTACCACAAAGGGCATGTTGATCTGAATGGCCCTGTTCCTCGTGGAGATGAGTGTTCCTGCAACTTGGGATCCTGTAAGCTCTGGATGCCTCGTGTGAGCCCTGTCCACAAAATCTTCCCATAGTAGGTCGTTAACACCTGGTCGTCCTGTACTCCTTCCGGGTATCAGACCAATTGAGGCATCTGAAGTAGGAGGGGCAACTCCAGCTTAAGAATGCTTGGGGGTCTAGAACAGGGGTTCCAGACGATGCGTGTGTAGAAGAAATTAGGATATCAAATGTGACACATGGGTTTGTTCCAAGGGGCAAGGAACTTTGTTCAGCACCAACATCACCTTGTTGGGAAGGTGAGGGTGGATTATTAGCAGACTCCCCGTGGGTGTGTGAATGTGATTTTGAAACTCCGAGGGGTACCTCGGAAGTGGGTAGGAGGGGTAGAAGGATGGCCAGTGACAGTCGGAATGTCCTTGACTCCTTCCTTTTGAGAGGAGGAGTCTACTTTGTATCTCTTTTTGGCTTTTGGCTTACATGGGGAAGATTTGCTCTTGGCCGCTTTCTTTTTATTTCCTCTGGAAGAACCTGCCTTGCCCTTGTCCGATATGGGCTCAAAAGAGACATGGGTAGATAACATTGGGTCAAACACAATCGAAGTCTCTAAGTGTTGTTTCAAATAAAGGGACTCAGACAGAATAAGGGCTAGCATGTGTTGCAGTAAGCGCTTAATAGGTCCGAAAGACTTTTGGTCCAGAAGAGAATAGGATTTAATAGTTTTAAATGAAAGAAATACCTCTTCCAGAATCATGTTGATAAGAATTGGCTCACGACATTCCTTGTAAAATTGTTGAATGGTGAGAGCCCAAAATTCAGGGCTTGAAATCTCATGAGGCTTGTGATTGATGGCGAACTTGCGAAAATCTTGCCATAACACTTCCGTAAGATCAACAACATTTTTTCATCCAGAGTATATGTTGTATACCACATACAACTAATCCTTGCTTAAGAAGTCAGTACAGCCATGTTTGCCCGATAGACCTCGAACAATAAAGTGCATTAGAACAGTCCATAAGCCTAAAACCACCGATTTCTTGAAATTCTTTGCCTTGTACTCTTCATTGTACCCAATCTTATTCAGAAATGACTGAAACTCTTCAGTCGTTGGTTCTTAAAAAATGAAGTCTTCTGGGTTTTTTGCAACCCTAATGACCTTCAAGAAGGTTGACTTATGAACTGGCACGATCCTATCTCTAGTGATTTTTGTTTCAAGATTTCCATTGTAAATCTTGATGCGTTCAAACACCATGTGAAGTAGAGAAAGTGGGATTGGAGGGTCTGGAATCTTCATAAGTTGCACAGAGATTGGGTGACGAGCGATGAACTCGATCATCTCTTGAATCGACTCATCATAGTCATTTGGATCCAGTGAAAAGAGTTGATTTGTCTCCCTTAGGAAAGGTTCTGTCGACATAGAAGAGGACGAACCCTTGGACGATTTCTTTTTCGTAGTGGATTTCAAGATTTTGGGAGCAATTTGGGCATTTTCGGTGGGAGAAGAAGACGCCATTGATGAACAAGTTGAAAGCTTGCAGAACAGTCTAAATACTTGAAGAAGATGAGTTTGAGGGTTTTATGCGCGTAAAGAGATAAAAGGGGTTTTAAAGGAGTTTATATAGGTGACAGAAACGGGTCGGTTAAGAAAGGTAATGATGATATCCAAAGTTAGAAACAGATTGCATTTAATGTCTTGCCACTTATAACGTGAGTTGACCTATGAGGACGAAAGTTTCAATTGGCTCAAGGCATAAAATAGAAACCGTCGTTTGATTGATAGGATGTTTGCTTTTCGGAGATGTGCAATCGTTGAGCGAATTTCGAGGAGAAAGGATAGGTATCGACAAAAGTAACTGTTGGAAAACATTTCATATTAAAAACCTCTGGACTTCAATGTGTTTGATTTCGGAACAAATTGGTTCTGGAACGTTCTTGAAAACTGTTTACGAACATGAAGAGTCCAGTATGAAATTTAATAGTCTCCGAACAAGTAAAGATTTTGAAGATTGGTTTGGGAATGAAGCTTGTGAGATTAGGACTATTCGAAGTGATTTGAAAATTTCAGAGCAAGATTTCAGAAATTTCGAGACAAAATTTTAAAATTCCGGAGTGAGTGTTGAAAAAACTTCTCGAGTGAGATTTGAAAAACTTCTGGAGTGAGATTTGAAAAAATTCTGGAGTTCAGAATACAATATCTTTCTGGGTTTGAATTTCGGGATGACCTTATGAATTAAGTTCCGAGGTGAAATATGTACCAATGTAACTATATGGGCTATAGACTTCATATGATAAGATGAACTGTACAACTTAGAACTCAAGTGGTGATTAGAGAAAAAGACATGTAAAATAATCCTATTTATTCCAAGAGACAATAGTTCCGAGATGAAAAAAAAAAGTTTAAATCTGGAACTAAGTTTATTTATGATTTTTCCATCAGAGAGTGCAAGCCTCTTGAAAGAACTGAGGATCAGGCATCATCATACTCATTTTGTTCAGAAAACCATTTAATTTGGTTTTGTCTAATGCCTTAGTAAAGACATCAGCAATTTCATCGTCAGATGGAACAAAAATAAGTTCGATGTTACCATTTAAAAGATAATCTTTAATGAAATGGTACCGTATATCAATGTGCTTTTTCATTGACTGTTGAATTGGATTGTGTGAAATCGCAATGGCACTTGGAGAATCACAATATATTGGAATGCGTTGAAAGCGATAACCATAATCCAAAAGTTGAGTTTTCATCCAGAGAACTTGAGAGGTACAGTTAGCAGCAACAATGTATTATGCTTCGGCTGTAGAGAGTGCAATGTAGTTCTGCTTCTTGGATGACCAGCTAACCAATCGACAAGCTAAAAATTGATAGCCACCAGATGTGCTTTTTCTATCCAATTGAATACCACCATACTTTTAATCTGATTATGGTTGAAGTAGGACACTATCATTTGTTGGGTACCAGATTCCGAGATTCTTTGTACCTTTGAGGTATCGGAATATTTTCTTAACAGCCAAAAGACGAGGCATCTTTTGATTTACCGGAAATCTGGCACACAAACATGTTGAAAACATGAAGTACGGATGACTTGTTGTGAGATAGAGCAGGGATCCAATCATTCCTCTGCACTTCTTTTCATCAACTGCTACACCTGAAGGGTCAGAAAAGATCTTGTGTCTGAAACCCATTGGTACCTTGGCTGAGGCACAGGTGTCCATTGAGTACTTTTTGAGGAGTTCTAAAATATACTTCTCTTGGTGAATGAAAATTCCTCTATTTGTTTTTTTTACTTGGAGGCCAAGAAAGAAGCTTAATTCCCGATTCATACACATTTGAAATCTACTGACCATTAGCTTAGCAAAGTCAACAACCATTGATGAATCGGTGGATCCGAAAATAATGTCATCAACATAAATTAGGACCAGCATGAGATATTTTCCATTTGACCTTCGGAACATAGTAGGATCTAGAATTCCTCTTTGAAAGCCTGAACGCTTGAGATAATCAGTGAGGGTCTCGTACCATGCGTGAGCAGCTTGCTTAAGGCCATAAAAAGCTTTTCAGAGTTTGTAGCAGTAGTTCAGATATGATAGATTAACAAAACTGGGAGGCTGTTCAAGATATACTTCAGTATCAATTTCATCATTTAGAAAAGCACTTTTTAAATCCATCTGGTAAACCTTGAAGCCTTTATGAGTAGCATAAGCAAGAAAGATTCATATAGCTTCAAGACGTGCAACAGGAGCAAAGGTCTCATCGTAGTAAATCCCTTCAATCTGTGTAAATCCTTTAGCCACCAATCTTGCTTTGTTTCAAATAATAACTCCTGCATCATCTAATTTATTTCGAAACACTCATGTAGTACCAACAATGGGATGATTATGAGGAGGAAGGACGAGAGTCCAAACTTCATTTTTATCAAATTGTGCCAATTCTTCTTGCATGGATGTAATCCAATCAACATGTTCAAGTGCTTCTTTGATGGATTTGGGTTCAATCATTGAAGTAAATTCCAAGAAATGACATTCATTTTGAAGACTTGTGGCAGAGCGAGTTTGTACACCAGCATTTGGGTTTCCACTAACTTGATTCGGAGGATGGTCCTTGGTCCAAACATGTATTCTCTGAATTTCTTGTGCAGTAGATGATCCAATATCAACAATGGGGTTGTGTTGCTCCCCTAAACTTCTGAACCAAATAGGCTAACATCATCATCAGGTGGGAAATCAAAGAAGTTTGCATCATCATCGATGCTGATAGGATTGGAATCGAATTCAGTAGTTGCATCTTGAAATCCATCCACATTTGATTCAAGGGAAGGTTGACCATTCTCCCCCTCAACCTGAGAAGGTTCAAACGGTTCGGAATCAAATGGAGGAAGACTGGGAGTCGAACCAGAAATTTTTTGGGAGACCAAAGTTTCGGATATGGTTTGTCTTGTTCGAGATTCTGAATCAAGAGCCATTTCTGAGGGTCCGAACAAGGTCTCGAAGTCAACTTCATAGATGGTTTGCTAGTCCAGACATCCTGACCTTGGAGCATCGGACTCCATGATGTGAGTTCTAACATGGGTTTGGCCAGAATTCCGAATGAAATTGTCATGAAAGGTAACTTCAAAACTTTCTTCCAAAACACGAGTTCGCCAATTAAAAACTCGATAAGCCTTTGATTTAGCAGAATAACCAAGGAAAATGGCTTCATCAGCTTTGGGTTGGAACTTGGTAAGTTGATAATGGTTGTTCTTGATAAAACATATGCATCCGAAAACATGAAGAAATGAGATAGTTGGCTTCCGACCATTCATAGCTTCGTACGGTGTTTTGTTGAGGCATCGATTGATGATACTTCTATTCTGAGTAAAGCATGTTGTAGAAACAGCTTCAGCCCAAAGATAGAGTGGAAGATTTGCAAAGTTGAGCATGGATCGAGCAACTTCAACAAGTGTTTTGTTTCATCGTTCGACTATACCGTTTTCTTGAGGAGTGTATGGAGCATAAAAATTGTGGTCGATACCCTTCTCGGTGATGAAGTTTTCAATGGTGGAATTGGTGAATTCCGAACCATTGTCACTTCGGATTCTCCTTACTGGGAGTTTGATGAGAACTTCAATTCCTTTGATAAAGTTGATGAGATCGGAGGTTGTTTCTGATTTGAGCCTTAGGAAGAAGACCCAGATGAACCTAGTAAAGTCATCCACGATCACAAGAATGTATTTTTTTTATGTAAACTCTCTACTATTGATGGTCCACACAGATCATTGTGTAGAATTTCTAATGGTTCTAAGATTGATTTTTCAATGATCACGGGATGACCCTTCTTTGATTGCTTTCCACACTCACATGCAGGACATAAATGATCATTTTCGAACTTGATAAGTGGCAAACCTCTAATCATTTCGCCAAACACAAGATCATTCATGTACCAAAAATTCAGATGAGCAAGCCTTCGGTGCCATAACAAGCTCACACCAAGAACAAATTTGGAAAGAAGGTAGAGCTGAGGTTTGCCAATGATCATGTTGATGTTGAGCGGGTACATGTTCTTGTTGCCATTTGACTTTATCAAACATTCGCTTCGGTCTTCAGTCATAACATAGCTTTGTTTCTTACAAAATTTAACTCGATGATTTGAGTCGGTGAGTTGAGCAACACTTATCGAATAATTCTTTAAGTCAGCTACATATGCCACGTTTGAAATGGATAAGTTTCCATTTGTAAGGATGTCATAACCTCGGATCTGAGAATTGGAGTTGTTGCCATACGTTACATAGCCAGCATTTGGTGCAAGTTTAAGATCTCGCAGAAATTTCTTCTGCCCCGTCATGTGCATGGAGCAAGCATTATCAATATACCATATTGTCTCTTCCTCCGAAGCACAGAGTGCCTGCAAAATTAGTGAGTTGTGGAGTTTTTACGCTCCGATTTAAGTTTTGGTACAAAGGCACGAGTCTTAGGCTTTGGTTGTGACTTTTGATCAACATATCCTTTGGAAGGTTTGTTCCGATATTCCTTAAGAAACAAATAGAAGGACAATGTTCTTTCATCTATCCAATAGTCATATCAACAATATGAGGATTCGGAACACCTTTCTTCCGACATTCAACTTCCGGAGTAGTGAGAACTATTGTGTCTTCCGGAGTTGTTGTTGCATCATTGTGTTTTTTAACTTTCCAAACAAGATTTTGTTTTGAATATTTTGAAATGTTTGTTTTCTTATCAATTTTTGCTTTGCTTGATGAAACATTTGGTTTTGAAAGTTGAGGTTTAAAAATTGTACCATCAGCTTTGGCATGAAAACAGATGACACAGTCTGAGGACAGTTGTTTCAGACAGATTTGGTGCTTACACTTGACCTTTTTGAAGTAGGACTAACCACTTTCTTTTTTTCTACAAGACTACGAGGATTGGAAGGCCTCTTGAGGATCTTAGTGGGTGTAAAGGTGTTTTGACTATGAGTTGATGAATGACAATTTCGAGATACACTCATTTTGGAGGTCTTAAGGAATCTAGAAGTTTGTCTCGACTTGACTTCCTTTTTGTGAGCATTTCGAGCTTCTACCTTAGGATCTTCAATATCATTCCTATTCAACATTTTCTTTCTTTTGGAATAAGATGAAGATTTGGAAGTTTGTCCTACTAAAAAATTGTTGAACACAGGCTTAGTGGGAACTAGATTTGATTTGGAAATCACTAGAGGTTCAGAATCATATGAGATTGACTCATCAACATCACTATCAAAAGATGCCCAAACACACTCTGAGAGTTCAGGTTCAGTTGATTCCGAAAAATTTTCCTCAACAACATAGTTGTTAGAAGGGCTGTGGTTTGGATTTTGAACAACAGAATTTGGAGTACCAGAGTTGAGCTCAGAGGTCTGATTCAGGTCCATGTTTGTTAGAGGCGAAAAATGCATGGAATTGGGACTCTTCACAACTATAGGCTTAAACTCAAGAATCAAAGATGCAAAAATGGTCAAGAGTCTCATGAAGTGGTGAAAAGGGAGAGACAGGTGTATCCGGGTGTTTTATGTTCGGAACATCTTCCATAAAAGTCAGATCTTGTAACTCCTTCAAGGGATGAACAACTAGTTTTGGAAACTCGCTTCCGAGACCAGGAGCTTTTGACCAAGGATGAAGAAAGTTGTGAGTCATCCGGTCATTTGCTTCAAGAATGTCTATGGCATGGTCCATGGAATCAATCTTAGCATTGAGATGTTTGTTATCTGAAATTAAAACATTTCTTTTATAATAAGTGATTTCACATTCGTCTTTAGGAATGATACATTCATCTTTTGACATTACAAGCTCATGTTCTAAAGACTATTTTTAACTTCTTAAAAGCTCATCTTCTTCTCAATGGCTTCTACGGTAGACTCATAGGCTCTATAAATGGTATTCATATTTGTATGGATCTGGGTTAGATACGATTCACAAAGAGATGAATCAAAATTATTGTCACTGATCATGGATTTTACCTGTTAAAGAATGCTTCGACTTGGCAGATCATTTGTAGCCATGTAGCAGTAGTTTGGTTTAGCACCATTATCATCGTCTTCCGACCCAAACGACCAATAGCCTTCATCATATTCAAATGTTTGTCTTGCCATCAGACAAATGTTTTTTCCATTTCCCATATCATCATCATCTCCGGAGGACCAGTATCCTTCCATATCTCTTGATACGGTTGAAACAAATGATTTTTCACTTTTAGCCATCTCCTAAGCTCTTCGTGCATAGTAAGCAGAATCCTTGATTTTTGGTTTTTGTGGAACATCAGCCAAACAGTCCTTTGCATAGTGATTAGCATGACCATATTTGTGATATAGAAGTTTTGGTTTTTCAGATTTTGGAAGTTGTTGAGGTTCCGGGGTGGAGTTTGGTTTAGTGAGATTGGGTTTATAGGCTGGTGGATTTTCCGAAGTGGATTGAGGTTCTGGAGCAGAGTATGATTGAGGATTGTTTTGGTGAGGAGCATAAAAATGATTTTGGTATGGTTTGTAAGGAGGATAAAAGGACGTTTTATTTCATGGAGATTAGAGCAAATTCCTATTGGAAACAAAGTTCAGAGTCCATAGCTTCGAGATCAGGATTACTATCAAAAAGACAGTTATGAGTGGGTTCGATGGGTGGTGGGATGGGTGAAGAGGGTTGAACAGGTGTAAGAATAGATTTAAAGGGGTCTGAGGTGGACATGTTAGAAATGGGTGGTTCAAAGGAGCTGACAAGTGCAAGAGGACCTCCGAAAGCTCTCTTAAGGTCTGAGCAATGTTTGACTCATGACCTTGAAGTTCATCAAATAGTTGATAAAGCTTCAACTTCTTTAGAGAACCATTGCTTTGAAGACAAGATTTCACATTTCCCCATCCTTTACTGAGACTGTTGATGAACTTGATATTGTACTCCAAAGGAGTTCGGAAAATCCCATGAGCAGTCATGTTGTTAACTACGATTCGATATCAGTTAGAGGATGAGGCAACTGATTCACCAGGAGTAGTTGTGAACCTATCAAACACATTGATGACAGAGGTAATGTGCTTATCCTTCATGTTTTATGAACCTTCGAACATATCTTGAAGGGTATCCCAAATCTCTTTGGTAGATTTACACAACTTAATGTGTTCAAAGAGAGATTGTGGAACACCGAACACCATTTCAGAAAACGCCACTTGATCAGCATGTAGCTTCTCAATATCATCAGCAGTAAGAGGACCTGGATGTTTTGTATATCTTGACCCATGAGTTGAGCAACAACATCTCTAACAATTGTTATGATTAGAACATAAGGACCTTCTTTGACGAATCTTCAGATAGCTTCACCTTTCTCTTTACCCAATAAAAACCTTTCCATTCTGAATTTCCAATGATCATATTCTTCAACAACTAGCAATGGGGCTCGTATAGGCAACCTTACATTGAATACATTTGTTGAGTATTAGAAGCAGCCATTGAAGTTAAGATATCTTCAAGCAAATGCGGTATCAGGTGGTGTCCTCCCTCTTTGCGGTCGAGGGTTCAAGTCCCGTTGTGGACATAGGTGGAATAGGTGTTGTTAGCTTAGGAGTAGATTAGATTTGTCGGTTAAAAAAAAAAAACTTTTATCCTAAACACAGAAATGGTTGAAATACCAAGGTAATTCCAAACCAACTATAATTTGATCTTATGGATTTAAAGGAAAACCACTCAAGCTCTGATACCAATTGTGAGTTCAAGAGATCTGATGCGCAGGGACAAGGTTTTAAAACTAAAACCTTGAGTTAATACTTAAGATCAATGTCTGCTACTAACATAATGATTCTAGTCGAGTCTGGCAAGACTGGTCAAGACTGAATATGAGAATCAACAAAGTACTTCAAGTATTAAATTTAATACAAAAAATATGATCAATTAAAGACAATAAATGAACACAAAGAATGTTTAAAAGATAGATTAGAGAAAAAGGTGCAAGAGAAGTAAATGTGAAAATGTTTATCTTTGGTGAAGCAATCTGTTGTTTGATATTGTCATTGAATGCTCCTTAAATAGGAAAATTGTTACATCGTACTGACCCAAAAACATACATAGGACTGGATAATAAAGCTACTTTTGACACTCTGATTATCTAACTTAACAAAAGAGACTAAGTCCTATGATACATTACATCAAACAAAATGACAAAGTTAATTAATACAGACAGAAAAGTAGATTCAGATATTCACCAATCTTCACTGCTGACTCCATACAGACTCCCTACTTCAAGTTGACTCTCGAATAAGAACTGACTTTGGAACTTGGTTGACTCCAGAACATACAAAGGATAGAGATTGCTAGATGTTCACTTTCAGATTCCAACATTAGTAATGAAGTTAGGATAAATGTAGTCTCTTGCTATTACTCTTTGGAGAACTATAGAAACCAAAATTTCAGTTTATGCGTTGTGTACACAAAATTTCACTTTTCATTTGAATATTGGAAGGTGTCAATTCTAGTTTGTAAAGATGATGGTTTTATCTTTAAAGAATCTTATTGTAATTGGCATTCATGAAATTGTAGTTTGTGTTTCTAATAATAGTAGTGATGACTTGAACATTGATTCTTCTATTAGTTTAGATATGTTTGCGCCTGTGCCATGATTACCTTGGCCAAATGAGTGAGAATCACATCACCAAGCTCAAATTAGATCGGAATTGCAATCATTCGACCTTGAGTTAGATAATGTATGTGGGTCTTGTATGTGGGCAATACGACTTGGTTACCATTCACATGAACATGTAATGGTGAAAAATGATTATTGGATCTTGTACACATTAATGTTTGTGGACCTATCAAATCCACCACAAGGGACGACATATAGTACTATGTCATATTTATTGAAAGGTTCAGTAGATGTGTTTATGATTAAGCGTAATTATGACACTTTGAAAAGTTTTAAAGAGTATCAGAACAAAGTATAGAATCAATTGGCAAGAAGATAAAGGCTCTTCAATCTAAAAGGAAAGGAGAATGCCTATGTATCAGGTTCTATGATCATCATAGAGATTGTGGAATGGTTTTCATAATTAGCTTATCCAAGGACACCATAATGTAATGATGTTGCCAAAAATAGAATCAAATGCTATATGGTTCGATCTATAATGAATCATGCTTTGCTACTATTCATAATTGTTTTTGGAATATACACTTGAAATAGTAGAGCGTATTTTGAACGTTGTATCCAAATAAGTAGGTTTTTATGAGACCTCGTGAAATGTGGATTAGAAAGTTCCATGACATTTAGATCTGGTGTTCTTAGGTCTATTGTTGAACGAGAAACCAATGAACAACTTGAATCAAGATTTATGAAGTGTTACATCGTCAGACTTTTGAAATTTGTGGTACTTATAGCTTGAACGGAATGTTCCTTGAGAGAAAGAACATATAGATATCAAGAAATCAGTGGGAGTCATATTGAACTTGAAGAAATTTGAGATGTGACCGACAATGAACCTATAGTTAGCACTAGCTCTCAACCTGAGGTTAATAAACCAGTTGAGTTAAATGAAATCGCCTTGGGTCGTCGTAGATATAGTAGAGTTAGAGAACGTCCCAAGTTTTATGTGTATCATCTAACTATGGAAGGAGATTCGTTGATTAGTGATAAAACACTGATCAATTTGGATAAGCCTAATAGTTACTAGGAAGCGATGGTGAGCCCTATGGTTTCCAATAGAAGAGTGTAAGGATAGCAAAATTTTATCCACGAAGGATAACTAATTTTGAAATTGGTTGATCCTGAACCTAAGTCATGTGACAATGGGTTGCGATTATATCTTCAATGAGAAGACGGACATGGATAAGAATGTACAAACATTCAAAGCTAGTATGGTAGAATTTGGTTTCGCTCAGACTCAATAAATTGATAATGAGGAAACATTCTCACTATTAGCCAAGAAGAGTATATTTGGTTATTTGTTACCATTGTTTCCTTTTTTTTATTAAAGATATGGTAAAATGGATATTTAAATGACTTTCTTCAATAGGAAACCTTCAAAGGATATATGACATATTTTGAAAGGATTTAAACATTCAAAGTATCCAAATAAGGTGTGTAGGCTTGATAAATCTATTCATCGATTTAGACAAACATCATGTAGCAAGGAATTTATTCTTCCATGAGAAATTCAATGAGTGTTGTCTTTCTTAAAATTCAGGTTAGCCTTGAGTACATGTGAAAGCTAGTGGGGGTGTTCTTGTCTACCTAGTATTGCATGAAGATGACAATACCCCTCATAGGATATATTATCCTAAGTTGTAAGGTGCAAAAACTTAGGAATTGTTTCGCTATGACAGGAATGGGAAAGCGACATTGATACTTGGTATTTAGATCTAAAAGTATAGATTGAAATGTTTAATAGGATTCTAGTCAAAGCACAATGTGTTGAAAGGTTTCAACATAAAAATTTCCAAGAAAGGGATTCTTCATATACTTCATAGAAACGAGTTGAGTGAATCTCAATGTTCCTTTGTTCTAGTCATGAAAATGATAGAATGAGTCGAGTCCCATGTGTTTCGAATATAGGATCGATCGCCAATGCTATGAATTATGATCATTCTAATGTCCCAAATTATATGATCATCATGAGATTGTATCATAAAACTGTTTGATAGAATTACTAGACAACTGTCAAGATAATTCTAAAGTATTGAAAGATACCAAGGAATGGTTGTTGGTACATAGTAGAGAACCTGATTGGGAAGAGTTATAGTGACATAATTTTTAGAGATGAATTTGAGTCATAGTCTAAATGGATATTAGTTTTGAGTTGTAACATGTAAATTTTCATGTAGGAGATGGTGGTAGATTCAAAAATATGGGTAATTCCACATTAGTGCAAGTGAAGTATACAAGGATTTCACCTGGACAAGAAAACTTCATAGTTAACCTTGGATTTGTTTGGAATAACAAATTTCCATTAGAAACATTTTATGAAAGTGTAGTAATGTTGACTAAGGATTCTTGAGATCACAGAAGGTCAATGCATAGAAGAAGGAGATTCCACTACATGTAAGATAAAGTTGAGAATGGGTTCTTAGTTGTGAAGTGAATATTTTTTTCAATGATTCCTTCATAGTAATGATGACCAAAGGAAAACATGATATCCATGCTAAGAGCATTGGAATATGAAATGTTAACAAGTTTAGTCATTTAGTCGATTACCTAGAAACATTTATATAATAGATAAATAGTAATTGTTATGATAATTAAATAATAGGGAATTATTTATATTCAAAGAGTATGATACCATAGTACAATTAGTTTATTATTCTATATCATTTTTGCGTGTTATTTTCTGAATATTAATTTATTCAAAATTCCACGGTCAATCATACTTTTAGGCGTAAGTATTGATTTAATACTATCATAAATTATTTATAGATTATCCATAGGGATAGGACATTTCATAGAGATTTTTGCAATATTCCTGAGTACTTTGAAAATAGAGATTTTGAGTATTGCTTAGACCCGTGCTTAGAGATCACTTCATGGATTCAATCACGAATAATTCTAAGACGATAATATCTTCTACTCTTCAAACATAGATATATAAGTCATATTTTTCAAATTTGTTGTGCATTGCTTTACTCCGACACATCTCATAATTGGATGTTATAAAGTGTAATTCCATGCATGATTTGGTGAGTGAAATTGATGATTATATAGTCCAAGTTTATCTGTTCATTTTGCCTTAACAGGAAAAGCGATATCTTTGGGCTGCTCACTGATTTGTTGCCAACATCTGAAGTGCTTGGCCGAGCTCAAGCTAAATTGATGTGCTCAATTAGTAGTCTGAATTCAGTCATCATAAATCAGGAAAATTGAGAAACAAAATCTTAGACAATGAGATTGAATCTAATCAATGTCTCATGTCCATATGATATCTTATAGAATGAAGGGATAACTGATCACTTATCTTAGGACCAATGTCTAATCTGAGTTTGGCAGTGTCTTTGGAAAACACTATTTACTGGTTATTTAGATTTGGACTTTTAATTGTAGTTAGTGACTTATCCAAGTGGGAGACTGTTGGATTAATTTTCTAAGGTCCTAACTAAATTGGTATAATGTTGATGAATAAAAGTAAACTCATTTTTGGGTTTCCCTCATAATGAGGATATGGCTTGGATTGATCAAAGGGAAGAGAAAGATAAAATGTTTTGTTAATATATTATGTGATTAATATACTAATGAGAAATTGTTAATAAATGATTTGTTAATTTATTATATGGATAATAAATTAATTAGAAAGAAGTGATAGTCGATTAATTATTAATCAAAATTAATCTAAAATTCATTCGGTATTAATTTGAATTAATTAAAGGTGCAAGGGGTGAATTGTAATTGTTCCTAATTGAGCAAGGAAAGACAATTCTAGATTGTTCTTTGAGGTGGACAGTTTTATGGAGCTCTTTAGGGTTTCCAAAAGCTTCCTGATGGTATATACGGAAAGAATTTAGATTAGTATTAAATCTATGATTTAATCTTTCAAATCTTGCTTTGTCCCTAAGTTATATAGACTATAAATAGAACCCTTAGGCACCTAATTTTTATGCCTCTCTCATATCTAAATAGGGAGACCAAAATTCTCCTCCTCTCTCCCCTTTCTCCTTCAATCCTAGGGTTTCTTGTGTTTTGGGTGTGAACCATTAGAGACTCTCACCCTATTAGAGCTAGGTTTTCCAAGGAGGCAAGAAGATTTTAATTATCTTGATTGGGATCTACAAAAGGTTGTATGTACCCTGTAGAGTATATGGCTTTTTACGCATTATTACATGAAAAAAAATATCAAAAATTATCCATGCTTTGTTGGATCTTTGAAATATCTATGCACCTTGTGAGTACAAGGGCCTCGAGTTTCATCGATTGGGAAATAAGTGGAACCATCTTAAGTTTGTGACAATCTACTATCTCCATGAAAACCAGCTTCTATAAATGAACAAATGATGGATGAATATCTTCTAAAAGCGAAGATCCATTAACCATGAATGATAGGAGGTTTTGCTGAGTTATGTTTTGTTGTGATATGATGAATATGTAGTAATATCATTATCGAGTAGTTTGTAAATAATGAGTGGTCTGATGTACTCATTATGAAATGTATTTACTAGGCATTTTACGAATCACAATGTAATGTTGAGTCCTAGTATTTTTTTGGTTCTGTGAGTACCCTATAAATAGGATAAGTACTATAGAGAGTCGTAATTCCTTGAGCACTTATGTACTCAAACTCTCTCTATACTCATTCTGGAATATATTGAGCTGAAATAAGATCTTATTTAGATCTTCATGTTCTTTACTCTGATTTACTATCGATTGATTAAATCAAAAATCTAAACATCTTTACATGTGGTATCAGAGCTTAATCTTAAAGGTTTAAACAACTTTTTCAAGATCAACGATCCTAGATGACAATATTTATGTGTAATCAACGAAAGATTCGAAATCATTCGTGAGTCTTTCCATTAGATCTATTTTATTTTGTGTCAAATTTTTTGATCCAATTTGTTTTCATTAAATCAGTCTAAAATTAGCCCAAAATCATTTAATTGGTAGATCGAGTCCAATTTTCTTTGATTCAACCCAATTCAAATTGAATTAGCCCAAATGTTGAGTCCTAGTATTTTTTTGGTTTTGTGAGTACCCTAAGTACTATAGAGAGTCGTAACACCTTGAGCACTTATGTACTCAAACTCTCTCTATACTTATTACAGAATATATTGAGCTGAAACTAGATCTTATTTAGATCTTCGTGTTCTTTACTCTGATTTACTATCGATTGATTAAAACATAAATCTGAACATCTTTACATGTGGTATCAGAGCTTTAATCTTAATGATTTAAACAACTTTTTCAAGATCAACGATCCTAAATGACAATATTTATGTGTAATCAACGAAAAAATCGAAATCATTCGCGAGTCTCTCCATTAGATCTATTTTCTTTCGTGTCAAATTTTTTTATCCAATTTGTTTTCATTAAATCAATCCAAAATTAGCCCAAAATCGTCTAATTGGTAGATCGAGTACAATTTTCTTTGATTCAGCCCAATTCAAATTGAATTAGCCCAAATGTCGAGTCCTAGTATTTTTTGGTTTTATGAATACCCTAAGTACTATAGAGAGCCGTAACACCTTGAGCACTTATGTACTCAAACTCTCTATGTACTTATTCCGGAATATATTGAGCTGAAACCAGATCTTATTTAGATCTTCGTGTTCTTTACTCTGATTTACTATCAATTGATTAAAACATAAATCTAAACATCTTTATATACGGTATCAGAGATTAATCTTAAAAGTTCAAACAACTTTTTCAAGATCAACGATCATAGATGACAATATTTATGTGTAATCAATGAAAGATTCGAAATCATTCGTGAGTCTCTCCATTAGATCTATTTTCTTTCGTGTCAAAATTTTAGATCCAATTTGTCTTCATTAAATCAATCCAAAATTAGCCTAAAATCATTTAATTGGTAGATCGAGTCCAATTTTCTTTTATTCAGTCCAATTCAAATTGAATTTGCCTAAATGTCGAGTCGTAGTATTTTTTTTGTTTTTGTGAGTACCCTAAGTACTATAGAGAGTCGTAACACCTTGAGCACTTATGTACTCAAACTCTCTCTATATTTATTCCAGAATATATTGAGCTGAAACCAGATCTTATTTAGATCTTCGTATTCTTTACACTGATTTACTATCGATTGATTAAAACATGAATCTAAACATTTTACATGTGATATTAGAGCTTAATCTTAAAGGTTTAAAAAACTTTTTCAAGATCAACGATCCTAGATGACAATATTTATGTGTAATCAACGAAATATTCGAAATTATTCATAAGTCTCTCCATTAAATCTATTTTCTTTCGTGTCAAATTTTTTTATCCAATTTGTTTTCATTAAATAGTCCAAAATTAGCCCAAAATCATTTAATTGGTTGATCGAGTCCAATTTTCTTTGATTCAGCCTAATTCAAATTGAATTAGCCAAAGATTTTGAGTTCCTTACGTGTTCATTGATCCAAAATTAGTACAAAATCATTTAATTGGTTGATCGAGTTCAATATTCTTTGCTTTAGCCCAATTCAAATTAAATTTGCCCAAATGTTTTGAGTTCATTACCTGTTCATTGATCAAATTTTATTTTCTGAGTCATATGAATTTGTATTTGTTGATCCAGAGACTATCTTGTTCACATTGTCTGCTCAATTCTCGTTCTTCTCAATTTGTAACTCTTTGAATCGAGAAAAGAGATTTGTTCTTGGACTGTTATCGCATTATTTCATCTTTGTCTGTTGATCTTCTCTTGCTTAATCACAAGTCTTTAGTTCCTGATTCAATCAGTGTTCATCATTATCGTAATGCTGATTTTCATGAATATTACTGATTTCGATCAATGGTCTTTATTGGTAAATCCTAGGTGATTGAGTTTTGATTCGCGTCTGATTACAATCAATTGTGTACTCAATTTCAAATTGTGATTGTTCTTGAATCATTGTGAAATTATCTTTCTGTTCTCTAATTAACCTGATTTGATATTCATCAAACTGAGTCTATGAGGAATTGATTGCGATGATGAAAATTCTATCTAAATCAATGGTTGAAGTGATTCAAGGATTCATCATTTGTGATAATTTTGTTGATCGTAAAAGAACTAATGAATACTTAAGAACCTATGAAGAACTGTTTGATTTTTCACGGAAGAACAAATGAAGAACATTAGCATTTTTGTTGATTCAGTGAGTTTGATCTAATATTTGTTCAAAGAATTGTTGCTTTAGTGTTTGTTGAAGAACGATTTCGATGGTCAAACTGTGAAAGTCAAAATCAAAGGAGTCTTCACAATTGATCTTTCAACTAGGTTCGCAAATCGACGGATTGTCTGGATGACAATTGAATCGAGATGGGTATATTCATCGGTGTGCGGATCGAATGTATTGTTTGAACCGATAATTGGAATGAAGAGTAGATGTGCGAAGATGCGAACCAAAATCAATCTGAATTGCGATGAAGGTTTCGTCTTTGGAAATTTGATCTAGAAGTGAAATCGATTTTGTTCAAAGAACTCTAACTATTAACTATGTGCCTGGCAGAAACAAAAGGGAAATCTCGCTCACAGCTCATCATCACCTAGAAAGTTCACAAAGAAAAACAATCATCGTCACTCTCAACCACTCAAACTCCTTCTCAAGGATGTTAAAGGGAAAGCAAAACACGTCTCCCTTTCAAATAAAGAAAGACGACCACTAATCCTAGGAAGGATAAGAATGGATTTGTTATGAATCAACATTAAGAAAAACAAAATGATTCAAACAAAACGAATAACAAAATCAAAATTTTCACCATTAAAAGAAAGACGAAACCACTTTAATAAAACGAATGTATATGGTTGATCTTTCTATTGCTTTTCCTTGTCCTGTAAAAGGCAAGGCTCACCAAGAGCCAAACATCTTTGTGTTCCTAAATCTGCTTAATTTTTGCAGATGATACGTGACGAGCAGTTCGACGACAAATGATATATTGATAGCGGCTGTTCGCGTCACATGACAGGAATGAAGGAAGAGCTGAGGGAGTTTCGTGCTCTCAAAGATGGTGGATGTGTCAAGTACGGAAACAACTCTTATGGCACGATAAAAGTCTACGGGATGATTACAAATCGAGATTTCTCAATCCGTAAAGTTGTCTATGTGGAAGGATTACAACACAACCTAATCAGTGTTTCACAATTGGTTGTGGGAACTGGTCTAAAGGTCTCGTTCGATGATGAAGGATCAGAGATCATAGAGAAGAAAACGAAAACTGTTCTACTGAAGTCGCAACAAAAAGGCGAGATGTATCCACTAAATCTAAATCCGATAGGAGGGAAGCCTGATGTTTTGTAACAACGTAAATTTTTAAAACAAATTTTTCATTTTCAAAACCATCATTTTTAACAAATAGCATTAACATATTGTTTCAAATGTATTTATCACAAGACATCTCCCCAGAATCAGAAGACAAACTCCACAAGTGTGTACGGATCATACCGGCGCCTCCTCGCGCTCATCACTGGTACCTGAAACACATCACCCAACAATTGTAAGCATAAATGCTTAGTGAGTTCCCCAAAATACCACATACAACACATACGCCACTCAAGGCTATAACCCGACCCTCCGGTCGATGTGTCTCAGCGGGACCCTCCAGTCCCGTAGCTCGTTGGACCCTCTGGTCCGATCATAGCTCGTAGGGTCCTCCGGCCCGGTCTGTATCGTTGGACCCTTCGGTCCAGTCTATAACAACATACAACATACACATAGCACATAGCACATAATCTCGTACATAACCCATAAGACCCTTTGGTCTACACAATATACCACTCTAGGTAAGTATAGTGAGAAGACTCACCTCGATGTCTCGGTAAATATCTGTCTCGGAATAAATGCAATCTAGCCTCTGCCTAATCACATAAAGTAATACACTCATAAATACAACTGCATTCAACCCTAAAGGGCAACAAGGTCAACGGTCAACTTTGACCGGACTTGGCGAGTGCACTAGGGCGACTCGGCGAGTCTATACGTGTCCACTGACTCTCTTGGATCCTCTCTTGACACGCCGAGTACTTCTCTGACTCGACGAGTTTCACCTGGCATGAATCGCGGGGCCACCACGACTCAACTCGCCGAGTCTCAAGAACAACTCGGCGAGTTCCGGCTTGACTCAGTCCCCCTGACTCTCCCTGACTCACTGAGTCGACCCCTCAACTCGACAAGACCACTCGCTGAGTGGTTACGGGCAAACTTCATGCTACTCGCCGAGTCTATTCTTCAGACTCAGCGAGTTCATGCCATGCATAAACTCAAACTCACTTCTGAGGTCAGATCTGTTCCATACAATCATAGATCTGGCCTCCCCAAGCATGATAATCAAGTAAAGTCCAAACCTTGGTGCTCAAACAACAACTATTTGCTCCTATATGATGTTTTAGCCCCATATCTCAAAACCCTTGGTCAAAACTCCCATGAATCCTCATAAAGCTTAAGGAATAAAGCTTCTCTGGACCTCTATGGATCCCATTTCAAGCCTCATCACAGATAGGGACGAAATGGACATCACATCTAACCAACAAAGGGGTCAAGAAACCCTAAACCCCCATGTTCATCATAATAACAGAAAAGGGAGCCAATATATACCTCCAAAATGATGCTCTGAGCTCCAAAATCTAAGAATGTCCACCTCCCTTGCCTCCTTTTGGCTAGAAACTCCTTTGCCTTGTCAAACAAAGCTTCAAAGGTTAACAATGGCCTCCTCTCTCTCTCTTTCTCTCTCCCAAAACGCTCAAAATCTCTTTAAGGTTTCTCTCTGGGGTTGGTGGCCGCAAATGACAGCCATAAGCCTCTTTAAATAGGTCTCAAACCCTGGAAATTAGGGTTTCATTAAACAGCGTGGACTCGCCGAGTCCAGACGTGAACCCGTGTGCAAAAACCACGATCCTACTCGACGAGTTTAGACTCCAACTCGCCGAGTCTCCTCACATCGATCAAAAATTAAAAGAATAAAATAATACCTGGGAATCCGGGTGTTACAATTCTCCCCTACTAGAATCAGACTTCGCCCTCGAAGTCTCACTCTGCAAACAACTCCGGATGCTGCTCACGCATCTCACGCTCCGGCTCCCAAGTTAACTCTGACCCTTTCCGATGCTGCCACTGGACCTGCACCAGTGGCACCTCTTTATTCCTCAGGACCTTGACCTTCCGATCTCTGATCGCCACTGGTCTCTTAGCGTAATTCATGATCGCATCCACCTGAATATCCTCTAGTGGCACTACTGCCGACTCGTCGGCTACGCACTTTCGCAACTGCGACACGTGGAAGGTGTCGTGAATCTGACCCAACTCTGCTGGCAACTCCAAACGATAGGCTACCCTGCCTACCCTCACGACCACCCTGAAAGGACCAATATATCGGGGCCCCAACTTGCCCCTCTTCCTGAATCGAATCACTCCTTTCCAAGGAGAGACCTTCAGGAGCACAAATTCGCTGACCTGAAACTCAAGCTCGGACCGGCGTCTGTCCGCATAACTTTTCTGACGACTCTGAGCGGTCAACAACCTCTATCTGACCTGCTGGATCTGCTCTGTCGTCTGAAGCACGATCTCGGTAATACCCATCACGTGCTGCCCTACTTCTCCCCAGCAGATAGGGGTCCGACACCTCCTCCTATACAACAGCTCAAAGGGCGGCATGCCAATGCTCGAATGATGGCTGTTGTTGTAGGAGAACTCCGCCAAGGGCAAAAATGTGTCCCAACTTCCGCCGAAATCCAACACACATGCTCGGAGCATGTCCTCGAGCGTCTGAATTGTCCACTCACTCTGCTCGTCGGTCTGGGGGTGGTACGCAATACTAAAATGCAGTTTCGTTCCCAATTCCTCATTAAACTTCTTCCAGAATCTGGAAGTGAAACGTACATCTCGATCTGAAACAATCGAAATCGGCACTCCATGCCGTGATACCACCTCTCTCATGTACATTTCCGCCAACTTCTCCGTGGAAGAGCTCTCACTGATGGCTAGGAAATGAGCACTCTTTGTCAACCTATCCACAATCACCCAAATTGCATCGACACCCCTCGCGGTTCTTGGCAATTTGGTGATGAAGTCCATGGTAATCTATTCTCATTTCCACTCGGGAATCTCTAATGGATGCAGCTTACCATGTGGACGCCGATGCTCGGCCTTAACCCTGCGACAGGTCAAGCATCTCTCTACAAACCATGCGACATCCCTCTTCATACAGGGCCACCAATAATCCTTTTTCAGGTCCAAAAACTTCTTAGTGGCCCCAAGATAGATCGAGAATTTCGATCGATGAGCCTCCTCCATCAAAATGGTACGCATCCCGCCCACGGACAGTACCCAAATCCGACCCTGAAATGTCATAAGCCCCCGGCTATCGGTAACGAACTCCGATACCAGCCCGACAACTCGTTCCCACTTCTGTCTCTCAGGCTGCACAGCCTCAGCCTGGGCCCCTCGAATAGCATCCAAAACCGGGGTCATCACTGTCAATCTCATACATACACCTTGCAATGGGGCGCTCTCCGCCCTACGACTCAGTGCATCGGCTACAACATTAGCCTTGACCAGGTGGTATAGGATCTCACAATCATAATCCTTGACCACATCCAACCACCTCCTCTGTCGCATATTCAGGCTGGGCTGATCCATCAAATACTTCAAGCTCTTGTGGTTCGTGTATATCGTACATCGAACCCCGTACAGGTAGTGTCGCCAGATCTTGAGAGCGAACACTACCGCCCCCGGCTCCAAATCATGCGTGGGATATCTCGACTCGTGAGGCTTAAGCTGCCTCGATGCATAAGCTATCACATGCCCTCTCTGCATAAGCACCGCTCCCAATCCGGAAATCGATGCGTCACAATAAACCACAAAATCCTCCATCCCTTCCGGAAGGGCTAACACTGCAGCTTCGCATAACTTCCTGCACAGTGTCTAGAACGAGGTCTGCTGCTCTGGACCCCAAGAAAACGCAACACCCCTCCGGGTCAACCTGGTGAGGGGTACAACGACCTTGGAGAAATCCTTAATAAATCTTCGATAATAGCCGGCCAATCCCAGAAAACTCCTGATCTCGGTGGGTGATCTCGGCACCTCCTACCTCATAACCGCCTCAATCTTGGCTGGGTCGACTAAAATCCCCTTCTGGTTAACGAGATGCCCCAAAACTGGACCTCTCGTAACCAGAACTCACATTTGGAGAACTTGGCATAAAGCCTCTCCGATCTCAAAAATCCAAGGATCTCCCTCAAATGCTCCTCATGCTGCTCCCTGGATCTCGAATACACCAGAATGTCGTCGATGAACACGATCACCGAGCGATCCAACATTGGTCTGCACACCCTGTTAATGAGATCCATGAACACCACTGGTGCGTTGGTGTGTCCGAAAGGCATCACCACGAATTCGTAATGCCCATAACGAGTCCGGAAGGCTGTCTTCTGTACGTCCTCCTCCCGCACCCTCACCTGATGATACCCAGACCTCAAATCGATCTTGGAGAACCAAGATGCTCCCTGCAGCTGATCAAACAAATCATTGATCCTTGGCAACGGGTAACGGTTCTTGACCATTAGCTTATTCAGCTCACGATAATCGATGTACATCCGGAGCGAGCCAACCTTCTTCTTGACAAAAAGGATAGGCGCTCCCCAAGGTGAACTACTCGGCCTGATAAACCCCTTCCCCAACAGTTCTTGAAGCTGCGAGGACAACTCCTGCATCTCCAGAGGCGCAAGGCGATACGGCGCCTTAGCGATAGGCGCAGCTCCTGGAACCAACTCAATACCGAAATCTACCTGCCTCTCCGGAGGCACACCCGGAAAGTCCTTTGGAAACACATCCGGAAACTCACGCAATATCGGAACCTCAGCAACTGACCTTGGTCTCCCAATATCAGCTCTCGTATCCATCACATATGCCACAAAACCCCTACAGCCCTGTTGCAGACTCTGTCTCGCTCTGGCGGCCGAACAAAATGCTAACCTTAAACGTGTACCCCCGCCGTACACCGAAAGAACTCCCCCACTAGGGTCTCGAATCGACACCAATTGACGCTTGTAGTCTATCACAGCTCCATAACGGCTCAGCCAATCCATACCCACTATCACACACACGTCCCCCATCGCGATCGGGACCAGATCTATCGGAAACTCCACACTGAAGATCTAAAGGACACATCCTCTAATCACATCTGAAGCATACACAACTCGCTCATCAGCTATGGAAACTCGCAGAAGCCGATCCAATGCCTCTCGACGGGTACTAATATGCTGACTAAATGCTATGGAAACAAACTACCGACTCGCACCCGAGTCAAATAACACCAATGCAGGCACAGAATTCACAAGAAAAGTACCTACGCATATGATCATATAAGCATAAAATCTCAACTCAAATAAAAGATGAAAGAAAATATATACCAGCTATAACATCAGGCGCTGCGCGGACCTCCTCTGCGGTTAACTAAAACGCCCTCCCATGAGCCCTCGGAGCCTCGGCCTTCACTGGTCGAGTCTCGGTAACCCTAGCAGCAAGCGCAAATCCCTGTGTTGATCCTTGTAGAAGCTGCGGGCACTTGGCCTTCCGATGGCCGGTCTGGTTGCAATGAAAGCAAACCGACAATCCCTTGGGGCATTCCCTCGCGATATGCCCCTCCTTCACACACTTGTAACATACTCCAGCCCTACAAGACCCCTCATGACTCTTACCGCACTTCCCACAAGTGCGGCCCTTCGCACCTCCAGATCTCGAATCAGTAGGTCTAGATTGCTTGGCTGCCGACTGAGACTGAGCCGGCCGCCGATCCATCCTCTGAGACTCGGCCTCCTCCTTGGCCTGAGTCTCCAGCTCGATCTCCCTCTTCCGGGCATTTTCCTGGAGCTCGGCAAATGTCCGCTAAGTCGAGTTCGCCACGAACTCCCGTATGTCTCTCCTCGGAACACCCAGATAACGGCTCATACGAGCCTGCTCCGTCGACACCTGCTCAGGGCAAAACATCGCCCTCTCATGGAACTTCCTGGTGATGACAGTCACTGAATCATTACCCTGCTTGAGGGTCAAGAACTCCTGGATCAACCGTTCCCTCTCTACCAGGGGAACATACTCCTCTTGGAACATAGCGGTGAACCTCTCCCAGATCACCTCATAAATCTCAGCCAAAGTAAAGTTCGCCGTCACGAACTTCCACCAATCCTTCAAACCAGGCAGAGCTGGTTCAAGGTGAACCGAACGCTCAAGTGCTCATGACAAGAGCACATATAGAAACATCCCTCGATGTCAGAGATCCACCTCATAGCGGCAATCGGGTCCTGCGTCCCGTCGAACTCTAGTGGCTTCATATTGCTGAACTCCCGGAACAACAACGAGTCACCTCCCGGAGGTCTGGCAGCAACAGTAGCCGCAGCTGCAGCAGCCTCAGTCAATGCGGCATACCGCTCATCAAAAGTCTCGATCAACGTGGTCTTGATGTCTCCAAACATCTCAGGAATCTCAGCCCGGATGGCAGAAGCGACCTCCTCATGAATCATCCGACGGATCTCCTCGTCGCTGACACCACTAGTCTCAGGTGTGTGTCGAGTCCCAACCATGATGTCTTTGAAATACAACAAAAATTATCAGAGATTTGATCGAACATGCTCATACTCGATGACGCAACCCTACTTATCCTCCGTCTTCCAAAAGATTCTTACTTGAAATGTCCACTGATCCGGTGTCTTCAGTTGTACGGGCCCAATACTACTGACCACACCGCACCAGCATCCACTTCAAGTCCTCCTCCTTGGATCTTGGATTACAAGTATTCTATTCTAATGAGCTCCTAACTGTTATCACTCACTCTCAAAGCATCTCAGTAGCAGAAAACTCCTAGGCTAAGGCATCACAAATCAGGCCACTCTAGTCCTAATATGTATACTTAGCCTACTCTAGCATGCATAATATCACATATCTCATAACACATAAAGTAAGGGTACTTTTGGGGAATTCGTCGCTCGGACGCTGGCTGATCGTACACACGACCCTGCTCTGTTTGTCTCAAAACTCTTTTACTCTTTTCAAAAAAAATTATTTATTATAAAAATTCTCCTCAATTCCTCAGTTTGAGTTCAGATATGCCCGAAGATGCATCCGAATCCCTCAAACCAAGGCTCTGATACCAACTTGTAACAACGTAAATTTTTAAAACAAAATTTTCATTTTCAAAACCATCATTTTTCACAAATAATATTAACATATTGTTTCAAATGTATTTATCACAAGACATCTCCCCAGAATCAGAACACAAACTCCACAAGTGTGTACGGATCATGCCGGCGCCTTCCCGCGCTCATCACTGGTACCTGAAACACATCACCCAACAACTGTAAGCATAAATGCTTAGTGAGTTCCCCAAAATACCACATACAACACATATGCCACTCAAGGCTATAATCCAACCCTCCGGTCGATGTGTCTCAGCGAGACCCTCCAGTCCCATAGCTCGTTGGACCCTCTGGTCCGATCATAGCTCGGAGGGCCCTCCGGCCCGGTCTGTATCGTTGGACCCTTCCGCCCAGTCTATAACAACATACAACATACACATAACACATAGCACATAATCTCATACATAACACATAAGACTCTTTGGTCTACACAATATATCACTCTAGGTAAGTATGGTGAGAAGACTCACCTCGTTGTCTCGGTAAATATCTGTCTCGGAATAAATGCGATCTACCCTCTGCCTAATCACATAAAGTAATACACTCATAAATACAACTGCACTCAACCCTAAAGGGCAACAAGGTCAACGGTCAACTTTGATCGGACTCGGCGAGTGCACTAGGGCGACTCGGCGAGTCTATATGTGTCCACTGACTCTCTTGGATCCTCTCTTGACACGCCGAGTACTTCTCTGACTCGACGAGTTTCACCTGGCATGAATCGCGGGGCCACCACGACTCAACTCGATGAGTTCCGGCTTGACTCAGTCCTCCTGACTCTCCCTGACTCACTGAGTCGACCCCTCAACTCGACAAGACCACTCGCTGAGTGGTTACGGGCAAACTTCATGCTACTCGCCGAGTCTGTTCTTCAGAATCGGCAAGTTCATGCCATGCATAAACTCAAAATCACTTCTGAGGTCAGATCTGTTCCATACAATCATAGATCAAGCTTCCCCAATCATGATAATCATGTAAAGTCCAAACCTTGGTGCTCAAACAACAAGTATTTCCTCCTATATGATGTTTTAGCCCCATATCTCAAAACCCTTGGTCAAAACTCCAATGAATCCTCATAAAGCTTAAGGAATAAAGCTTCTCTGGACCTCTATGGATCCCATTTCAAGCCTTATCACAAATAGGGACGAAATGGACATCAAATCTAACCAACAAAGGGGTCAAGAAACCCTAAACCCCCATGTTCATCATAATAACAGAAAAGGGAATCAAAATATACCTCCAAAATGATGCTCTGAGCTCCAAAATCTAAGGATGTCCACCTCCGTTGCCTCCTCTTGGCTAGAAACTCCTTTGCCTTGTCAAACAAAGCTTCAAAGGTTAACAATGGCCTCCTCTCTCTCCCAAAATGCTCAAAATCTCTTTCGGGTTTCTCTCTGGGGTTGGTGGCCGCAAATGATAGCCATAAACCTCTTTAAATAGGTCTCAAACCCTAGAAATTAGGGTTTTATTAAACAGCATGGACTCGCCGAGTCCAGACGCGAACCCGCGTGCAAAAACCGCGAGCCTACTCGGCGAGTTTAGACTCCAACTCGCCGAGTCTCCTCACATCGATCAAAAATAAAAAGAATAAAATAATATCTAGGAATCCAGGTGTTACATGTTTTCTTGTTAACAAAGGGTCACTCTGATGAAGGCTAGTTATGGCACCGAAGACTCCCGCACCTCAACTTTAAAGATATCAACAAGCTCGTTCTTGGTGATCATGTGCGAGGTAAGTTTATACTTGTTATTGTAAATACAAAGATCATCGAGCCTCTTGAGCTTCTTCATACTGATCTATGTGGACCATCTGCAATTGAGAGTATTGGCGGTAGTAAGTTTATACTTGTTATTATTGATGATTTTTCTCGTTTCACTTGGGTATATTTTCTTAAACAGAAATCAGAGGCTACTCCAAAGCTGAAGAACTTTAAAAAGCAAGTGGAAGTTCAGTTACGAAAGCTAGTTCATAACTTCAGAAGCGACAACTGATTAGAATTCAAGAATAAAGAGTTTGAAGAATTTCTAGCTGAAAAGGGAATCACACACAACTTCTCTGCTCCTTACACTCCACAGTAGAATCGAGTAGTTGAAAGACACGACGGATCTTTACGTGAAGTAGAACCATGCTTAGCTTCGCTTCTCTTCCTCTGTATTTTAGGGCCGATGCTATCGCTACTGCTTGCTATACCCAGAACCGATCCTTTCTCAATAAGCGATTTTCTGTCACTCCATATGAAATTATTAATAATCGCAAACCTAACGTAAAGTTTTTCCTCTGTATTTCGGGGCTGATGCTATTGCTGCTGCTTGATGAACCAGAAAAGGCCATAAACATTGAAGCGAAGGCAGCCGATAACAAAATCGATAACCTAAAGAAGATAATCAATGACGTTGCAAAAGACATGGAAAGTGAACCCCAGAGTCCAAACGAACCTCATGCATCAAGCAAACTTCCAAAAGATAGCATGCCACTGTAGGGGGAGGAGTCGCCTCCATCAAGTAAACCAGATTCGCCTCTCCAAGGGGAGAACCCATCACCAACCATGACCCATGAAAGTCCATTCGAGGGGGAGCCTTCTAAACCTATTTCTGAAACAATGTCATCATTCGAGGGGGAGAATCATAGTACAGATACTGATGATGATCAATCAAAATTTGAATAAGTTGTAGATGCCGAACTGGATCCTGCCTACGATCCGAATTACCCTACACTCACTAAATGGAAAAGAGATCACCCGAAAACACAAGTGATCGGTGAATCATCTGAGGGAGTCCTTACACATTCTCAAGTTAAAGCGAAACAATCTGCTTCATTCTCTCAAGTGGAATATTGTATGTTTAATTCGTTTGTCTCCAAGATAGAACTGAAAACAGTCTACACTGCACTCGATCATTTTGATTGGGTCCATGCTATGCAAGACAAACTCAATGAGTTTGAGCGAAACCGAATCTGGAGACTGATTCCTACTCCAAAGGATGCATTTGTACTTGGTTTAAAATGGGTATTTTGCAACAAGATGGATAAAGAAGGGAATGTGATACGGAACAAAGAGAGACTTGTAGTGAAAGGATATTGTCAGGAAAAAGGGATTGATTATGAAGAACCTTCGCTCCGGTAGCAAGGTTAGAATCCATGCGTATCTTTCTAGCATATGCAGCGCATAAGAATTTTGAAGTTTTTCAAATGGACGTTAAGTGTGCTTTCCTGAATGGGGAGTTGGAAGAAACCGTATATGTTGAAAAACCACTAGGTTTCGTGAATGAAAAATATCCTAATCATTACTACATTCTCAACAAGGCATTTTACAGTCTAAAGCAAGCCCCTAGAGCCTGGTATGAAACTTTAACTCGTTTTCTATAAATGCCTAAATTTAAACAAGGTTCGTTGACCAACCTTCTTTCGCAAGAAAGAGGGTGACCACCTAATGATAGTCCAAATTTATGTCGATGACATCATTTTTGGTTCCACAAATCTCAACTTAACAACTAAATTCCGAAAATTGATGGAGACTAAATTAGAGATGAGCTCAATGGGTCCAATTAACTTTTTCCTTAGCATGAGCATAAGACAGGGACCAGAAGCTATATTTATCAACCAGGAGGCTTACACAAAGACTTTGCTAGCAAAATTTGGAATGATGGGAGACTCAAGAGTGAAGGTTCCATTGGATTTCGGGACGAAGCTGACACCATCCCTAGATAAACCAGCTGTTGACATGACCCTCTATCGTCAGATGATAGGGTCATTAATGTATCTTACAACTAGTAGACCGAATATCATGTTTTATGTTTGTTATTGTGTCAGGTTCCAAGCCAATCCACGCGAACCTCACATGGTGGCTGTTAAGAACATCCACAAATATTTGAAGCGAACCATGTCTCTCGGAATATGTTTTCCAGCCAAATCAGGCTTCTTTGTTCAAGCATTCTCTGATGTCGATCTTGGAGGATGTGGTCCAGACAGAAAGAGCACAACTGGAGGTTGTCAATTCTTGATGATAAACTCGTCAGCTGGCAATCCAAGAAACGAACATGTGTATCCCTATCCACTATCGAAGCTAAACATATTGCCGCAACATCTTGTACATCACAGGTCGTCTGGATCCAAAGCCAACTAAGAGATTATGGCCTGAATATGAAGAAAATTCCCCTGTATTGTGACTTAGAAAGTGCAATTCGTATTTGTCCCAACCCAATGCAGCAATCCATGACGAAACACATTGCACTGCGATATCACTTCATCAGGGATCACGTAGAAGATGGTAATATCGAAGTTCACTTCGTTCGATCTACTGATCAGTTGGCTGACATATTCACAAAAGCTTTACCTGAAGCAACTTTCAATAGAATACTCCAAGGCTTAGGAATGATGGAAGCTGAATCTGTACCGAAACCATCTTCGCTTCATTAAGTTTCACATTCGCTTTTGCCTCCTTAACTATTAACAAGCGAAATAGAGCGAAGGCTCGGTCTATTTCGGTTCCGGATTTTTCGGTAACCAAATTGTACCGAACGCTCGGTATATTTCGCCTCATCAATACAAAGGCGAACGCTGGGCTGATTCTTTATCTATACTTTTTGTACATTTATTTTTCCTTTCTGTTTTTACGTCTTTTCAGAATAATCTAAAATACAAAAATATTTTTCCTTACTGTTTTTATGTCTTTTTTAGAAAAATCAAAAATACAAAAGTATTTTTCCTTTCTATTTTTTTTCCTTTTCAGATATATAAAAACACAAAAATATTTTCTTATATTCAAGGTTGTAAAAATCGTTTGATGGTAGCTCGATGGTCGACAAGTGTTAAGGAATTAATCGGTCTTGGCGGAGATTAATCGAGGATTAATCGGGGACCATAGATTATTAATAAAATATTAAAAATAATTAAATATTAATATATCTTAAGAAAAAACAAGTACTTCAAAATTAGAAAATAAGAAAATTTGTAATTTGAAAATTTGGAAATACGAAAATATGAACATTTTGGTATCATATTTGAAATTTTGAAAATTTTAAAATTTTGAAGTAAAAAAAAGAAAGTTGGTTTTTTGAATTTTTTAAAAATTTTTTGACCTTTTTTTTCGAGTTTTTTTTTTGACTTTTTTCGACTTTTTGTGACTTTTGTTGGCTTTTATTGACTGATTAATCCCGCCAAACCCGATTAATCATAGATTTCCGATTAATGCCCTAATCCTCGACGGTTGGAGAACGCCAAGCAATTAATCCATGATTAATCGCCGATTAATCCCGATTTCTACAACCATGCTTATATTTTCTCTGATTTCTACCAAACTTGGTGCTTGTCTCAACTATGAATCATGGGAAGGTATATACTCTTACTCTATATACTACCTAAGTGTCCCTAGAAGCATGTTGTTGTATGTTGTCCAAAGTCTTAAAGACTCTAAGTGAAGCCTTACTGATTCGATATATACATATTGTTTCGTCCCAATCAGGCTGCAAAAATCACTTAAGCCATGAGCTACCTTACTCTTCTCACAATGAGTTAAGAGTTTTCTGCTCAGTCCTAGTAGTATAGCAGAGGTACTTTCGGTTCTTTAACCACCTTCATACTTTTCTCCATCTCATTACGCTTCATAAACGTAACCCTTGAGACTCTCAGCATTTACCACTGATGTTTGTGGTTATATAATATATGTGTTAATGATCTTAGTTTCGTTTCACCACGTACTAAGTGAAACCCAAAATCCAATTCCATTACTGAATTGACGGTAAACAATCAAATGTTCTAGTTTTTCACCCACGCATTAATGGAACCACTTTTGTGGTCGGTACCTTGAAATCTCTTTTATTTTTTTTGTGAGATCTTTATGAAATGTTCCAACACAAGGATATTTCTACCCAAAAGATCCAGGTTTAATTTTGTTTTGAGATTTGTATATTATCACCAAGTCGCTGAAAAATGCACCAACCTACTTGATGTTTTTTTGGCTACACTGGCCACACAAGTACTTCACTCAACTTTCGGTCTTATATCAAGGTCCGTAGTTCAGTTGAAGCGATATCCACCCTTATAACCGAATATTGAAAAGATCCCTTTCATTGATTCTTAACAAGCATTTGATCGTACTTCAACGGGAAACCACTCAGACACTTCTCAGTCTCTCTTGACTTTGAAGGATGTGATTCGTGCCCGGGATCCACAATTTTGTGTCTCTAAAGACATCACTAATATCCCACATCAATAACTTGCTTTATTTCTTTTTCTTTGGCACACTCTTGCACGAAGCTCTTTATGATCTTCCAAAGTCTGGTTCGTGGTTCCAATGGCAATTTGCTAACTTATTGTTTCGCTTCTACAACACAACGGTGTTCTTGATTTAAAGAAGTGACAGGTGCTCAGTCCATCTTTTGAATATGAATCGAAAGGGAGAATTGATTTTGAAAAGGAATTTGAAACGATTGGTTTTGCGGAGAAGATGAATGGATAAGATTTTGAAAAAGGCGCGTAAATTTGAAACGTTAACCTATCGTCACGCCACATGACACGCTTTTCGGGGAAAGACAGTTGTCAAATCGCAACTTTTTCAGCGCCGTTTCAGATCATCATGCTATCATCATTAATTGATATTTCTCTCTCCTGGAGATCTTATAAAGGATTTTGTTTCATTCCATTTTTCTCTTTACAAAAACTCTCAAGATATTTCAAGGCGATTTCTTCTTCTAATGTTCATCTTCCTCACCAAGCTTCAACAATGGCAGACTCTTCTTCAGTTCAAGAAAACACCGCTCAATCCTCTCACCTCACAATCAAGACCAACCACAATCTGATTATCAACTTGGTGCCTTACAAGTATGATCCCTACATCTAGCAGATCGTCAAATGCCTGAAAGACTAACCACTGGTGAATGCTCTTACCAAAGTCGATGTCGTTCAATGTCCCTTCTTTCTTAGGTTTACTCTTCAGCAAAATACGTTAAGGCCGATGAAAGGATTTTATTTGAGATTTTTGATAAGAAGACTTCTGTCTCAAAAGCTAGGTTTTGCTCTCTTTTAGGGCTACCTTATGCAGACTCCATGGTGAACCCTAACTCGATTTATATAGTTCAACTCTTTGAAATGTTCTACAATATGGGGTATACTGAGATTTTCACCACGATTACAAAGGTCAATAAGTCCTGCCTTCCTCCTCAATGGAATGGATTGTTTACTCTTCTATCTAAGATTTTTTTTGAACATGTTGCTGGTTCTGATGGTGCTAGCAAGGATTTCATGACTATTCTTTATGGTCTGTGTCATGGAATCAATTTCGATTATGGGTCGATTCTTTGGACTTAGTTGATTCAAAGTTTGAATTGTTCATCTCGTCATACTAAGATTTCATGTGGGAGATTCTAGACTATTATCACTCAACGAGCAATGGAAAAGTTTCAAGTTCCAGTGATGGCAGATTCTATAATGTCTGCAATTGCTACGTTTCACACCAAAAAAATCATTATGGCAGATTTCACCAAATTTCCATTTGTCGGTTCAATTCCAGAATCTATGTATCAGTGTGTTTCAAAGGTTAGTAAGCTCATCAATGAATAGGAAAAGCTTCTAGCCACAGGGCCGAGACCGTTAACCCCTGGGATGCAACAATCGCTTGATATGGCTGATAAATCAGATAAACGGGGCAAGAAAGGAGATACGAGGATGGAAATTCAAGAAGGGCCGTCCTCTAATCCTGTCACACCTAAGAAGCGAAAGGGTTCCACTGCAGACCATTCGGCTCCTAAGAAGCGAAAGCTAAAAAAGATGGCACACAAACCGAAAGCTCCATCATCCAGTGACGGTGAATATATTCCTTCAGATCAAGATGTTGAAGTTGAACTAGACCCAGAGAAAGACCAGTCTGATGATTCGGTCCGTGAAGTCTCTCTAGAGTTAATCCTTACTAACACTATTTCATCTCCACCTCCTTCTCCTCATCACACTACTGTTTCGATTTCTATCGCTCCATGCCCTCCTGCAACTTCCATTCAAACTACCACTTCTACACATGTACCACCACCATTATTCACCGAAGCAACCACCACCACTACTTCTACTGTACCTACAGCTCTTGTCAACGCATCTGAGGCAGGGGCATGAACTTCAGGTGTTGAAACCCCTGTTACCTGAAAACCTTTGTCTCCAATAAACTCAGACGAATCAGATACTCTTCTTGGTGGCGCAGATATGAATTTTGATACTTTTCACTACAGTCCTTACACTGTTCAGATGATGAAGATGACGATGCCCCAGTCACCAAGAGGCATCTCAAGGTGTTGAATGAGAAGTTTGATTCTCTGCACGCCTCTTCATCCCATTCCTCCACTTCGGCATACTCTGATGCTGCTATTCAAGATCTAGTGGCTACCCTGGTCCAGCAACATGAAACTTCTGTCGAGAAAGCAACCAAAGCAGTCGATGACTCCTCCAAGACAACGACCGAAAATGTCAAAAAACTAATGTCCGATGCTAAAGAATTTATGAAATCTCTACAGGCCGAGTTGCAACAAAATACAAACACAATTAATTCTTCTGTAGAGAAACTTGTTTCTTCTCTCCAAGCCGAACGAGTGAAATTTGAAATTGTTCACTCTGACATCCAAACTGATCACTCAAAGCTCCAAAATTCTATCAACTCTCATCTAGACAAACTTTAGGCTGATTTAGCAATGGAAAATAAAGTGATGGATGAGATTTCTCGACAAGCCACTTTGCTCAAAACTCAATCTATCCTGCTCACCCAAGCACATAATGAGATTGTTGATCTCAAGACCGAACGTGCAGTTATGAAAACCTGTGTTAGTGATGTTCATGCTCTTCTGGTCGATCTCCTGGATGTCCATGATATGGTTCTCACCATCACCATCAGGAGATGTTTGGCTGAAAAATTACGTCGTACACTTGCACTTCTGAGCAGAGTCGAAGGTGTTTTGGAGGCATGTGTCCCTCCAAAACAAAGGGGAGAAGCATGTCAAGCTCCACCAAAACAAACCCCCACAAGCCACACTCCAACAAGTACAAATGTTCCACCTCCTCCTGTTAAACCAAATGTCACCAAAGAACCGAAGGATAATGAAGCTTCGGGTTCAACGATTCAAGACAAAGGAAAGAAAATCATTAGTGAAAGTGGAGAAGAAGATGTGAATCAAGAAGAGTTGTTAAAGCAAACTCGTGAAACCGAAGAGAGGGAAAGAAAAGATAAAGATGCCCATGACATTTTGGAACGAAGTAAATATCTTTTTCCACTATGGACATTGGAAAACCTGCTGAAGGAAGCGATTGAATCCTCAAGTACTCATTGGCTTGAACCAGTCATTTCTTTTGACTTGGTTAATTCTAAAAACTCTTAATTCGATATGCCGATCACCCGAAGGGAATTTGTTTTTCATTGTTTTGAGCCAATCGCTTTTGTTCCCTAACCTGACCCGAAGGTTGACAGAGAACAAATTGATTATTACCTTACTTTCTCGCAGCCTCAATACCTAACCTGGAGTGCAAAGAAGATTACTACGGTCAAGGTTTTGAAGCCAGTTCTTGAGGGGAAATTTATCAATGTGAAGTTCCAGATTACTCGTGGTTTTGTAGATCCGGCTCATGAAATTTCTCTTGCTGATATGTTAAATCTCAATCCTCATGACTAGATTTTGTTGACTAACATTTTGCTATCAAACGAGTAGAAGTACGAACCCATTCTTGATCACATAAAGAGAATGTCGGTGTCGTATATACATGAAGTAGCAAAGCTTGATCAGGGGATTGCTTCAGATCTGAGGAAGAAGCCTACTGTCAAACCCATTGTCAAAGCTAGTGATGTGAACAAGATGCGTATGGGCAAGATTGACACCGAACACTTGACGATGATGTTTACTAAAGATGTTGGAGGTTCGGCTCCTCCATTAAAGTGTCTGTTCGCCTTGTCTGACAAGAATCTGTTTTCCACTGTTGCTCTTGAACATATTCTTGATATAATAAATAGATGTAAATGCAATGATAATGCTACAAAGAAGATCTTCAATAACATGCTTCGGTGGTATATCAACTTTCGTCGCACTACTCTTGCTATTATATTGAAGTTGTTCAAAACAGTAAAGAAGACCACGCAGGTTCTGTAGCAGTAATCTATCACCTCAATTGACACATAGAGGGAGATTGTTGAGTTAAGAAGTGTTGCGTCATTAGGCTTTTGGTCTAAGTCTATTATTCTCACGGTATTGGGCTTGTCCAGCCGTGTTTCGTTTATTAGGGTTTACTTTATATAGTGAATGCAAGCACAACAGTATGTACGCTTTTGTAGCTTATTAATCATTCTACATAAGTGTTGATTCATCTGGTGTTCTTATTTACATTGTGTTCATGATTTATCTGATTAAGAATCTTATCGATATAAAGGTTTTTAATCTCATCAGGTTCAAACGATGGGGCATGAGGAGGCCATGAGGGATCCCACCGTGGTTACTGGTATGTTTCTCCTAAATAACTTATACGCATGCATACTTTTCGATAGTGGTGCGGAGAAACATTTCATGAGCCACTAGTTTAAACACTTACTCAAACAGAAACCCCAGTCACTAAATGAAACATTCACCATAGAAAAGGCCAATGGAAAAATAGAAAGCACTAAAGATATATTTGTAGGATGCACACTAACTCTAAACAATCATTTCTTCCGAATCGACCTGATGCTGCTCACAATAAGTAGTTTTGACATTATCATTGGCATGGATTGGTTAAGTCCTCACCATTCCAACATTTTGTGTTATGAAAAGGTCGTTCGCCTTAACCTACCAAATAGTGAAACCATCGTCATTTATGGCGACAAACCCGACATGAATCTACAAATCATCTCTTGCATCAAGGCACATAAGTATCTACGCATCCAATACCATGCCTTCTTAGCCCAAGTGGTGGATGAGGAGCAAGGAATAAAACACATCAAAGATATTCCCGAGTTCTATAATTTTCCCGATGTATTTCCAGAGGACCTTCTGGGAATATCACCTGTATGCCATGTCGAGTTCAGAATCGACTTGATTCCTAGAGCCAACCCCGTAGCCAAATCCGCATACCGCTTAGCACCGGCTGAAATGCAGGAACTGTCCAGCTAACTGAACGAGCTGTTGAGCAAAGGATTCATCAGACCCGACTTCTTGCCATGGGGAGCACTGTCACACCCCAAAACCAAGAACGACGGAAACGTTCTGGGGCAGAGGACGTCATGTAAAGTATCACAACACAGTAAATGTAAATAAGCAAACAACATCATCCATTGCATTAAATATATAATTTTAATACAAGCGTGTTCTGTACAGTTTTAGACACCAAAAATAATATGTAAATCAAAATACTATGATGAGCCTTGAATGCGCTCCATCTTCTCAAAAGCTGGCATCGGTACCTGTCTACTGATGACCTGAAAATACAAGTTATTTTGAAAGAGTTTATCAGCATTAAGCTGGTGAGTTCATAAGTATTTTAGTGTCGATGTTTGTTGTCAAAAACGTTTGAACCTGTCTCAATGTATAAGTTGTAAAATGTAAGTAAGTGTTTGAAAAAGTTTGAATCTCTCAGAAAAACCTATATTTTCTATTAAAGTAGCCTTCTACCAAGGCACAACTGTTTTGTATGTTCGTTTGATGTAAAAGTGTGTAATTTCCCAAGTGTAACTATCTTTTAACAAAATATAGTTTGTACATAAATGGTTAAGTGAGGTTATCACTAAAAATGTAATGGGTAAATCATTGTAGTACTGTAGTTTTGTATTATAGGAACTACTGCTGTACTAACTACCTTAAACCGGATTTATATTAAGGTATAATGTGATAATTGCACCATACTATCAACTGATAACAACAACATAATGAATGGTCGTAATAACGGAATGACGTTTGGCACCCGCAGACCTGCAGGTCCGGCTGTAGCTAGCAGCAAGGTGTAGGATAGTCAATCCAGTATAGATCTATACGCAAACTCACGCTCTCCCTCCAAGAGAATTTTGGCTACAACTTGGGCCATGACATTTAAGGCATGCTCCGACACAGTGGATCACAATTGTTAACGTGTTCATGTATATGTAATGTTTCTCGTTCTAGTATAGTTGTATATGTTCTGTTTCTAGTATAGTTGTATATGTTTTGTTTCTAGTATAGTTGTATATGTTCTGTTTCTAGTATAGTTGTATATGTTCTGTTTCTAGTATACTTGTATATGTTCTCTCCCTAGTATAGTTGTATATGTTCTCATAGTAATGTAGTGTATAGACTCATGAATGAACTGACTCATTGATCCAGCAGTTGTAATAGTATGATCCTGTGTTACCCCGATGGTAACTTACTAATGATGTGTCTAGTACATATGAATAAGGAAGTACTTTTATGTCTATATATGTATATTTGATATATAATTAATATGGAAACGACCTTCGGATGGTCACCCGAAATTCCACCAGACCACATCCAAATCAAGGAAAAGGAAATAGGGCAGATGGCTTTCCTAAGTCCTTTAAACATTATTTATACATCTATACATATATGGGCATGCAATTTATAAGAAGTAAAACAAAGTTTAAATAAAAGCATTTGATAAGTAAAAGAGTTTGTAAAACATTTTGAAGTAAAACAGTTTGATAAATAGTTTGGATAGTGATAAAATCATTGGTTTCCTAGTTATTAATCACATGTGATTAATGAAATCACATGTGATTGAAGCAATAACTATATGTATTTAACTTGTATCCCCCCATAAAGTATTTAAAACATTTAAAATCATTTGAAAGCTTAAATTAAGGGGTATGAACTCACTTGTGGTGAGCTGTTTGGATTGTAGTGTCGGATACCGTGCTAGGTGGCAAACGGAGACTTGCTTACACGCACGAGCCTAGTTATCATATAATAAGCATATATATAACTAATTAGCCAAATAATAACTTAATAAAATAAGTTGGGACACTCAGGAACATGTAAACACTTTGTATAAGTGTTATAGGTCCTAAGGGTTGCATCTAAGTCAATACGGGACAAGGCATAAGGGTTTAATGTACCAAAAGACCTTGTATAAGAGTTCACCACCCAACAAACCCCACCCTTGGAGTTTACGGTCGTAAACCCTTGAGTTTACGGCTGTGAACTCCACACTTAATGGTTTTGGGTGTTTTGAAGTGTCAAATGAATTCTAGAATAAGCCTAGCATTGTTGGAATAATCCTTGAAGTAGTTTAAGGCCCTAGAATGCTCCATAGAGGAATTTACGGCCTAAAGACCATATCCCCTAGAGTTTACGGCCGTAAACTCCTATGGGGTGTTGGTTTTAATTCTTTTAAGTCCCTTGCACATAAAGGATAGCTTCTAGGTTTTTGTTTAAGGCTAAAGGGGACATTAGGCACACATTTGTGCCTTTACTTGGAGTTTATGGCCCAACAGATGTTCCTTGGCCGTAAACTCCCTTTAAGGGATGGATTTCATGTAATTTACTCCCCATTCAAGTCATAAGTATTAGAGGGTAATTGTCTTAAAGCCTTAGGGGTGTTTAGGGCACTCTTAGCCCTTGAAAAAGGTGTTTACGGCCCAAGAGCATATCCTTGGCCGTAAACTCCTAAAACTAAATGTTCTTGATTAATTTCTAGCCCCTAAAGTTCATACATAAAGTCCCTAACTAGATACCTAACATGGAAATGAGACTAGGTAGCTTTTAGGCCTTGTTTTGGAGTTTACACCCCAAGAACGTTCTTGGGCCGTAAGCTCCCGGATCTTGCATTTTAGACATGTAACTAATGTTATTAAGCACATAACAAGTATTAAAACACATCTAGGAAAGTAGAGTCACAATCTGGGATGAAAACCCAAAGATCCGTGAGAGAGAAAATGGCTTTTCTCTATTTGGAAATGTGAATAATGAATTAATTAAATTCAGAAATCTATTTATAGTCCTGAAATATTTTGACAGAAAATATTTTTATTCTTGAAATTGGACTATAACATTATGAAACTTGGAATGCTCAAATTTCACAAAACCAGGAGCATCCACTCTCCTGATATCTCCTTAAACGTAAACCCTAAAGTACACAAACTTGAATGGAAATGTCTGAAAATCACTGAAACTGGACTAGCTTCTATTGAATAGATAATGTTCGTACAAAATGGAAATTTCGGGTTGTCACATCATCCCCCTGTTAGAAGGAATTTCGTCCTAAAATTAGAATTTAAGCAGATATGAAGTTACAACAATCAAGCGAAAAGATGAGGGTATTTCGTCTTCATCCGATCCTCGCGTTCCCAAGTGAATTCCGGTCCACGCTTGGCGTTCAAGTGAACCTTCACGATAGGGATACGACTTTGCTTCGTCTGCTTGACCTCACGGTCCATGATCTCCACTGGTTCTTCCACGAAGTTGAGGCTCTCGTTGATCTCGATTTCGTTGAGAGGAATTACAAGAGTCTCGTTGGACAGACACCTTTTCAAGTTAGATATGTGGAATGTAGAATGTATGTTACAAAGTGTGTCGGGTAGGTCGAGTTTGTAAGCTACGGGGCCGACTCTTGCAAGAATCTCGAAAGGCCCTATGTACCTCGGATTAAGCTTCCCACGCTTGCCGAAGCGTATCAAGCCTTTCCAGGGTGAGACTTTAAGAAGGACTCGGTCTCCCACCTGAAATTCCAAAGGTTTTCTTCATTTATCGGCGTAGCTCTTTAGTCGGTCTCTAGAGGCTTTTAATCGTTCACGGATCTGAACGATTTTCTCTGTCGTTTCCCGAATGATTTCCGGATCGGTGAGAGTACTGTCAGAAGCTTGCCCCCTGGCTAATTGGGTATCACCCACCTCAGCCCAGCACAGAGGGGATCTGCACTTTCGGCCGTAGAGAGCTTCAAATGGAGTAGCCTTGATGCTCGTGTGATAACTGTTATTATAGGAAAATTCGACAAGGAGTAAATGAGTATCCCATGCTTTCCCAAAGTCAATTACATAGGCTCGCAACATATCTTCCAGTGTTTGGATGGTCCTCTCACTCTGTCCGTCGGTCTGTGGATGGTAGGCTGTGCTCATGTCCAGCCTTGTTCCTAGGGAATGTTGCAGTGATTGCCAGAATCTTGAGGTGAACCTACTATCTCTATCGGAGATAATGGAAATAGGTACACCATGTAGCCGTACGATTTCCCTAATGTATGTTCTCGTAAATTTCTCCATCTTGTCGGTTTCTTTGATAGGCAGGAAGTGTGCAGACTTGGTCAATCTATCGACGATGACCCATATGGTATCAAGTCCACCTGTTGTCTTGGGCAACTTGGTTATGAAATCCATAGTGATCCGCTCCCACTTCCATTCTGGGATCTCTGGTTGTTGCAGTAAACCAGAGGGCTTCTAGTACTCGACCTTAACCTTTGCGCAACTAAAGCATTTACTTACGAAGGTAGCAATCTCTGCTTTCATATTAGGCCACCAGTATAGCTTTTTAAGATCCAGATACATCTTATCTGAACCTAGATGGATGGAATACCGAGTGTTGTGCGCCTCGGTCATGACCAAGTCTCGGAAACCACCGTGTTTCGGTGTCCAGATTCGGTTCATGAAATATAAAGCTCCGTCACCCTTGGCTTCTAAATTCTTGTCCATTCCTCTAAGGGACTCACTCATCACATTTTCAGGTTTCATGGCCTCAAGTTGAGCCGCCTGAATTTGCTTAGACAAGTGTGAATGGATGGTTATTGATAATGACTTGACTTTGCGACCAGAATATTCCTTCCGACTTAGGGCGTCTGCTACTACGTTGGCTTTACCCAGATGATAACGAATATCGCATTCGTAGTCACTGAGTAGCTCGACCCACCGTCGTTGTCTCATGTTGAGCTCCTTCTGATCGAAAATGTGTTGTAAACTCTTGTGGTCGGTAAAGATAGTGCTCTTCGTTCCATACAAGTAATCTCTCCAGATCTTCAGAGCAAACACCACTACTCCTAGTTCAAGATCGTGGGTCGTATAGTTAACCTCGTGTGTCTTCAACTGTCTCGAGGCGTAGGCGATAACCTTACCTCGCTGCATCAGCACACACCCGGGCCCTTGATTTGATGCATCACAATAGACTACTACGTCTTCTATTCCTTCGGGAAGGGATAGTATTGGTGCGGTGCACAAGGCTCGCTTGAGCGTTTGGAACGCTCTTTCTTGTTTCTCTTCCCAGTCAAAGGCCACGCCTTTCTGGGTCAGGGTCGTAAGAGGTTTCGCTTTTCGGGAGAAGTTCTGAATGAATCTGCGGTAATAGCCAGCGAGACCTAGAAATTGACGAATTTCAGTAGGCGTCTTGGGTGCTGACCAGTTCTCAATGGCTTTAATTTTGGATGGGTCCACGTGGATTCCCTCTTCGCTTACCACGTGTCCTAAGAATTCGACTCTTCGGATCCAAAATTCACATTTTGAGAACTTCGCATAAAGTTTCTCCTTTTGTAAAGTCCCTAGAACTTGTCGCAGATGATCGCCATGCTCTTCCTTGCTTCGAGAGTAGATCAGGATGTCGTCAATGAAAACGATGACGAACTGATCCAAGTAAGGTCGGCATACTCTATTCATCAGATCCATGAAGACTGCGGGCGCATTGGTCAATCCGAATGGCATCACCACGAACTCGTAGTGTCCGTAACGAGTTCGGAAGTCTGTCTTTGGCACATCCTCCTCTTGCACTCGTAACTGGTGATATCCGGATCTCAGATCAATCTTAGAAAAATAGTTCGCCCCTTGCAGTTGGTCGAATAGATCATCTATGCGAGGCAGAGGGTAACGATTTTTGACCATCAGTTTGTTAAGTTCTCTGTAGTCGATACACATACGGAATGATCCGTCTTTCTTCTTAACGAACAAGACCGGTGCTCCCCAAGGTGAGAAACTTGGTCTTATAAAGCCCTTGCTGAGCAGTTCGTTAAGTTGACCAGAGAGTTCCTGCATCTTAGCTGGTGCTAAACGGTAGGGCGACTTGGCTACTGGGGTAGCTCCTGGGACTAAGTCGATTTTGAACTCGACCTGTCGTTGCGGAGGTAACCCAGGTAGTTCTTCTGGGAAAATGTTCGGGAAGTCGCTCACTACTGGGATGTTCTTTAGTTCTTTCGTTTCGAGGTTCGTGTCGACGACGTGAGCAAGGAATGCATGGTATTCTTTGCGCATATATTTCTGTGCTTAAATACTTGATATAATGCGAAGACTCGCACCAGGTTTGTCGCCGTAGACTATAAGAGTTTCGTTAGACGGGAGGTTTAGTGGGACTGCTTTCTCGTAGCACATGATGTCAGCGCGATGAAGACTTAACCAATCCATGCCGATAATAACATCAAAACTTTTTATTGAGACCGGCATGAGGTCGATTGGGAATGAATGGTTATCTAGAGTTAGGATACAACCTAAGTATATGCTATTCGTACTTTCGATTTTTCCATTAGCCATTTCTACTGTGAATTGTTCCTTAAGTGTGTGTGGTGGTTGCTTAAGCATGCGAGCAAATTTATGGTTTACGAAGCTTCGCTCCGCTCCACTATCGAACAGAATGCATGCATAGGAGTTATCAAGGAAGAATGTACCAGTCACCACGGTCGGGTCAGCAACTGCTTCCCCGTGGCCTATAGCTAGTACCCTCCCTGCTCCTCCAGCATTTCTCGCTTTGGGGCAGTCCCTCTTAAAGTGGCCTGTTTCGCCACATCCATAGCAGGTTGGGCTCGCGCCAGAGCCAGGGACTTGGTTGATCGGTTGTGCTGGGAATTTACAGAAACGGACGGTGTGTCCTTTCCTGTTGCAGTTAGAGCACTGGATTTCACGGCAGGAGCCGTTGTGGTGGAAGTTGCATTTGTTGCACTTAGGCAAACTTCCCGCATACTGCTTCCCCGGAGCAGTAGCAGCAGTAGGGGTTACCGCGGCATGCACTGCCACGATTTGTTGCTTCTTGGCAGCTCGCTGCTATTTCTTGTCATCCCAGAATTTCCGCTTAGTGTCAGCGGGTTTGGAGGGTTCCGAGATGGCTCGGGTTGTTGTGGTTGCAGGGGTTTTGACTCCATGGTCAATGAGTCTTTGTGCCAGTCGCTTGGAACTGTCGAAGGTAGTGGGGTTCGATGCTAGGACATTCCCCTGATACGGAGGCAATAGCCCCCATATGTACTTCTCGATCTTTTTCCCTTCAGTGGGAACCAAGTTGGGGCAGAGGGCCACCAATTCGCTAAATCGGGCAGTATAAGCGATCACGTTGGTGCCCTTCATAGTCAGGTTCCAAAGTTCCTATTCCAATTTCTGGAATTCGCCCGTCGGGCAGTATTCCTCCATCATGAGGTCTTTCATCGCTTCCCAGCCTATGTTATTGGCTATGACGAGGGTTAGAGCTTTCACGTGGCTGTTCCACCACGTCAGGGCCTTTCCCTCAAAGGTGCATGCGGCATATTTGACTTTACTCGCAGCAGGGCATGAACAGATTTCGAAGACTGATTCAGTCTTCTCGAACCATTGTGAGAGGGCAATGACTCCGCCGGTGCCATAGAAAGGGTTCGGCTTGCAATTGGTGAAATCGTTGTAGGAGCACTCTCTCGAGCGCACAGGAGTTTCAACCGGGGTTGATTCAACAGGGGTTCCACCTCTACTGGCGTCAGAAGAGTGATACTGAGCCATGGCAGTTGCCACTGCTGCACCTACGGCAACATTCAGGGCTGCAGTATCGATGACCGGGGGCGGTGGAGGTGTAGGGTTATTCCTGGGAGATTTGCGAGGAGGCATCTTTCAGATATAAGTTTATAAAGATAAGGTAAGTGGTAAGAATTAATTTGTAAGAAATCGTGAGAGTGACGCATGGACTAACTAACCATAGCCCAACAGTTGAATGAGTGTTTGAAATCACATCAAGGAATATTAGTAGGAAAACACAAGTGTATAGATTTCTCCCACAGATAGGCAGATGTCAATCATACTGGTATTACTGATGTAATAAATTCAGGGGAAATCGACCTAACAGTAGGTCTTACATCATACCATACAGAAAGTTTGACAGTTCTTAGATTCCTAATTAGAGTACTGAAAGTTAGGAATATTTTACAGACACGTGCTACTTAGAGCACAGATGTTCAAGGCTATTCCTAAATCAAAAGACAGAGATGTACTAGACATCATCTAACGGCGATGGGAATTTCTCGGGCGAGCCCTGAGGTCTGTCACTTGACGAAACACCTCTTGAAGGTGTCGATCCTAAGCCCTCTGACGGGCTCGAAGTTCCAAGACTTCAGCACGGGAGGCAGCCAGCTATTGTTGCAGGGTTTCATTGGTTCTCCGGGTCCGTTCCATGTCTTCTTCAAGACGGCAGATGCGGACTATGTTGACACCTGAGTTGGCATCAATCTCCATGACCCGGTCGATGGCTGCTCGACCTTGCTCGACATTACGAGCTATTCTGCGGATAATGACAGGCAGAGCTCGGTCAGCAGAGCCACCATCGCTGACGTTGTAAAAGGTTCGGTCCCCAAAGTACGGTAAGGGTTGACCCTGTTCATCACTCCAGCGATTCAAGTTGGTTGCCCACAAGGGAGTAGGACCTGGAAAAGCTGGTCGGGGATTGTTGTTCGGGGCTTGACCTACTAGCGGTAGGTTGTTGACTTCAGGCTCGGAGTCAGATCCATCAGAAAAGCCTTCTGCAAGGTGATCATCCAAAGGGATTGGATGCTCATCTTCGAGCTCTTCTTCGATCCACCCGACATTGCCTTCATTTGGAAAGTACGGGTCGCCATGATGGAATCCAGCCATTTAATCTATGCGAGAAGAGAGGTATAAGGATATAGTATACATGTAACTAGTAGTACAAAATACACCTATAGTATTTTAAGTTTTAGTTCTACTGATCTTCTCGTGGTATTGTTGGTAAGTTTTTAGACTTGTTAACACATCACAACCATTCTAGGGCACATGCTAATCACTCTTAGGACCAGCATAGTTGATCAGGTTATGCCATTCCCAAGACTGACCATACATCCCCGAGCTCACTTGTGATATTTAACAATCGTAATACTTTTGTTCTTGTCATTGTGACACTGATTTTAGTATGAATGCAGACTAGTATAATTAATTAAATATTTTAATATTTAAAGTATAGACTCTTGGTAAGAGTGCTTTAATCCCTATTGGGTTAATAGTTTAGTATATCTTCTATGGGTTGATATACTTGATTCACTATAAACAATGCTCTGATACCAATCTGTCACACCCCAAAACCAAGAACGGCGGAAACGTTCTGGGGCGGAGGACGTCATGTAAAGTATCACAACACAGTAAATGTAAATAAGCAAACAACATCATCCATTGCATTAAATATATAATTTTAATACAAGCATGTTCTGTACAGTTTTAGACACCAAAAATAATATGTAAATCAAAATACTATGATGAGCCTTGAATGCACTCCATCTTCTCAAAAGCTGGCATCGATACCTGTCTACTGATGACCTGAGAATACAAGTTATTTTGAAAGAGTTTATCTGCATTAAGCTGGTGAGTTCATAAGTATTTTAATGTCGATGTTTGTTGTTAAAAACGTTTGAACCTGTCTCAATGGATAAGTTGTAAAATGTAAGTAAGTGTTTGAAAAAGTTTGAATCTCTCAGAAAAACCTATATTTTCTATTAAAGTAGCCTTCTACCAAGGCACAACTGTTTTGTATGTTCGTTTGATGTAAAAGTGTGTAATTTCCCAAGTGTAACTATCTTTTAACAAAATATAGTTTGTACATAAATGGTTAAGTGAGGTTATCACTAAAAATGTAATGGGTAAATCATTGTAGTACTATAGTTTTGTATTATAGGAACTACTGCTGTACTAACTACCTTAAACCGGATTTATATTAAGGTATAATGTGATAATTGCACCATACTATCAACTGATAACAACAACATAATGAATGGTCGTAATAACGGAATGACGTTTGGCACCCGCAGACCTGCAGGTCCGGCTGTAGCTAGCAGCAAGGTGTAGGATAGTCAATCCAGTATAGATCTATACGCAAACTCACGCTCTCCCTCCAAGAGAATTTTGGCTACAACTTGGGCCATGACATTTAAGGCATGCTCCGACACAGTGGATCACAATTGTTAACGTGTTCATGTATATGTAATGTTTCTCGTTCTAGTATAGTTGTATATGTTCTGTTTCTAGTATAGTTGTATATGTTTTGTTTCTAGTATAGTTGTATATGTTCTGTTTCTAGTATAGTTGTATATGTTCTGTTTCTAGTATACTTGTATATGTTCTCTCCCTAGTATAGTTGTATATGTTCTCATAGTAATGTAGTGTATAGACTCATGAATGAACTGACTCATTGATCCAGCAGTTGTAATAGTATGATCCTGTGTTACCCCGATGGTAACTTACTAATGATGTGTCTAGTACATATGAATAAGGAAGTACTTTTATGTCTATATATGTATATTTGATATATAATTAATATGGAAACGACCTTCGGATGGTCACCCGAAATTCCACCAGACCACATCCAAATCAAGGAAAAGGAAATAGGGCAGATGGCTTTCCTAAGTCCTTTAAACATTATTTATACATCTATACATATATGGGCATGCAATTTATAAGAAGTAAAACAAAGTTTAAATAAAAGCATTTGATAAGTAAAAGAGTTTGTAAAACATTTTGAAGTAAAACAGTTTGATAAATAGTTTGGACAGTGATAAAATCATTGGTTTCCTAGTTATTAATCACATGTGATTAATGAAATCACATGTGATTGAAGCAATAACTATATGTATTTAACTTGTATCCCCCCCATAAAGTATTTAAAACATTTAAAATCATTTGAAAGCTTAAATTAAGGGGTATGAACTCACTTGTGGTGAGCTGTTTGGATTGTAGTGTCGGATACCGTGCTAGGTGGCAAACAGAGACTTGCTTACACGCACGAGCCTAGTTATCATATAATAAGCATATATATAACTAATTAGCCAAATAATAACTTAATAAAATAAGTTGGGACACTTAGGAACATGTAAACACTTTGTATAAGTGTTATAGGTCCTAAGGGTTGCATCTAAGTCGATACGGGACAAGGCAAAAGGGTTTAATGTACCAAAAGACCTTGTATAAGAGTTCACCACCCAACAAACCCCACCCTTGGAGTTTACGGTCGTAAACCCTTGAGTTTACGGCTGTGAACTCCACACTTGATGGTTTTGGGTGTTTTGAAGTGTCAAATGAATTCTAGAATAAGCCTAGCATTGTTGGAATAATCCTTGAAGTAGTTTAAGGCCCTAGAATGCTCCATAGAGGAATTTACGGCCTAAAGACCATATCCCCTAGAGTTTACGGCCGTAAACTCCTATGGGGTGTTGGTTTTAATTCTTTTAAGTCCCTTGCACATAAAGGATAGCTTCTAGGTTTTTGTTTAAGGCTAAAGGGGACATTAGGCACACATTTGTGCCTTTACTTGGAGTTTATGGCCCAACAGATGTTCCTTGGCCGTAAACTCCCTTTAAGGGATGGATTTCATGTAATTTACTCCCCATTCAAGTCATAAGTATTAGAGGGTAATTGTCTTAAAGCCTTAGGGGTGTTTAGGGCACTCTTAGCCCTTGAAAAAGGTGTTTACGGCCCAAGAGCATATCCTTGGCCGTAAACTCCTAAAACTAAATGTTCTTGATTAATTTCTAGCCCCTAAAGTTCATACATAAAGTCCCTAACTAGATACCTAACATGGAAATGAGACTAGGTAGCTTTTAGGCCTTGTTTTGGAGTTTACACCCCAAGAACGTTCTTGGGCCGTAAGCTCCCGGATCTTGCATTTTAGACATGTAACTAATGTTATTAAGCACATAACAAGTATTAAAACACATCTAGGAAAGTAGAGTCACAATCTGGGATGAAAACCCAAAGATCCGTGAGAGAGAAAATGGCTTTTCTCTATTTGGAAATGTGAATAATGAATTAATTAAATTCAGAAATCTATTTATAGTCCTGAAATATTTTGACAGAAAATATTTTTATTCTTGAAATTGGACTATAACATTATGAAACTTGGAATGCTCAAATTTCACAAAACCAGGAGCATCCACTCTCCTGATATCTCCTTAAACGTAAACCCTAAAGTACACAAACTTGAATGGAAATGTCTGAAAATCACTGAAACTGGACTAGCTTCTATTGAATAGATAATGTTCGTACAAAATGGAAATTTCGGGTTGTCACAAGCGCCGGTCTTGTTCATGAAAAACAAGTATGGATCTTTCCGCATATGCATAGACTACAGAGAACTAAACAAGCTCACTATCAAGAACCGTTATCCCCTACCTCGAATCAACGACTTATTTGATCAACTGTAAGGATCGAGCTACTTCTCAAAGATTGATCTAAGGTTAGGGTACCATCAGCTACGAATTTAGGAGGAAGATATCCATAAGACGACATTCAGAACTCTCTACGGTCACTACGAGTTTATAGTGATACCCTTCGGCTTGACCAATGCACCAACGGTGTTCATCGACTTAATGAACCGTGTGTGCTGGCCTTATGTTGATAAATTCATGATCGTATTCGTCGATGACATACTAATCTACTCATGAAGTAAGGAAGAACATAGTCAGCACCTACGACAGGTCTTGGAAACGTTAAGGGAAGAAAAACTATCAAAGTTCTTGAAATGCGAGCTCTGGATTTGAAAATTAGATTTCTTGGGACACGTAGTCAGCAAGGATGGGATACATGTGGACCCTTCCAAAGTTAAGGCGATTGAAAACTAGGTAGCACCCAGAACACCAATAGAGATACGCGAGTTTTGGGTCTTGCTGGCTACTAACGAAGATTCATACAAAACTTCTCCAAGATTGCGAAGCAATTCACTACCTTGACTCAGAAGGGAGTGACATTCAGCTGGGGGAATACACAAGAAGTCGCCTTCCAAATGCTTAAACAAGCCTTGTGCAGTTCTCCAATCTTGTCCCTCCCAGAAGGGATCGAAGACTTTGTGGTCTATTGTGATTCATCCAAGCAAGGCCTAGGATGTGTGCTTATGCAAAGAGGAAAGGTAATCGCTTACGCCTCAAAAAAACTCAAGACACATGAGGTCAATTACACCTCGCATGACCTACGATTAGGAGCAGTGGTGTTTTCCCTGAAGATCTGGACACACTACCTATACGACACAAAGTACACCATCTTCACATATCATAAGAGTGTACAACACATCCTCAATCAAAAGGAGATCAACATGAGACAACGACGATGGTTTGAACTGTTAAATGACTACGAATAAGAAATTCGTTATCATCCGGGCAAGGCCAGCGTAGTAGCAGACGCCCTAAGTAGGAAGGAATACTACGGCTGCCGAGTAAAATCATTAACCATGACCATCCATTCATACCAAAGATCAAGAAGGCACAACTTGAGGCCTTGAAACCCGAGAATGTCGCAGGTGAGGCCTTACGGGGAATGGATAAAAACTCTGAGGTTAAGGATGACGGAGCTTATTATCTCATGAATCGAATCTGGACACTAAAATTCGGCGACTACAGAGATGTTTTCATGAACGAGGCTCACAAGACAAAATACACTATTCATCCTAGTTCATACAAGATGTACTTGGACCTCAAGAAACTTTATTGGTGGCCAAACATGAAAGCAGAGGTCGCTACCTATGTAGGCAAGTGCCTGACTTGTTCCAAGGTCAATGTAGAATATCAAAAGCCCTCGGGTTTACTACAGCAACAGACATGCCCGAGTGGAAGTGGAAGCGGATAACCAAGGACTTCATAACCAAGTTACCCAAGAAGACGGGTGGACTTGACACCATCTGGGTGATCGTTGACAGGTTAACCAAATCCCACACTTCCTACCAATAAAAGAGACCGACAAGATGGAGAAGCTAACAACAACATACATTAAAGAAATTGTGTGACTACATGGGGTGCCCATATCCATCATATTTGACTGAGATAGTAGATTCACCTCACGATTTTGGCAATCACTACAGAAGTCCTTGAGGACGAAACTCGACATGCCTACAGCTTGTCATCCTCAGACCGACAGGAAAAGCGAAAGGACCATTCAGACGCTAGAAGACATGTTGAGAGCATGTGTGATAGACTTTGGTAAGGACTGGGATACCCACTTACAACTAATCGAATTCTCCTACAATAACAATTATCACAATAACATCAAAGTCGCGCCATTCGAAGCCCTCTACGAACGCAAGTGTAGATCCCCTCTACGTTGGGCTGAGGTGGGTGACATGCATCTAGCGAAAAGACGGGTGCCTGATAGCACTCTCACTGGCCCGAAGATCATACGAGTAACAACAGAAAAGTTCGTTCAGATCCAGGAACGATTAAGGGCATCCCGGGATCAATAAAAGAGCTATGCGGATAAGCGACGAAAACCCTTGGAGTTCCAGGTTGGTGACCGCATACTGTTGAAGGTCTCACCCTAGAAGGGAATGATACGTTTTGGAAAATATGGAATGCAAAATCCAAGGTATATCAGGCCATTCAAGATCCTTGCTACAATCGGCCCGATGGCTTACAAACTTCGACTACCATAGGAACTCAGTAACATACACCCTACCTTCCACATATCCAATATAAAGAAGTGTATGTCTGATGATACTCTTGTAGTTCCACTTGATGAAATCGAGGTAAACGAGAGTCTACACTTCATAGAGGAACCGGTGGAAATCTTGGACAGGGAGATCAAGAGAACGAAACAAAGCCGAATACTAATAGCGAAGGTCCGCTGGATCGCCAAGCGAGGACCTGAATTCAACTGGGAACGAGAAGATCAAATGAAACAGAAATACCCATGACTTTTACTCTAGTTGCAAGAACCCATCCAAGATGCAAATTTTGGGACGAAATTCCCTCTAACGGGTCAGAGTCATGGAAGCTACAATTTGCTAATCAGTTTAAAAGTTATACAAGCAATTATAGTTATTAGATTTATCCAAGTGGGAGACTTTTGAATTAGGTGTCTAAGTCCATAACTATAATTGGTATATACTTGTATTGATAGTAGCATAGTCCGTTTGGGTTGCCCCAAACCTAACAACTGGACAAGATGAATTTGGAGAGAGAGAGAGAGAGAGGTTGATTTATTATTTGAGTAATAAATTGAAATTTATTAATATATTATGAAAATAATATATTTGGTAGAAATCATATTGTTTAATTAATAATTAATTAGAAATTAATTGGAATTAATTTTGGGATTAATTGGATTAATTAAAAGTGTAGGGATTGTTTGATTATTTATTGGAAGTTGAAGAATGAAGGCCCAAGGACCTCATTGGATGAGGTGGACGAAAATCACTTGGTCAAGTCCAAGAGTTTTCGTCGAAGCCCCTTGAATGAGGGGAATGGGCTGCTTGGTCACCAAGCAAGGGGATGTAGGGTTTCCTCCTTAAACCTTAGCTTTGGCACCAAGCTATTTCAGCGATATAAAGGACTTAAGCCTTTCACAATTTCGTGCACTCCTCCTCATTAGAAGATTTGGACGAAATTCTTCTCACATCTCCTCTCTCTATATTCATCATCTTGCTTGTGTTGGGTGTTATTCCATTCACGACAATTTTGGTGATTGCTTCCAAAGGATGAACAAGAAGGTTTCTTTGTTATTTTCTACAATAACAATCAAGGTATGTAACCCTTAACCCTAATTTGGTAATTTCGAAAATATCCTTGTGTTCTTAGGGTTTTCTTTTAATGTTCATAGTTATAGATTTAATGGAGAAAACATAGATCTTTATTAGGGTTGCATGTACACTTAAGAGTTTAAGTTTGTTTGGTTTGCACAAAACCCATCACCGGATTCATTGGACCTTTTAGGATCTCGGTGCGGGTGGGCAAGGTTGCATATCGGCTGGATTTTCCCGATGAGATATGTGACATCTGGAAAATTTTAGAACAAGCAAGGTCTAAATTGTAATTGTGTATAAGTGAATTCACATTGTAAATTTGTTGCAATAAAACTTTGAAACCCAAAAGGGCATTATTTGCATACGTAAATAATTGTAATGAACCTTTAAAAGTCAACAAGTTATAACAAGTCAAGACAAGTCAAATAGTTAGAGCATAAATCAAGAATTAAAACTTTTCTTTAGAGTTTTCGGCCAAGTTCCCCACCAACCTAGTGATTTCGGTTTGCATAGGACCGAAATCACCCTTTAGAGAGTAACCACAAAACCGAAATCCCATGCTAAGAATGCCACTAGGACCAAAAATTCCCTTTAATGGGTGATACCCAACCGAAAACACCATGTGGTGATAGCTTAGAACTCAAAACATGCTAGAACGAAAACAACCCTAGGCTGAAATCCTCCCTAGACCAAAATAACCTTATTAATACTAACTAAATAACCTTATTAATATATTAGAACTTATAATATATTAACCAACTTTAAGTGTTATTTCTCTCATTATAGTCTATCCAAATGCATGATATCATGCAACCCAAATGGACCATGTCGGGTCGGGTCAAGTCTTACCAACTATAGTTATGGACTTAGACATTAATCCAACAGTCTCCCACTTGGATAAGTCTAAAACTATTATTGCGTATGACTTCAAGAACAGATTGGCAATCGTAGCTCTCAAAAGCTTCTGTCGAACTCTGACCTTGTCGATGAACTCTAACCTTTGTCAATGACTTGTCCATTAGATAAGGGATCATATATTCCTCCATTCTAGATATCATATGGACTGAGATATGGATTAAAATCATCCTCCCTGTCCATTTTTTGTTTCCCGATTTCCGATTCATGATGACTGACTGATTGAACAGATCAAATCAGTCCTGGCTTGGCCAAGCACTCACATGTATCATCATTAAATCAGCGAGGGGCCCACATATATCGCTTTTATCCCGAAGGTAAAAGGAATGGATAAAATTTGACTCATATGGCTTGTTCTACTACTTGTTGAATCATACACAAAGGCACGTTTTATAACATCGAGTTACCGAATGCATTTTCGTGCAATCAATGTACAACCAACTCATAGTAACAACTCATATCTCTAGGTTTGAAGAATATAAAATATTATCGTCTTATGATCACTCGTGATAAAATCCATGAAGTGAATCCAATGAGCGCGGGTTGAATCCAATAATCAAAACTTATGAGAACTCATGAGTGTTGTAGCACAACTTTGTCCACCAACATGGACCTCTACAAGCCAACCCATGACAGTCTTGATTCATATGTACTTCCAACATATGACCGACTATGGATGGTTTGAATAACTTAGTCATTCCGGAAGAATAACCTAGTTTATTCTGGAAGTCAAAACATGCAAAATGAAACACAAGAATAATTGAATCTAATATGGTATGAAAACCTATGAACATAAATAAAACGCCTTTTATTTATCACCATATGATTATACATTATTCATTTCATATTGTTTCAGCTATGAACTTTATTCTTGAATTTAAAACAATAGTAGTCCCATGCTCCAAGCATGTACACTATGTTTTTCTAAACAATAGCTTTGCCATACACCAAGTATGCACTCTATGTTTTTCTATGATCCTTACTTTGTGAAATAAACCAACTGACCAAACTTTCAATGATTCTAATTTCACACTCCCGAATTCTTATGGCAAATGCAGGAATTCCAAATTCATGCCATTTTACCGAAATCTATTAGATTCTAAACTTATATGCACTGATTCTCTTGTAATGATTACGCACAAAGTCACAAAGACTTGACAACAAACATTACAGAGCATTCCAAAGGATATCAACTCCTAGGAAACCTCCTTCTTGCATTAAGTTTCCTAATCTTACATAGATTTATTGAACAACTTCCACCTATGGGATCATTTCCATATTCCCCTTTTGACTATCACTTCTGAACAAGAGTTGCCTCTTTTCAGAATATGTCAATATGGTCCTTTCAACAATTAACACTATACTTCCAACTGTCCCTGAGCAACCAATCTTTGGTAAACCTTAGATTGTCCTCAACAATTACTTAATCCTTTTAGTCATATCCAATTCTAGACCTTTTCCCTTCTTAATGCCCTAGGCATTTGGAAAATTTTAGAAAGGATGGATATAGCACATGTAATCGATCCTATATTCGAAGCATATAGGACACGATTCATGATGTCTCACATAAAGACTAAACCAGTTTTTTGCTATAATATTTCCATTTCTATTTGCCATGTTCTCATAATTCAGATTATGAAAAGGGGTGCCGTAATCATAATCGAATTTTAGAACGCAAATAATGAACCTATATATAGAATTTCCTTATGTTGAGCCATTCCAACATGAAATTCATATATATATATATATATATATATATATATATATATATATATATATATATATATATATATATATATATATATATATATATATATATATATATATCCTTGACTAAATTTGATTAAAATCTCAATCTAAGCTTTTAGAATTGAAATGAAGTATAATTTCCTCTCCCTTAATTATAGCAAAACAACTTTTTCAACCCTTGTAGCCTCACGAATTGAAACTTTTGTTTTTCTATAATTAACATTGCTAACTTGCAACCTTTATCATAATTATCATGCTCCCACTAACATGATGATTATTAGCATAACACTTATGCTCCCACTAGCGTTGACATGTACTCAGAAATCAACTAGACTTCTAGAAATAAATACTTTATTGACTTTCTTACCAAAGTTCACATTTCTGATACTAGATTGCTTTGATAAAACTTTATCAATATGATACACCTTATCTTAGATAGCTCACAGGTGTGTCTAAACAATTTCAAGAGCTATGAAAAGGGATGCCATAATCATAGTCTCAATTGTTTAGACCTTTGCCACTTCTCACAAGTCCAGGTTAGTGTGCCGGTTAACCACACACGCTCCACTAACGACTTTGAGAATGCAAATATCACAATTGCTATCTAGCTAAAATCTACTTAGTGAAAGTGTTTCCTCATCATCATTTTCATGAATCAGAGAGAAACCTTGTGACACTTATATTTAATGGTGTATGTGTTCTTATCTATGTGAATTGTCAAAACCATAGTCACAAGATAAGGATAATGACAAATACAAAGTCATATGGACTGAACTCAATATTAATTTCTTGCCATCTGGCAGCTTAAGTGCCTACCATTGCTTCCAAGTTGTTATACAACCAATTGAGAACTCTAAGAACTCATATGTAAAGCCAACTTTAGCTGGAATGGGCACAGAATATGTCAACACGATAGGTTATAAACCTCAGGTCATGTGCTAGTGAAGAACTTCAGGTTTTATTCTTGATTAGTTCTTGAGACTTTCAAGACCTTTAAGACTCCCACTGTCCTCTTTACATATAAGACTCCCTTGTCAAACATCCAAGAGATAGTGCAAATTCTAATCAAGACAAACACTTCACACAATTGGCCTTAGTTGGTCTTTGTTTTCTCCAAAACATCACAACTTACCAATTTCAAATGTACAAGAGTAGAAAACTTTTACTCTTACATTTTACTAGTGTTTTAAACCTTTCTTTTAGATATTTCACTCAACTTACAGTCTTGGAGTATGACTCTAAGACTTGTTTTGGAACGAAGTATGACTTATCTTCTTGATTTGACCACTTCAACAATTCATTGCTCCTCTTCTTAGCTATCAGAATGCACTTAGAGGATGAATTGAGATAAGGTCTTTTAATCATTAAGATGATCATATCACATGATACTAAAGTACTCTCCCATCTTTTCAGATTTGAGAAACTTTTATCCTTCTGCCTAATTTGATTCTTCTTATTCGCCTTGCCATACATTGGAACCTTCTCCAATGTCTCAGAATTACACTTAAGCTTGTAAGTATATCCATATTTACTAAACCTTAGTAAATTATGAGGAATAGTCTTATCGATTTTTGTGGTGGACTCTGACCAGTGCATAAGAATGTGTCCCGATCCCTTAGTCCTTTACTTGACCCACACATCCATGTGAACAAGTAATTAGTCTTAATTTTCCAAAGATGAAAAATTCTCATTCATCATGCTATACAACTTGTATGATTCCAAGTTTTGGTCCAATTGAAACTTGGGTGATGAGAATCTTTCCTTATTTGGTAAATTTAGACATTACCACAAATGAAAGAATCAATTTCATATTTCCACTCTTGCTATTAATGGAATCATATAAGCAACAATTTTTTTCCCCAAATGCCATTGTAAGGATATTTTAAAATAATAAAATCAAATTTTTTCCTTTTATTTTAAAAAATTTCCAGAAAAACTATCCTTTCAGTGCAAAAGCACATGAAAACTTTGTTGTTATCTATTCCTATGCAATATATCATAACTCCTAAGAATTAGCTCAAGAATCCGATCTTCAAACTATGTGATAGAAATCCATCTACGCGATCAGATTGAGCATATTCTTTCTTTAAGTTTCTTCACTTTTCTTTGATTCTTAAAACATCAACATGTGACCCAGTCACATCATGTATCAAGAATCTCAGAATAGAAACTTAGCAGAGTTAGATAGTGGACTTTACCTGAAGTAGAGTCAAACTTATTGACTTTAACATCCTTAGGTAAAATTTGCAGCTTCGCAACTAATGCCCCTTCCTTTGGCAATATAAACATATGGAGCATTTGGTAACGGTACTAATACTATCACAGACTTAGCTTTTCTTTTTACCATTTGGTCAACCGAGTTGACTATGGCCGATCCTTTTCCATTGGGACGAGAATGCTTTTTCTGGATTTCCGGTGTCTTCATTGTCAATGTCCATAAAGTTTTTTAGGAAGTTGATCTTAGCAAATAGATAAGATCATTAAGGGTCTTGTCATAGTCTGTTTCATATGGGTCCCAAAGGAACTCACTATGTGACTTAGAAAGTGATTGAACATCCAACTTTCTCAAGACTTTTACACCCAACTCTCCCGGCTTGTCAATATGTGACTTCATCTCCAAGATGAGATCACACCTAGACCTTGCCTTGCCAATAAGGCTTGCGTGACCTTGAACTTTGTGGGTTAGGGAGAATAATTGGAGGAAGTGGAGGAAGTGAAGTTCCAAGAGATTTGCGAGGATCATAGACGTCTAAACTAGAAATATTTTGGGAGACATTCAAGATAGTTGATTAAAAGTCCTTAATTGGTTTGAAGGTATTTTTGTAGATATTCAAGATGCTGTAATCCAAGCTATAAAATATTTGAAGGTAGGTGAATGAGGATTCACCAATTTCCACCAAGATAAACGAAATGTATTATTAGGTTTTAATTGGTTTTTGAAACTCCTAGATTCTTTTGAGATTCATTGAACTGTTCAATGACATGTTTCAATCTCGAGTGTTCCCTTCAAGTTTTGTGACTAGGATGCCGAGGATCACAAAACAAGGTCTGAAGTAACCATGCAAATACACTTGGTACCCTTAATTATTTACCCCTTAATCGATGTGTCGGTTAACCACACATGCTCCACCGATACTATTATAAATATTAAGTTACCCTTTTCCTACCTTGTTAAGTCTAGGTTATTGTGCCGATTAACCACACACGCTCCACTAACAACTTAAACAATGTGCAAAGTGTAATTTCATGGGTTAGCACCAAATTCACATTTTCCTAAGTAACTAAGATTGGGTATTAATAAGAGTTTAGTTACTTAGTATTTATCATTAATACTTTTAATGAAGGGAGAATTCTAGTCCTTGTCCTATCCGTTCGGCTAACGACCCTCCACCGGTCAAGGAAGCGGTGGTTGAGAGTGGACACCCATTAAACTGTCATTTTATAGGTAGTAACCTTAAACCCCCCTTATAGTTCGGCTTCGTGAACGAGGCCTACTAACGGTAAGACTGGCTTTACTCACATACATCTATATATATATATATATATATATATATATATATATATATATATATATATATATATATATATATATATTAACTTATAATATTATAAAGTATAAGGGTTGAATTTTAACTTTTAAAATTCTAAGGGCTAACTTGGAATTAAAGTATTCATAAGTGAAAACTTTTTCAATTTCAAAACTTGAGGGCCAATTTTGAAACTATTCAAAACTAATTAATTCCATAACTTATGTGTTTAAAGTAGTTTTAATTAAAAAACTCTTCAAGTTCCATAACTTGAGGACAAGTTATGGAAGACTTTAAACTAATAAAAGAATGTAACTTTTCTTTATTTTGTAACTTATGAAATTAATTAAGGTTAAATTTTATTACTTAATGAAGTGACTCTTGAACCTCCATAACTTGTGGACAAGACTCTTCATTTTTTGTAACCATTGCCAACTTTTATGAGTTTTATGAAACTTAAATGTGACTTTTCATATAACTTGAGGACAAGTTACAAAAACATATTTTAGAATCAACTCTTAGATTAATTTGGATTGAAAACAACAAATTCACATAACTTTCTATTAATCTAAGCAACTCATAAGAACAAGATAATTCAAATCAAACTTTTTCATGTAATTATTCTACACCGTAAACTAATACAAAACATGAATCTATTGACAATTATCTTTGAAATTGGATTAGCATGAACATTACCACATAAAAAACGAGTTTATAAGTCCAAAAATAGCTTAGGGTAATATTCCTAGTCCAATTCCAACCAAAACAATCAAATATATGTTGTCTAGGGGTCCAACTCGTCGAGTGCACAAACCAACTCGGAGAGTTGGATGCTGTTTGTCTTGGACTCGATGAGTCCATCAGTGGACTCGGCGAGTCTGCTGAGCAGACAGCATAAAAACTCGATTTTTCAGCCAAATTTGCAAGTATAACAAGAAAACAAGCCTAGTCTCTGATACCACTGATGGGTTTCGGAGAGTTGGATGCTGTTTGTCTTGGACTCGATGAGTCCATCAGTGGACTCGGCGAGTCTGCTGAGCAGACAGCATAAAAACTCGATTTTTCAGCCAAATTTGCAAGTATAACAAGAAAACAAGCCTAGTCTCTGATACCACTGATGGGTTTTGAGCATTCTAAGACTCCTAAGTGTACATGCAACCCTAAATACCTTGGATCTATGTTTTCTCTATTATACATGCAAATATGAACTTTCCAAGGTATTACCCTATCTAGCACACAATACTTGATACTTGGGTAATACCTTTGTTTGATGTAGCTTGTCTTCATGAAGCTTGAGTGCCTAGTGCCCCAAGTGTGACACCTCAAATGGTTCACACAACACCAAATGCACATGGAATGACTTGAGAGAAATGGAAGACTCCTTGAAATCGTCTAGCCCTCATATTCACACTCTAGTCCACGATTTCTTGAGCCATGTGATTCTTTTATATGGTGGCTATTAGGGTTACACTATGTAACTCATAACTTTACCCATTCCTTATGCTCCATGGAGTATCCATGGGTCACCCCATGGACTTAGTCCAACATAAGGAATCTTGGATCACAAGCCTACATACATAAGAATGAATGATTTACACAATCAACCCATATATTTAACTAGTCTCCTTTTGATCACTTAATTAATTCCAAATTAATTCTTCATCAATACTAATTAAATAACCTTATTAATATATTAGAACTTATAATATATTAACCAACTTTAAATGTTATTTCTCTCATTATAGTCTATCCAAATGCATGATGCCATGCAACCCAAATGGACCATGCCGGGTCGGGTCAAGTCTTACCAACTATAGTTATGCACTTAGACATTAATCCAACATAACACACCAACAAGCCCCCGCCCATTCCATTTTCTATAAAATTTATTCCATTCTCTCTTAAGAAGCAAGCCAAAAATCTTCCAAGTTTATTCTTAGAATTTTGGTAAGTTTTTCTTGTTAATCTAGTCTTTTTATACACTATTACGTTAGTTTCATCGTATTTACACATTATTATGTGTTAAAACTCTTAGGATAATAACACCTTCAAAGAGTTCATCAAACACATTCAAGTGTGTTAGGATTGGAAATCTTCACACCATCTCTTCAAACAACCCACAAATCCACTCAAGGTGAGTTCACACCCTCACATTTTCTAGTTTTTCATGTTTTTAGGGGGGGGGGGGGGGGATACAAGTAAATTTTGGTTATCACACAAATACTTGTATGTTTTATCTTTATGTAAAATTATAAGACATTATTTGCATAAGAGATGGTTATGTTTTGAGAAAAACTGGGAGACACATTTGAACAAATGTTAGTATAAGTATATTGTGGAATAGAGTTAATCTCAAAGGATCTAAAAGCTCAACAATAATATAGTTAGATTGTTAGATTGTTAGTTATGGAAAGTAAAGAAATATAAATGACAACAGTTGTTATATCAAGAATACACTTAAACTGATTAATAACAAGGAATGCATTCACTCCAAGTTAGTAAGCGAGATCAAATTTAGTGATTAAGTGTAGAAGACTTGCTCTGAAGAGAGGTTATATTCCAGTAGCAGTTTGATTGTGAAGAGTAATAAGATAGAGAACTGAAGAAGATAACTTAGAGAAATATATTCAGGATAATTTCATAAGTTAACAGTAAGGAGTAAGATGTGAGAAGTAAGGAGTTGTAGTAAGAAGTGTAAATGATACAAGAGAATGAGTCTCTATTTATAGAGATTCTTAAATAAACTACTCTATAAGCAGCCGTGCAAGGCATGCTGGATAATAGAGTACATTACATAAGATAAGTAAAGGAAATAACTAAGACTACAGATGCTGAAGACTTGATGAATCCGGATGCTGAGATGGTTGCGGGAGCTGAACCGTTGCAGTAGTAAAGAGAGGATTGCGGTAGTTGAGTTCAAGAAGGTCACTTTTATGATTCAACAATGTCCCCCTAAGTGACCTCTTTAACTCCGGTTCGGTTATCAAGTTTGAGGAACTTGATCAAAATCCACCAAAATTTTCTAACATTTTCCAGCCAAGTGATTCTTCTTGTGATCTCAAACTTGATTTCAGCAGTAGTGTGCTTTGATCTTTCTATTGCGGCCTTGCAGATGTCAAGTTGCTTCTTGGGCTGGCGGTGCATGGCATTCATCGGAATGAAGTATTTGACATTGTCTGTCTTCCGTTTGAATATGATGCCAAGTTCCGGGAAGTTGGTTGCGCCTAGATGTCTTTCTTCATAGCCTTCGGTAAGCATTGGCACAGGTTCAAGTGGTGGAAGGTCAAATTTCTTGAGGATGGTGGGATGGATGTCCACATCTATTTTGGCAAAGTCACAAATAGTGTCCTTAAGAAAGGATTTAGCATTGTCAAGAGTAATCTGCATCTTAGGATGCTTCTCTTTCTTGCTCTGAAAGACTCCGGCAATGAGAAATATTTCTTCAGGGTTCATGTAGGGGAAGTCTGCCTGGGTGCGGATGTAGTCATGCTCTCTTCTGGTAAGAGTGAATTGAGCAAAGTCAGCTTTCATAAACTTCCGCATCTTGTAATTTTTCACTACGGATGATTTATCGTTAGACCATACATTTTCCACTAAAGAGCCATGCTTCGCATAGAAGCGAGTGAATCTTTCAAATTCCATCGGCAGTCGCTTGTGATCAGGAAGACTGCGGTTGAAGGATTCAAAAACAGCAAAAAACTTGGCATTGGGAGAGATTGGAATATCCCAATAACCATCGGAAGGTGGTTCAACATAAGTGAGATGGGCAGAGTAGTCTTCATCCAGCAGCCTGCGGTGCGGATTGACCCATGAGTTGATCAGCGACTCATCGATCATAGTATCGAATCCGCACTTTCTCCAGATAAGTTCAGCTAACTTTTTCTGCTTTCCAGTCTTGTTTTCTTTGAGCTGTGGTAGGGGAGTCTGTGGAGCTTTTTGAAGACATATGTTCCTCAAGGTTTTTGAAATGAGGAGGAGTCTCAGGTCTGTTGAGGTTGTTTTTGGGTGATGAGTGGGGAGATGGAATATTTTGAGATGGTGGAGGTGAAGGCTGCGGGGTGGGAATTTTTGTTGTGGTGATTGGAGGGCTCTGACGAATGGTTGTATTTGAGCGATGGTCTTCTTCATCACTTCCCCCTTTTGAGGAATGTAACCCTGGTGCGTCGTCAAGCCATTGTTTGAGGCCATCCACTTTGGCACAGACTTCTGCAAAGTGAGTTTTCATAGTTTCGGCCAGTTGGGAGTTGTCTGGAATGGAAGAGTTGAAGAGCAGTTTGTGAATATCCTTTGTAAGTTGAAGGATCTCAGGGCCATGGAAATTGGTGTTAAGAGATTTCTGCATCCGGTTGATCATAGCATGAAGAACAGAGATAGTGGACTCATAAGCAGTGTGAGTCTCATCTATCACCCTTTGAGATAAAGCAGCTTGGTCCGTAATGGTTGTTTGTAAGCCTTGTTTGATTGCGGTCACCTCAGCAATGAGACGTTCCGCTGCGGCCATAAAGTCTTGATGATCTGCCCTGCGGTTGTTGTCAAGCGATTGAATCCCCATTTCGACCTTGAGAGAGATACGCTCAGCAACCATAGGCTCTCTTGTCTCAAGTCGTTCAATGCGTTCAATGAGGGACTATAGTCCTGGAATATCTTCAGGTGGAGGTTGAGTAGGCTTGACCGCAGCTAAAATCTGATCGACTTTAGCTTGGAGATTGAGGAACTCTTTTCTTGTGACAACAACTTTCTTCTTTTTTTTCTTTTCCTTGGGCTTAGAAATTGAGTGTTGTGAACCGTTGGACTCTTTTTCTTCTTCGAACATCATTAGGTCATCATCGGAAGGATTTGGTTTTTTGACCTCTTGGATGTCTTCATCATCAAAACCGAAGGTTGGGGCTGAGCTGAGTTCAATAGTTGGCTCTTCGTCTTGAGATGGGTTGACTGCGGTAGGTGGAACAGGAGTTGAAGTAGGAGGAACAGTAGATGTACCTGCGGCTACGGTTGAGGCTTGAGCTTTCAATATAGTTTCCGCCATTTGATCCATCCATTTTTGAACCGTTTGGATTGTGGCCGCAATATGGGCATTGCTGATGGCATTTGCCCAATACTTAGCCACAGACATGATTTATTGTTCCTTCTGCTGTTGTTGTTTGACTTGTTGCTCCTTGCGGGCTTGGAATGCTCTTTTGAAAGTAGCATATTTCTTAATTTCAACATCAGTAGTTGGCTGATACTGACTCCAAGAGTCACTAGAATCGTCACCATCAATTCCTTGAGTTCGCACCAAGGTGTCCCTTGGGTTCACGGATCCTGGCACATTAGTGCTCACCGTGCCTAAACCACCTGATAAAGATGTAAGCAGAGTAGGATTTCCTAGGCTTCCTCGGTCTCCTTGACTCGTGGTCAAGTCTGGCCTCGGCCCAATTCTGGGATGGGCAAAAGAGATGCCCTGCAGATGGAGTGGTGTCTGAAGTGTTTGGGATACTTGCAGGAGGATGGAGTCTAACTCCTCAGAAGAAAAGATATGCAGTCGGGAAGCCCTGGAGACCTTATGGCGTTTTCCAGATTTATCTACTTGAGATAAAACTGGGTGGCTGTCTCCACATTCGGATGAAGATGATGATGAAACAATCTCACATGATAAGGTTGATTGGTATTCGATAGAGGTATTGAATGGGTGTGCGGCCACCCCAAGGACTACCGGAGCCTGTTGAGAGGCTACAGTATCAGTCCGATCACGCATTTGGCCAGTGGTTGCGGTTGTCTTTCTTTTCTTGAGGATAGATATAGGTTGTCTATCTTCATCAGAATCACTGCTCGATATAGTGGGGGTTTTGGCTTTTCGTTTCTTAGAAGGTGCAGTTGGTTTTGGGGCTTTCTTCTTGGGTGTGGTAGCTTTCTTTTTGGAAGCCACATATTTTCTCTGTTGAGAAATGTTAGAAAGTGTAGTGGCAGAGGGTGCTGCGGTACCCTCAGGAAGAATGGTAGTAGAAGGAAGAGGTGTGGTAGAAGGGTGTGGGATAATACCCTCCGTAGCCTCTATGTGATCTGAGACATCAGCAGTCTCGAGACCAAGCAAGGTAAGGATGTGAATGGGGAGCCTGCGGATAGGTCCAAAAAGAGTTTGATCAGAAGAGGGATTGTACCTTTTGAGATCCTTGGTGACAAAAAAGTTGATGTCACTGCCCATGTCGAGACCAGCATCCGCATGTTGATCAGAAATGCATAGAGACCAGAATTGAGCAAAGGTGAGCTCGGTTGGGTACTCTTTGGGGTGCTCTTTGGGAATGTACTGGAGGAAATCATCCCAAAGAATTTGGCCGTAGTTGACATCGTGGCCTGTGAAGATGCTCCATACCAATTCTAACGGCTTTAAGCCCATGTTGTCGATGCCTCCGGTCCTGCCAGACAGACAGCGGATGACAAAGTGGCATACGAACTGCTAAACCGCAGGCAGTTGGTTCTTCTTGAATTCACCAATCCCTCGGATCGGTTTCTGGTAACCTATTTGGTAGAGTGCGGTGGTGATGTCAGATAATGATGGTGTGAAGAGCTTGATGGAAGGATGAATCAAAAGGTTTATGGCATTCAAGAAGTTCTCTTTGGTCAAGATGACCAAGGAATCATTGATGAGGTTGAGATGCACTTCTTGAGGGTTTTCCAGTGGTCTGTATGCAGAAAAAGCACACTTGAAGAGTGTAGAAATGGGAACAACATCAGTGAATGTGTCGAATGGGCCAAATAGGATGTGATTCTTGAGGTGCTTGATCATCAGTTTTGTTGGAGCATTATGCGGTTGATGATCTTCAAACACTGCACGAAAGTTGCTTGAAGCGATTCATGGTGTTGTGGAACCAGTCTGAGTCATGGAGCCTGAAGCCTTGGATTGCTTCTTTGATGCACCTAATTTCGCCATTGAGAGATGTGAGATTGGAGTTCTTGAGAGCTTTTGGGAGTTTTTAGAGAATAGAGAATAACCGATTAACAGAGAGCGTAAACGATTTTAGTGAAGAAGATGAGTTTATAAAGGGGGTAAAAGGATTTTAACCCTAGGTAAAAGATAGAAGGGGGTAAAAAGTTGAATGGGGTTTTTCGCGGGAATCAATGATTCTGGGATTGAATCTCAGCCACACGAATATGAAACGGTTTTTGGAGAGATTTTGAGAAATCTTAAAAGGGGGTTTGCATTTAATGGCGGATTAGACGCATGGTAATCCGTCAGGTTAACGTGGGGTGATGAGAGAGAAAGTTGTAATTGATGGGACGTGTTTGGGAGAGGAAAGGAAAAGTTGAGGATGGATTGATTTGGGAATCGTTCTTTTTGTAATCATCCCTAAAATAGGTCTGATCCTGGGTTTATTCAGAAAGAGAATGTGACAGTTTCTAAAGGGAATGTTTGTATTTTATTTAATGAAGGATCATTAAATAGCACACAAGGATTCGAGGGTTAATGATCTGTTGGAATTTATTTAAGGTGATTGCGGATAAAAACATCGTTGCGGTTGAGAAACTTCATCGCGGATGAGCAAAGAAAGATTTCAGAGAGAATCTGTGAGAAAACACTTGTACAAAGAGTTAGAAATAAAAGAACATTAAAACCCATGAGAGATACGTATGAAATATGGTTGCGGTACCTAGATTGTGGTATCAAAACCATCTATCATATGTAATTCTCAGTTAGAACCGCAATGGAGACCAATGATGGTCTGCGGTAGCTAACACATCATAAAGAATTGCGGGTCCGGATTCATCATTCCCAACATTTGTAAGAATGCATTGAGTTTTGTAGAGTCAAGAGCTTTTGTGAAAATATCAACAATCTCTTCATGAGTAGGAACAAAGATTAGTTCAATTTTACCTTTTAGAATATGATCTTTGATGAAATGATACCGTAACTCAATATGTTTTGTCTTTTAGTGCCGAATAGCATTATGAGAGATCGCTATAGCACTTTCAGAGTCACAGTAAATTGGTATCCGCAGCATTCTGTACCCGTAGTCTAGCAATTGTGTCTTCATCCAAAGAACTTAGGAACAGCAGCTGGTTGCGGCCACATATTCTGCTTCTGCGGTAGATAGAGATACACACGTTTGTTTTCTTGAGGACCAGCTCACAAGTCTTCCGCCTAGGAATTGGCATCCACCTAATGCACTTTTCTATCGAGCTTACAACTTGCATGATCCGCATCGGTGAAGGCTTGAAGACTGAAGTTGTTGCCTGCGGGATACCATAAGCCCATCGATTTGCTTCCTTTAAGATACCGAAGAATTTGTTTGGCTGCGGTCATGTGAGACACTTTTGGATCAGCCTGGTATCTTGCACATACACCAGTTGCAAAGACAATGTCAGGTCTGCTTGCGGTGAGGTACATTGGCGAACCAATGATACCTCTATAGGTCTTGTGATCCACAGATTCACCAGAGGGATCAGCAGAGATCTTATAACCGAAGGCCATAGGGACCTTAGCAGAAGAGCAGTTGTCCATTGAATATTTCTTCAGAAGTTCGGTGGTGTATTTTTCTTGGTGAATGAAAATTCCTTGCAGAATTTGTTTGACTTGAAGACCTAGAAAGAAATTAATCTCTCTATACATACTCATTTTGAAATTGTTGGTCATGAGCTTTGCAAATTCATCTACCATGCCTTGATCAGTCGATACGAAGATGATATCATCCACATAAATATGTACTAACATAAGATGGTCACCATTTTCTTTTCTGAATAATGTGGGATCAATCACTCCTATTTTGTACCCGGATGAGACAAGAAATTCAGAGAGTGTCTCATACCAAGCTCTTGGGGCTTGTTTCAGACCGTAGACTGCTTTTACAAGCTTATAGCAGTGGTCAGGGAATTCAACATTTTCAAAGCCTGGAGGTTGCTGAAGATAAACCTCTTCTTTTAGTTCACCATTGAGGAAAGCACTCTTAACGTCCATTTGGTGTACCTTGACATTTTTGTGCGCTGTGTATGCTAGAAAGATCCGGATGGCTTCCATGCGTGCTACCGGAGCATAAGTTTCATCGTAGTCAATGCCTTCTAGTTGACTGTAGCCCTTGGCAACAAGTCTTGCCTTGTTTCGGATGACTGAGCCTGATTCGTCAAGCTTGTTCTTGAAAACCCATCTTGTACCAACAATAGTATGACCTTGTGGAAAAGGAACAAGTTGCCATACTTTGTTTCTTTCAAATTCTTCTAATTCTTCTTGCATTGCGGCTATCCAGTCTGGTTCAAGCAAGGCTTCTTTGATCGTTCAAGGTTAAACCGAAGACATAAATGCTGCATAATGGCAGTGGTCAGATAAATCTTTGGAAGATTGAGTCTGGATACCTGCGGATGGGTTGCCGATAATTTGACCTGGTGGGTGGTCTCTTGTCCATACATGAAGACGTGGCATCAGATGATCAGCAGCTGCAGTAGAAGGAATATCTTGGATGTTAGAGGAATCTACTGTTGGGGAAGGCAGTTCCCCCTGGACTTGAGAACATCCTGCTGAATCATCTTAATCTATTGACGTAGAATTTACTTGAGGAGTTGGCAGAGATTGAGGTTCCCCCTGGATTGTGGATGGGAGTTCCTCTGGAACCTGAGAAGGTTCCCCCTGGAATGCAGATGGGAGAGTGACAATTCGAGGATCGGATCTAGTGTCAATATTCTATATGAATTCGTCATCTGAGTCGTCCGAAGGTTCGTTGAAGGTGAGTCTTCACTTCGGGCAGGAATGTAAGCAGCATCAGGTACTGGAACCTCAACGGTTGCTATAAGATTCGGAGTAGAGCTTTCCCCCTCAACCGGAGAGGTGGAAGTATTGAGCAACACTACTTCAGATAGAGATGGTCCAGATACGTCGGCATGTTGTTGTTGAGCTGCGGGTGACACTAGAACTTCGGATAGTTTCGCTGTTTCAACAGGATCAAATAGATCATCATAGTTGACCTCAACTAGATTCAGAGGTCCGGAAGTGGCTGGAATGTCACTTTCCATGATTGCAGTTGTTTTTGTGGATGGAGGTGCACTGCGGATGTGAGAGTCATCAAATTTCACATCGAAGCTTTCGATGATCAACCTTGTTCTTCTGATGAACACTCGATATGCAACCTTGTTAGTAGAATAACCAAGGAAGATAGCTTCATCAGAATTTGGTACAAACTTCTTGAGTTGGTCTCTGTTGTTGATCACGAAGCATCTACATCCAAAGATATGAAAGAAACGAACAGTGGGTTTGTGATTGTTGAGACCTTCATATGGTGTTTTATCGAGACGCTTGCATACAATACTTCGGTTTTGAACAAAGCATGTTGTTGCTACTGCTTCGGCCCAGACGTAGAGAGGAAGTTGGGCGAAGTTAAGCATGGATCTAGCTGCTTCAACGAGAGTGCGGTTCCTTCTTTCTACTACACCATTTTGTTGGGGTGTATAGGGTGCTGAAAAGTTGTGAGAGATGCATTTGGAAATTAGGAAACTATTCAGAAGATGATTAGTGAATTCAGTTCCATTGTCACTGCGGATGCGTCTGGCTGCAAGCTTGATTTGAAGTTTGATTTCTTTGATGAAGTTAATGAAGATCTGCGGTGTCTCTGATTTGAGTCTAAGAAAAAAGACCCATGTGAAGCGTGTGTAGTCATCAACAATAACCAGTATATATTTCTTGTGGTGAAGACTGGCTACGGTTGAGGGACCGCAAAGATCAATGTGTAATAGTTCCAGTGGTTCAGAGATAGAAGAATCCATTATCAGAGGATGGCTTGCTTTTGATTGTTTACCGCATTCACATGCTGGACAAAGAGTATCGTTGCTAAATTTGAGAATGGGAAGACCACAGACTAGTTCTCCTGTGACAAGGTTGTTGATGTAGCGAAAGTTGAGATGAGCTAGCTTGCGGTGCCATAGCCAGTAGATTTCGGATATATCTTTGGACAGAAAACGTCATACCCCCAAACCAAGGATGGCGAAAACGTCCGAAGGTGGAGGACTTCATGTAGAGTATCACAACAACGAGTATAATAGTGCTCAAAGTAAATACAACCATCATAAATATAATTGAAAAAGTTACACCAAAGTATATGTTTACATGATTCGAATCAATTACATTATGATACAAAATAATTGAAAAGAAGTTATGGTAGTGGGTAGGAGTAGGTTTCATACGAGCATTAAGCTTTACTCCTCTTAGAATCATGTTTGTTCGAACACGCTTGGCTGAGGAGTTTTGATGGGACCCGGTGCATTAGTGCTGGTATGATCGCACCCATAGGTATATGAAGAAGGAACTTCTCAACAAAATGTTTAAGGGTGAGATGATAATGAGTTTTTAGAATGGCTATACGTCGCGAGTTTCTAACTAAGTTTATCTTATATCGATTTGTAACGCAATTCGGTCGTTAAAGGTGTTCTGAAAAACAATTCATAGCGAGATTCTTTATATGGTATATTCATGTATTTCAGTAGTTCTGTATCCAAGTGAACCCTTATACTTGACCCAAGCTAGGTCCTTATTATGACCAATTGAAGTATGCTTAGTTATATAACTAAGACTAAATAGACCTTCAAGTCTGTTAGGTATATCCTATGCCCATCTTGTTAATATGATTCTAGTAATTCTGGTTTTAGCGAAAAATTTTGACCTAGATGTAGGTTTACCTCACATCCGTGCATGGACAAGTTTTGATAGCAACTAGATCCCTCAATTAGTATGACCGCTATAATCACAGTGTCGTGCTTACGCCTAGAATAGAGCAACGCATACTCACGAACCTAATTTACAAGGTCTTGTGAGCGGTACGAACTCTACTTACGACGATCTGTCCCTTGCGATGCCTGAGGCAAAGTCGATGCACCTTGCAGCTGTGTCAATCGATGCTTGGCTGCAATCCTCCTCTCTTTGAATGCCGTGTGTCTACCCCGTTACTCTCTTGCCTCTGCCTGAGTGGCGATAAGGTCCTAAATAGAGAGTTGGTCCCCAAAATAGTAGTCTCTTTCCGAGTCTCGGGTACGTGAGACAGTAGGGCCTGTAGTAGCGCATAGTTTCCGAACTCGGGTTGTAGTCTACCTACTTTAATCCCCGATGTTCGCGATCTGCCGGGTCTTCGCCGGGAGGGCTCTCTCAGTCGGTCCCCCGTGGTTGAGATCATATCACCCTCGTTGATCTCCACATGGTGGTTGTTGTCATTGCTGTCGACATTCAACCCTCGATAATGATTGCCCAACGGGGCACAGGTTCGATGTAGTCGAAAGGGTTCACGGAAACCCTTGCTATGCATGGAGGATTGATTACCTCCGGTTCCGCTTCTAATTCTCCTCATAACCATTCACCATTTCTCGGGTTCGGATTGGGAAAGTAGGGGTCGTCCGGTAAGTAGGATCTTACTATGTTGTACGTGCGAGAATAGGAGTGGAAGAGATAATTACTAGGCATCTAACTCTATGATTAATTACTTATAGGGGTGATCCTTATTAGTTACTACTATAATGACATAGTGCATACTAATTACATATAACAAGATATGATAGACATTCGAATAAGTGATCCTACCCTAGATCCACATCCAAACAAGGAAAAGGAAGTAAGGCAATGACCACAAATTCTAAGTCTATGATTTCTAAGTTATATACTACGTTAGGGTATCCACTTAGGGACTATAGACCTATTATTAAGGATCTATTTAGTTTTCATATAAGTTATGATATTGCAAAATACTCCTATAGTATTTTAAACTCGTGTTCTGTTCTAATGTTCTCATTGTGGTAGTGTTGGTAAGTATTTAGACTTATTGCCATATCACAACCATTCTTGGGCATGTGCTAATCACTCCTCGGACTAACATAGTTGATCAGGCTATGCCATTCCCAAGACTGATCATACACCCCCGAGCTTACCTATGATATTCAACAATCGTTACTTTTGTTTTGTTTGAGAGTGATGCTGACCTTAATATGTATGCATGCATGTATACTTTTAATAGGAAATTATTTATTTCTAAAAGTATAATTGTTTTGAAAACTTTAAATCAGAGACTTTTAGTCCAAATGCATTTATAGTTTGTATATCTTATGTGGTTCGATATACTAAGTTCACTATAAACAATGCTCTGATACCAATCTGTCACACCCCCAAACCAAGGATGGCAGAAACATCCGGGGGTGGAGGACTTCATGTAGAGTATCACAACAACGAGTATAATAGTGCTCAAAGTAAATACAACTATCATAAATATAATTGAAAAAGTTACACCAAAGTATATGTTTACATGATTCGAATCAATTACATTATGATACAAAATGAACTGTTTGACGATTTATCGTCCCATCCTCAAAACGTGGTTGATTTCTTGTTTCACTGAATTCCTGAGAATACAAGTAGTTTTGAAAAGTGTCAACATAAAGGTTGGTGAGTTCATAAGCTTTTGACAGTAAGAGTTTCAAAATCGATCTTTGTAAAGAGATGTATGTTACCAAGAAAAATCCAATATTTTCCGTATAAAAGTTATGTGGTCCTAAATACTAGGTCCGAAAATGAACAAGTATTTGTCATACTTAAGGATATAAATGTGGTTTTATATTAGCGTAAAACCCTTTCTGATTTGAGAAAAATCCCGAAATGAATGATGTGTAGTCTTAAATACCAAGACTAAAAATATACCATAATATCTGTAATTATTGATATAAAAAGTGATTTTAAATCGACATAAAACCCCTTTTGATTTATGAAAATCCCTGTAAACTTTATGTTGTTAAATCCCTATGTGAGCTGCTATAATCATACTAATGACTGAATAAACCTGCCACAACGTTTCTTTGGCGTCGCGAAACTGAAATGACACTTGACACCACAGACCTGTCGGTCTAGCTATTGCATGCAACTCAGGTGTAGGTTGTCTAACCCAATATAGATCTATACACAACTATCACGTTCTCCCTCCAGGAGACTCTAATTATAACTAACAGGAATTTAGATTCCGCACTCGGACGTACGGAAGAGATTGTCTCACAATTTAGGTTAACAAGTTTACGTGTGGCGTGCATGAGTGTAAAATCTTTTCTGTGGGAATAAAACCTTCCGAAATGTGTTTGTTGTGTTAATGGAAACATAAACCATACCTATTATAGTTTATCCCAAAACTTTTGTAATGTGTAAGAACTCTTTTATGAAAACGCATTTGTGTTATGAATCCATAAACTATGCTTATTATAGCTTAATATACGTGTTCTAAATAAATGAATAATCTTATCATAAATGACTAATATTTATTTTATGATGATAAACTAACAAGGAAACACATTCAATATTTAGAACGTATTATTATACACTTTGCTCAACATAATACAAAGTGTTATGAAATTTATATGCTGTTAACTAAATTTAACCCTTCTATGTTATTTTAGAAAAGTCATAGAAAAATCATACGAAGTCGAAAACTAAATCAATAAATTCTGAGAGTTCCCAAAATGTGTCTAGTTTACTCATAATTTTTATCATGATTTTTAATGACCGCCAACTTGGGTGAAATAGTCCATAATCACAGACTGGTTCGGATTGGTGTTAGAAATGATAGGCAGTTTTGTAAAAATCACCATAAATTGTAGAAAAATCTTATGGAGATGTGCAGGTAGTCATTTTAAAGCTAACAACTGGAACTACTTACACCTAAAACCGTTTTGAAAAGTAAAATGTTTAAGTTGTCCAAAACAGTCCGTGAATGGAGTCGAACTTTTCTGATGAAAGCTGTTAGAAAATTTCAGTTATGTTCTTGGTGTTTTAACTTGTATCCCCCCCCCCCCTAAAAACGTGAGAAAACATGAAAATGTAGGGGTATGAACTCACCTTGAGTAGTTTCAGTAGATGAGTGTTGAAGAAGAGAAGTGTTCAACTCAAGAACACTTGAAGAATCACTTGAAGATTCGAAGATCTAACAAGAATGTGATAATGTTTGTGTAAGCAATCTATGATTTTGAGTAGGAGGATGTGTAATAATCATAAGAAAAATGATGATACTTACTAAATGAAGGAGAAAAGCCTTGGAGTATGCCTTGAAGTTCTCGAAATTGAGAGAGAAAGATGAGAGAGTTTGGAGTGTGATTCTTGGTGGAAAAATGAGAGAATGAATGAAGTGTGAGGAGAGAGGAGACTTTTCTAGCCTTTGACCAATTGTGTGGTTGGAAAAAGGTGGGAAAACTAAAATGAAGTGACTAGGTATGGGCTGATGGAGAAAAGTGACATGGAGTGGGTATGGGAGTGCTTGCTTGTCTCATAGAATAAAGGAAAGTCAACACTCCACCTCTTGTACTTCACCCACTCTTCTTGGATAAGGCTTTATCCTTAAAAATGTGATAAATCATTAATTAAGGGTCCTTATATGTTAAAATAAATTTTGGGTGAAAATCCCGCGTTAAAATAATTAAAAACGAAGCTAAAATGAAGTCGTAGTCGAAAACCGGAAAGAAATGGACTTTCAGCGAGGCTTCTCGGAAGGGGGCCGAAGGTTCGGTCCCTTCTGATGTTGGGTCCGAAGTGAGGCGAGACAGAAGGAAGCGAAGGGGAGGCTCAGTCCGAAGTCATCAGGGGCGAAATAGACCGAGGCTCGGGTTCGGGTCTTGTGCGAGGTTCGGTTCAGCAGCCTTCGGGTTTGCCTCTTCCAGCTTCGGTTCTTAGCAGGTTCGGTCCCTATAGGGACCTTCGGTTCTTAGAGGACTTTCGGCCCTAAGAGGGGTTTCGGGTTCTTAAGCCTATTTTACTCGCTTTTACCCCGTTTCAAGTCGTTTTTGACCCGGTTAAGGGTCGGAATGACCCGAATGACTTCAAAAAGTTACGGGAACTTTTGAGAGAGATTTGGGAGAGATTTCACATTCTTGGAGAGATTTCTCATACTAAGAGAGATTTGGGAGAGATTTCACATTCTTAGAGATATTTGGGAGATATTTCATATTCTTAGAGAGATTTGGGAGAGATTCTCGATTAAAGTGAGATAGAGTGAATACGATTGAGATAGGTTTCGTGTGTGACAAATGTGAGTGTCTGGCTTTGTAATGCAAGTCCATAAACCCTGTTAAGCCTTGTTTAAGGATCTTACACACTCCCAATGAGTTTGCAACATTGTTTTATCAGTTTGGCTCGCCACGTACCACAGTCTTAGGTTAAGGAGATCTAAATGTACGCACTTTTCGATTTATGATCTCTCATTAGAATAGTGAGTTGTTTAGGAATTACATAATGTAAAATCTAGTACCCATAGGAAAATTGAGTCGACCGGTTTGACTTGTTGACTTTCACTTGATCGAAAATTGACGGTTGTCACATTATCCCCACGTTAGAGGGAATTTCGTCCCGAAATTTGAATTTAGGCAAGGAGTAGGCATGAACAATCGAGCCATGAAGTGGGGATACTTCCTAATCGAATGATTTCTCGCACTCCCAAGTGACTCCAGGTCCTTGGTTAGTATTCTAGTGAACTTTCACTAATGGGAATCGGTGTTGCTGCGTTTGCTTGACCTCTCGGTCCATGGTCAGTATGGTTCTTTCACGAAGGTGAGGCTCTTGTGGAACTCGATCTTGTCGAGGGGAATTACAAGAGTTTCGTCGGATAGATACTTCTGCAAGTTCGGGACATGTCGGGTAGATTGTACTTTACCAAGCTCGCAGGAGTAGATTGAAGTAGCGAGTTACAGGGTTGATTCTGACAAGAATCTCGAAAGGCATAATTATCTGGGGTTTTGGCTTTCCACGCTTTACGAAGCGTACTAACCCTTCCCAGAGTGAGGCTGCCAGAGGAATTTGGTCTCTTATTATGGAGTTCTAAAGGTTTCTCCCTCTTGCTTCTCTTCCCAGTCAAGGGTTGCTCCTTTCAAGTTCAAAGTCGTAAGGAGGTTCCGTAATTTACGAGAAGCTCCAAAGGAACTAAGACGGTAGGTCAGCGAGACCCAGAATTTTGGCGTATTCCTGCTGACGCCTTTGGTGCTAACTATTTCTCAACGGTTTTTGATCAATTGAAAGGGTCCTTAAGAATTTCCACATTGATAATGATGTGTCTTTGGAATTCGACTCCTCAATTCCAAAACTCGTATCTAGAGAACTTCGGGTAAGGCTTCTTTGATCATATTGCTTCCGCGGTTTGTTGTAGCTGCTCTCCTTGGTTTCCTTCTTACTACGAGGGTAGATAAGCAAGTCATTTACAATAACAATGATGAACTGATCCTAGTAAGAATGGCATATCCTATTTATTATGTTCATGAATATTGCGAGCGGGTCGGTCCTATCCGAGGGGTATCACTACGGACTTGCAGCGTCCGCATCGAATTTGGGGGATTGTCCTCGGACATCCTTCTCCAATACTCGCGACTGGTGATATTCAGATCTCAAGTCCAATTCCTGAAGGGTACCTCGTTCCTTGCGGTTGGTCGGCCTATTCGTCTATGCGAGGCAGATAGTAATGGTTTCTACTGGAGATATTGTCGGGGCCTCTAAAGTCGATGGAACTACGAGCAATTTGCCTTTCTATTTGAAGAATAAGACTGGAGCTTTCCAGGGTGAGAAGCTTGGCTCTTCAATTTCATTGTTGAGTAGTTCGACAGGTTTGACCTGACAGTTCTTGTAGCTCGGTAGGAAGCATGTGGGTTTGGTTTTCACAACTAGACCTTTTCGGATGGTAGGACATTTACTCGTCCTTCTAGGCAACCTTGGCCCGAAGTTCATGGCAAGACTCGTACCTCGTCCATCTATCATTAACTTGCGCATATAGGTCGTATGTGCTTAAGATTGGCAAGACATTTGGATGGGTGACTTTGCCCCAAATCCACAACCAGACATGGAATAGGAATTAGAGTGGCAGCACACATCCAATGTCCGTAGAATCTTAATTATACATTATCCTCTCATATACATGTAGTAGTGGTAGACTAACCATATCCGTCCCAAGCTTCTATGCTTGAACCTTGTCTGCTACATGCGTGACATTCCCGAAGGTCTCCTGTCAATACATGTGATAAGGTTTCAGGAAGTATAACACCCCTCTGGTGCGTGTTTTGGAGTTTCGCAGCGAGACATGACCCGGAGATCCGTATTGGACGTGTTTATGGGAGACAAAGGTTCCAATATTTTGGTGGGTTAGATGAAGGGTCCTTTTGTAGACGTTAAATCGGGAAGATGAGGACTATACTAATCGAAACTGAATGGTGACAACCGAATCTTTTTAGATAACATGAGTTAAGCTGTATTCATAAGAAGAGATCACTAGTGTGATAGAGTATCTTGATTTCTTTTCAGGGTGATATGTTTTGTTTGATGTTATTATTACTATAGATGATTCATACCATAGTGTCTAGCACTGGTAGTGGGTGTGTTTCGATAGCCAGTAATGATACTTGATATCATGATCCCTGACAGGTCTCCCTATGATCGAGCGGTATATGAACGTCGTATGTAAGTTGATGTTGGTACAATCATCGAGTGGGTGGCCCCACTCAATTCTTACTACTAGACACGGAATAGGAGTCAGGATGGAATTATTTGTTTCAAGACTTCAGTATTTTGATTATAATTAACCCCGATGTATGTACCAAGTCATCACATCTTACAGGTAATGATCCTAAGATCATATATGAATGTCTTCAGTTTGATTTTAACGAGAGAGTATTTTAACTATTTTTTTTAGAAAGACTGTGATTTTAGCAAGCATACCAAATTCATTACAAACATATGGTACTTAAACGTTTTTGTCGTTGGAAACATTACAAAAGTCCTAATATGGTTCCCTGTTACCCTTGTTGGTTCGATTGTCACACTCCTCCGGCTCCCCCGTCATTCTTTTTAAATTGGACAGTTTCACCTAAAATGTCCTGTTTCGCCACATCGGAAGCACACTGGAATTACTTTGGTATTGGGGGTTGAAGCGACGTACTGAGTCGGGGCCCTACAGAAACGGACGATATGCCCTTTCTTGTCGCAGTTTTTACAGTGTATCTCCCGGCAATCCCCATGGTGATGGAAGCCACATTGGTTACACCTTGGGAGTGATCCCTTATATGTTCTGGCCGGTGTTTGGGTGGCATACCCCGTGGCTAGTGTCGTGGCATTCGTCATGACTGCTGTTGTAATGGCAGGTGCAGCTACGGATTGCTTTCTTCCAGCGAGTTTTTGAGGTAGGTTACACTTCTTTTCGTCCCAAAACTTTCGCTTCTTGTTCGTAGATTTGTGGCCTGAGCTATTTTCGCTGGCAGACACCCGTTGGTGTTCCTGATTATTACCACAATCTGTATTTTCAGTACCGCTTCCATTTCTGCTGGCGTTGTTAGCATTGAATTGCGCCATGACGGTTGTCACGACTGCCGTGACTGCAGCCTGAAAAGTAGCAGAGTCTATCTGTAGAGTTGGCGCCTTGCTAGTTGGTTGGTTGCCTCTTGGTGAAGACATAGCTCTGTTTCACGATGAAAAATGACTTTGTTAGTGGAAGTGATTATCTTAAGTGCATCCTCATGATTTATATTTACGCATATAAATTTTTGCACATTACTGTACTATTCCAAGTGTTTCTGCTAACGTTCTTGAAAAGAAGTTATGGTAGTGGGTAGGAGTAGGTTTCATACGAGCATTAAGCTTTACTCCTCTTAGAATCATGTTTGTTCGAACACGCTTGGCTGGGGAGTTTTGATGGGACCCGGTGCATTAGTGCTGGTATGATCGCACCCATAGGTATATGAAGAAGGAACTTCTCAACAAAATGTTTAAGGGTGAGATGATAATGAGTTTTTAGAATGGCTATACGTCGCGAGTTTCTAACTAATTTTATCTTATATCGATTTGTAACGCAATTCGGTCGTTAAAGGTGTTCTGAAAAACAATTCATAGCGAGATTCTTTATATGGTATATTCATGTATTTCAGTAGTTCTGTATCCAAGTGAACCCTTATACTTGACCCAAGCTAGGTCCTTATTATGACCAATTGAAGTATGCTTAGTTATATAACTAAGACTAAATAGACCTTCAAGTCTGTTAGGTATATCCTATGCCCATCTTGTTAATATGATTCTAGTAATTCTGGTTTTAGCGAAAAATTTTGACCTAGATGTAGGTTTACCTCACATCCGTGCATGGACAAGTTTTGATAGCAACTAGATCCCTCAATTAGTATGACCGCTATAATCACAGTGTCGTGCTTACGCCTAGAATAGAGCAACGCATACTCACGAACCTAATTTACAAGGTCTTGTGAGCGGTACGAACTCTACTTACGACGATCCGTCCCTTGCGATGCCTGAGGCAAAGTCGATGCACCTTGCAGCTGTGTCAATCGATGCTTGGCTGCAATCCTCCTCTCTTTGAATGTCGTGTGTCTACCCCGTTACTCTCTTGCCTCTGCCTGAGTGGCGATAAGGTCCTAAATAGAGAGTTGGTCCCCAAAATAGTAGTCTCTTTCCGAGTCTCGGGTACGTGAGACAGTAGGGCCTGTAGTAGCGCATAGTTTCCGAACTCGGGTTGTAGTCTACCTACTTTAATCCCCGATGTTCGCGATCTGCCGGTTCTTCGCCGGGAGGGCTCTCTCAGTCGGTCCCCCGTGGTTGAGATCATATCACCCTCGTTGATCTCCACATGGTGGTTGTTGTCATTGCTGTCGACATTCAACCCTCGATAATGATTGCCCAACGGGGCACAGGTTCGATGTAGTCGAAAGGGTTCACGGAAACCCTTGCTATGCATGGAGGATTGATTACCTCCGGTTCCGCTTCTAATTCTCCTCATAACCATTCACCATTTCTCGGGTTCGGATTGGGAAAGTAGGGGTCGTCCGGTAAGTAGGATCTTACTATGTTGTACGTGCGAGAATAGGAGTGGAAGAGATAATTACTAGGCATCTAACTCTATGATTAATTACTTATAGGGGTGATCCTTATTAGTTACTACTATAATGACATAGTGCATACTAATTACATATAACAAGATATGATAGACATTCGAATAAGTGATCCTACCCTAGATCCACATCCAAACAAGGAAAAGGAAGTAAGGCAATGACCACAAATTCTAAGTCTATGATTTCTAAGTTATATACTACGTTAGGGTATCCACTTAGGGACTATAGACCTATTATTAAGGATCTATTTAGTTTTCATATAAGTTATGATATTGCAAAATACTCCTATAGTATTTTAAACTCGTGTTCTGTTCTAATGTTCTCATTGTGGTAGTGTTGGTAAGTATTTAGACTTATTGCCATATCACAACCATTCTTGGGCATGTGCTAATCACTCCTCGGACTAACATAGTTGATCAGGCTATGCCATTCCCAAGACTGATCATACACCCCCGAGCTTACCTATGATATTCAACAATCGTTACTTTTGTTTTGTTTGAGAGTGATGCTGACCTTAATATGTATGCATGCATGTATACTTTTAATAGGAAATTATTTATTTCTAAAAGTATAATTGTTTTGAAAACTTTAAATCAGAGACTTTTAGTCCAAATGCATTTATAGTTTGTATATCTTATGTGGTTCGATATACTAAGTTCACTATAAACAATGCTCTGATACCAATCTGTCACACCCCCAAACCAAGGATGGCAGAAACATCCGGGGGTGGAGGACTTCATGTAGAGTATCACAACAACGAGTATAATAGTGCTCAAAGTAAATACAACTATCATAAATATAATTGAAAAAGTTACACCAAAGTATATGTTTACATGATTCGAATCAATTACATTATGATACAAAATGAACTGTTTGACGATTTATCGTCCCATCCTCAAAACGTGGTTGATTTCTTGTTTCACTGAATTCCTGAGAATACAAGTAGTTTTGAAAAGTGTCAACATAAAGGTTGGTGAGTTCATAAGCTTTTGACAGTAAGAGTTTCAAAATCGATCTTTGTAAAGAGATGTATGTTACCAAGAAAAATCCAATATTTTCCGTATAAAAGTTATGTGGTCCTAAATACTAGGTCCGAAAATGAACAAGTATTTGTCATACTTAAGGATATAAATGTGGTTTTATATTAGCGTAAAACCCTTTCTGATTTGAGAAAAATCCCGAAATGAATGATGTGTAGTCTTAAATACCAAGACTAAAAATATACCATAATATCTGTAATTATTGATATAAAAAGTGATTTTAAATCGACATAAAACCCCTTTTGATTTATGAAAATCCCTGTAAACTTTATGTTGTTAAATCCCTATGTGAGCTGCTATAATCATACTAATGACTGAATAAACCTGCCACAACGTTTCTTTGGCGTCGCGAAACTGAAATGACACTTGACACCACAGACCTGTCGGTCTAGCTATTGCATGCAACTCAGGTGTAGGTTGTCTAACCCAATATAGATCTATACACAACTATCACGTTCTCCCTCCAGGAGACTCTAATTATAACTAACAGGAATTTAGATTCCGCACTCGGACGTACGGAAGAGATTGTCTCACAATTTAGGTTAACAAGTTTACGTGTGGCGTGCATGAGTGTAAAATCTTTTCTGTGGGAATAAAACCTTCCGAAATGTGTTTGTTGTGTTAATGGAAACATAAACCATACCTATTATAGTTTATCCCAAAACTTTTGTAATGTGTAAGAACTCTTTTATGAAAACGCATTTGTGTTATGAATCCATAAACTATGCTTATTATAGCTTAATATACGTGTTCTAAATAAATGAATAATCTTATCATAAATGACTAATATTTATTTTATGATGATAAACTAACAAGGAAACACATTCAATATTTAGAACGTATTATTATACACTTTGCTCAACATAATACAAAGTGTTATGAAATTTATATGCTGTTAACTAAATTTAACCCTTCTATGTTATTTTAGAAAAGTCATAGAAAAATCATACGAAGTCGAAAACTAAATCAATAAATTCTGAGAGTTCCCAAAATGTGTCTAGTTTACTCATAATTTTTATCATGATTTTTAATGACCGCCAACTTGGGTGAAATAGTCCATAATCACAGACTGGTTCGGATTGGTGTTAGAAATGATAGGCAGTTTTGTAAAAATCACCATAAATTGTAGAAAAATCTTATGGAGATGTGCAGGTAGTCATTTTAAAGCTAACAACTGGAACTACTTACACCTAAAACCGTTTTGAAAAGTAAAATGTTTAAGTTGTCCAAAACAGTCCGTGAATGGAGTCGAACTTTTCTGATGAAAGCTGTTAGAAAATTTCAGTTATGTTCTTGGTGTTTTAACTTGTATCCCCCCCCCCTAAAAACGTGAGAAAACATGAAAATGTAGGGGTATGAACTCACCTTGAGTAGTTTCAGTAGATGAGTGTTGAAGAAGAGAAGTGTTCAACTCAAGAACACTTGAAGAATCACTTGAAGATTCGAAGATCTAACAAGAATGTGATAATGTTTGTGTAAGCAATCTATGATTTTGAGTAGGAGGATGTGTAATAATCATAAGAAAAATGATGATACTTACTAAATGAAGGAGAAAAGCCTTGGAGTATGCCTTGAAGTTCTCGAAATTGAGAGAGAAAGATGAGAGAGTTTGGAGTGTGATTCTTGGTGGAAAAATGAGAGAATGAATGAAGTGTGAGGAGAGAGGAGACTTTTCTAGCCTTTGACCAATTGTGTGGTTGGAAAAAGGTGGGAAAACTAAAATGAAGTGACTAGGTATGGGCTGATGGAGAAAAGTGACATGGAGTGGGTATGGGAGTGCTTGCTTGTCTCATAGAATAAAGGAAAGTCAACACTCCACCTCTTGTACTTCACCCACTCTTCTTGGATAAGGCTTTATCCTTAAAAATGTGATAAATCATTAATTAAGGGTCCTTATATGTTAAAATAAAATTTTGGGTGAAAATCCCGCGTTAAAATAATTAAAAACGAAGCTAAAATGAAGTCGTAGTCGAAAACCGGAAAGAAATGGACTTTCAGCGAGGCTTCTCGGAAGGGGGCCGAAGGTTCGGTCCCTTCTGATGTTGGGTCCGAAGCGAGGCGAGACAGAAGGAAGTGAAGGGGAGGCTCAGTCCGAAGTCATCAGGGGCAAAATAGACCGAGGCTCGGGTTCGGGTCTTGTGCGAGGTTCGGGCCCGAGAGGACCCTTCGGGTTCGGTTCAGCAGCCTTCGGGTTCGGCTCTTCCCGCTTCGGTTCTTAGTAGGTTCGTTCCCTATAGGGACCTTCGGTTCTAAGAGGACTTTCGGCCCTAAGAGGGGTTTCGGCTCCTTAAGAGGGGTTTCGGGTCCTTAAGCCTATTTTACTCGTTTTTACCCCGTTTCAAGCCGTTTTTGACCCGGTTAAGGGTTGGAATAACCCGAATGACTTCAAAAAGTTATGGGAAATTTTGAAAGAGATTTGGGATAGATTTCACATTCTTGGAGAGATTTCTCATACAAAGAGAGATTTGGGAGAGATTTCACATACTTAGAGAGATTTGGGAAAGATTCTTGATTAAAGTGAGATAGAGTGAAAACGATTGAGAGAGGTTTCGTGTGTCACAAATGTGAGTGTCTGGCTTCGTAATGCAAGGTCTGTAAACCCTGTTAAGCCTTGTTTAAGGATCTTACACACTCCCGATGAGTATGCAACATTGTTTTATCAGTTTGCCTTGCCACGTACCACAGTCTTAGGTTAAGGAGATCTAAATGTATGCACTTTTTGATTTATGATCTCTCATTAGAATAGCGAGTTGTTTAGGAATTACATAATGTAATATCTAGTACCCACTGGCAAAATGAGTCGAACGGTTTGACTTGTTGATTTGACTTGACCGAAAATTAACGGTTGTCACAGAAAACACAGCTGCGGTTTACCAATGATGATAGAAACATCAAGAGGGTACATCGTGCCTTCGGAGCGAGATTTGATTAAGCAAGTGTTGCGATCACTCGTCATTATGTAACAGAATTGATTGTCAAATTCAACATGATGCCCTGCTTTACATAGTTGGCCAACACTGATGAGATTGTGTTTAAGACCTTCTACATAAGCAACCTTCTGAATGGAAAAGTTTACCGTAGTGAGAACACCGTAACCTCGGATGACACCATTTGCATTATTGCCAAACGTGACATTTCCACCATTGCATATAGGCCTAAAATCCCTAAGGTACTTTAACCTCCCGGTCATGTGCAAGGAGCAGGCATTGTCAATTAACCATTCTTCTTCTTGTTCCTCATTGCACAAAGCCTGAGAATTACACGGTTAGTTTAGGCAACCAAACAAGTTTGGAGCCAGGGACGATTGATGTATTCTCAAATGATGCATGGTCCGAGGTTGCATGGACAGGTCTTTTGTCAACTTTTAGACCTAATCCTGGGTGTTGTTCAGATTTGGATTATTACGAGGTTTCTGAAAAGTACGAGATTTCTGACTTTTATTCGATTTGTCATGAGGTAAAAACTTTTGACAGCTGCACTGACATTTACAAAAAGAGGATTTGTCACTGAATCTGACATTGTGCTCGGTCAGCAGTATATGGAGTGAATTGGACTTCAAATTGGTCCGAGGTGGGTAACTTCAGAAAGATTTGACATTTGATTTCTGAAAAGTTTGTTTTGAACGAGGTTTCGCACGTGGAAATCTTTGAGTTCCTCTAGGTGGATTTGGCAAAATTCATTTCCACTTGTTTTGATGTGATTTTAAAATTTTTGGAGTGGGTAAAATTCCTTTCCACTTTGGGTCATTTTGGGAATAGACCTGAAAAACATAGTTTCTTACAAGTTTGACACCTTTTTGGGTTGTGTTAGAAGTAGCAGGAATGGCTTTTGAAACTGAACTTTCCTTTTTGTTTGTTTTCATGAAAGAAGAGTTTTTTGAAATGTAATCTGTGAAAACAAATTTTTCTAGACTCCTGGATTTTGGAATTCTCACATGTTTCTTATTTTTTGAAAAACTTTGCCTGCTTTTGTTTCGAGATCAAATTTCTTCTTTGAAAGCTCTATTTGCCAAAGATTTTGGTGAACCGCAGTCATTGTTATTCAATTGTGGTTTCCTAAGATTTTTTAAACACTTTTGAAAATGCGGACTAGAATCATCAGAACTTGAAGATTCTGGAATTTGAGAAAATTGACCTACTTCAAAATTTTCTATAGGTAATTCGTGAAAAATCGGTTGAAGAGTTGTAGTTCCTTGAACTGAAGAGTTTCAGTTATTGTTGTTCAGCTACGGTGAAGATGATTTGACTACCGCAGAGTAGGTCTTAGTTGAGATTGCAGTGAGACACTTCTGGGACAATTGCCTATAGTGTGGAACACTACGGTCTGAGGACAAAGATGGAAAGTCCTTTGAGGCTTCGGGGTTTTCAACAACAATTTCTTCATTAACTTCGGATGAAGTTTGAGAATTTGAGTGAGTGGTGCCACTGATGGGAGTTTGATCATATGTGTGACTAGAATCCTCGGGCCCAATTTCCTCAATGACACAATTATTGCTCAAATTGTGCAGTCTACCGAAGTAAGTTTGGATATCTTCGGGAAAAGTCTTGTCATTGACAGGGAAATGAAATTCTCTATTAGGAGGGACATACACTCTGTCTTTGTTGAACTGGGATGAGGAATCTATTGCGGTAGGATACTCATTTGACCAACCCCAATTATATGTATTGTCTACGGTTCCATTATTTACCAAATTTTCAATAGCCTCACTTTCATTAAACAAATTTTCAATTAAGAGATTTAAACGTACAATTTCTCTCTGAGCTAAATCTCTCTGATTCAAAGCTATTTCTAATTGGGTTTCACTTAACATTCTAGCATCTTTCTCTAACTCTAGATCCCTTTCTAACATTGCCATCTTAAGTCTCTTGTTATCCAGTCTTCCTCTCACATGGAACATCTCTTGGGACGCAATGTTCTTCTCATCTAGGGCTTTGTTATAGTCTGTAAGGACGACATCACAAGTGTCATTAAGATCATCTATGTAGGGTTGACAGTCATGCATGTTATAATTTAAAGTTGGATCATGAGTTTTACCTATTCAACGATGCTTAGAGTCCCATCTTTCGCCATGTAGCAGTAGTTTTTGTTCAATATTGCTGACCCATCATCATCCGTAGTGGCCAGCATGCAGATTTTCCTTTTTCCCTTAACACTGCTGATGGTCTCTTCTCCATCTCCTGATGACCAAACTTGGTGGTCTCTTTTAACTTGAGCCACATATGCCCTTGCCTTTTCTTTTTCTTCTAACTCTTGAGCCATTCTACGATAGAATGCTCTGTCCTTGACTACGTTGGCCTTACAGTCTTTTGCGAAGTGATTTTCTTTGTTGCATTTGTGACAAATCACAACATCAGTCTTGTCTTCTGATTGAGTACCGGAGTCATTGTTATGAGGAGACTGCAGTACCTCCTTGGGTTGATTGTTCTGAGAGCCTTTAGGATACCGAGAATGCTGTTTTGGGGACCGAAGTTACGATTGAATGGAGGTTTGTTGAACTGTTGATTCTTGCGGAAAGAGGAAGGTGGTATGCGGTTGAACTTTTGGCTAACTAGAGCAATAGCCTTCTGAAATTCTTCTTCATCATCATACTCAGAATCTGCTTCGTATGACTGTGGTGGGGTATCATGCGATGAAGAGTAAGGTGACTGCGGTGGAGCTTGTTCTATGAGGGCAAGTGGTCCTCCAAAGTCAGCACATTCTTTGAGCACAGTGGATTCTTGTGCTTGAAGTTCTCCATAGAGTTTGTAGAGTGATAAAGAGTGAATCTTCCTGTCACCTTGGACTATCATTTTTGGCCGTAGTCCAATGTCATCCTAAGCCATTAAGGAACTGGAGATTGGTTTCATGGTTGCTGTGGATGGTACCAGCATTTGATAACTTTGTCACTATCAGGTTGAATCTCTTAAAGGAGTCTTCCAAACTTTCACCAGCATGAGCTTTGAAGTTGTTGAAGTCGTTGAGTGCGGTAGTGAGTTTCTTATCTTGTGCTTGTTCTGAGCCTTCGTACAGGTTTTTGAGTACATCCCATATCTCTTTTGCTGATTTGCAGTTTATGATAATTTCAAAGTTGTCAGGAGCGACACCACAAGAAATTTCATAAAAAGCAATAGCATCATTTTCCATTTTATCGAGATCATCCTTGGTAGGACGGCTCATAGTTGGTTGACCTCCTCCTAGTCTGGTTGTCGCGCCGTCAGTTTGAACTAGTGTAAGGACTGGAATGTGTGGTCCTTCTTCCACGGATCGCCATACATCTCTACCCAGTCTTCTTAAGTACCTCTCTATTTTTTGTGACCAGTGATGATACTCATTTGCTACCAGTATCGGAGCTCGGTTAGAACCACCAACACTATTGGAGACATTCAGAGATAACGATTGTGCCATTTTGTTTTTTTTTTTCTTGTTTTTTTTAAGAAATGAGCTTTAGTGGTATAAAAGGCTTAATGAGAAAATCAGAGTCCCGATATTCAAAAAGCAACCACTTTGGATCTGATACCAATTGTTGAGAGAAAAACTTGGAGACACACTTGAACAAACGTTAGTATAAGTATATTGCGGAATAGAGTTAATCTCAAAGGATCTAAAAGCTCAACAATAATATAGTTAGATTGTTAGATTGTTAGTTGCGGAAAGTAAAGAAATATAAATCACAATAGTTGTTATATCAAGAATACACTTAAACTGATTCATAACAAGGAATGCATTCACTCCGAGTTAGTAAGCGAGATCAAGTTTAGTGATTAAGTCTAGAAGACTTGCTCTGAAGAGAGGTTATATTCCAGTAGCAGTTTGAGTGTGAAGAGTAATAAGATAGAGAAATGAAGAAGATAACATAGAGAAATATATTCAGAATAAGTTCATAAGTTAACAGTAAGGAGTAAGAAGTGAGAAGTAAGGAGTTGTAGTAAGAAGTGTAAATGATACAAGAGAATGAGTCTCTATTTATAGAGATTATGAAATAAACTACTCTATAAGCAGCCGTGCAAGGCATGCTGGATAATAGAGTATATTACATAAGATAAGTAAAGGAAATAACTAAGAATGCGGATCCTGAAGACTTGATGACTCTGGATGCTGAGATGGTTGTGGGAGCTGAACCGTTGCGGTAGTAAAGAGAGGATTGCGGTAGTTGAGTTCAAGAGGGTCACTTTTATGAATCAACAAGTTATCATTAGTTTTTATACAATTATTTCTGATATATTAGTTTTGAAATGCAAAACTAACAAAAACAAAACATCATCTATGTTGTAAAAATCATAAGAAAATTTATGATTTGTAAAACTACAAGGTTTTTGGAAGTTTTTTACCAAAATATAGTTTTCTAACAAAAAGGATTACATTATAGTTATTTCACGATTTTGCGGGTTACAACCCAAAAATATAATGTTTTGACCATACATTTTGATACTAGACAAGATAACTACTTTGCATTTATATAAGAGGTTATATAAATAGTCTCAACAAACAAACACAATAAACTATAATTGGTATAGTTTGGGAGTCACAAACACTACACTATCATTTCAGAAGAAACATATAATTATTTAAAGGTATAATTATTTCATTTACAAGAAAAGGGGATTTTCAGCTCACGTAAATCATTTGACACTGGTTGTGAGACATTTGGCTTCACCGTACCTACCAGAGTACACATTAAATAACTAAATTATAATCAGAGTCTCTTGTAAGGAGAGCGTGACACTTATGTATAGATCTATAGGGGATTGACAACCACACATCTAAACTGTTAGCTACAGTTAGACTGACAGGTCTGGGATGACAAATGTCATAACAGTTCCGACGCCTGAAGCACGTTGTTCAGGACACTAGTCGCATTAATATGGTTATAATAAATCACATAGGGTAATAAAACACATTTGGTGTACAGGTTAACATACATTCAAGTAGTTTTATTTAAAGATAAAACTTCATAACACTATTTTACAGTACATCATTACTTACATTTAGTCTTTGGATTAAGACTTACAGTTCATTTTAACGATAATATTGGATTTTCTGGAAGTATACACTATCATTTTACACGAAATAGTTACAAAATCATTCTCATATAAAACGCTTATGAACTCATCAAGTTAATTGTTGACACTTTTCAAAATCACTTGTATTCTCAAGAAACCAGTAAACAGGTAACCACAAGAGTTTTTGGTGGATTGGATGTCGTCACATCACGTTATTTATTTTTTTCATATGCATTGATATCATGTAAACAATGTTTTGAGCACAATGTAAACTTATTAAATATTCAATTCAATGGTTGTAATGATTTGTTCGCTGCTATTCAATTGCTATGATACTGTACATGAAAGTCATCAGCCCCCAGACGTTTCCGTCGTTCTCGTTTAGTGGTGTGACAAGATCAGCCAGATCCATAACACCTTCCATGTGTCTTAGCTTCAGAAGTGTGTGGCCGATGAGTCCGTAGTTTTTTCTATGGATGATATTTAGGTTGATAATATCTTGAATTATGTGGAGAGACTGGTGTCGATCTTAGATCGGAAGATGAAGGCTATAGGTATCAAAGAAGTGTCACTGGTCAAGGTCCAGTGGCAACATCGGAAGGGTTCGAAATGGACATAGGAGCCTGAGGCGGATATGCGAGAGCAATACATGGACTTATTCGCGGTAGCAGACTTCGAGGATGAAATCTAGTTCAAGTGGGGGAGAGTTATAAGATCTAATTTCCAGGTATTCACTTTTGGTCCTTGAGTTAATATATGTTTGCAAGATTGGTCCTCAATGTCAATTTCGTAGTAATGGGTGCAGCGCGAGTATGTTTGGCGTACACCTTGGTACGTCGGGTGTACTTGGCATCGTGCACGTACGTTGGCGTACACATTGGTACGCATGGAATATGCAACTTGGATTCGACACTCATATTTAGGGTTTATGCACTATATAAGCACCATTGTAGTCTCAAAACCCTTCCTCTTATCCACCTTCATACCAAATTCGACCATCCTTGCAAACCCTAATATATTTTTGTAACATTCAAGATTATTTGGTTTGTTCTTTTAACCGTTATATTAAAAATGTACTATCATGTTAGTCCCTAGCTAGTACACGAGGCGTACTAGTTCATTGATGGACCATGGATGTACACACGTATGTAGGGCGTACGTAATGCAAGGGAAAACCCTAAGTTTTAGGGTTTGTGCCCTATTTAAACAACTTAAGACACCCTTGGACCTCCTAATAAACAATCTCCATCTCTTTATACCCTAAGATTGAAACCCTAGTTGTTAAATCTGATATTTGAGCATGAAAGTGAGTTTTGGTGGTGTTTTTGGTGAAGTAGAAGAATAACAGTTGGAGGTTGCTTAGGTGTGGCTTGAGCTTGTAGATCCAAAGTCATCTTCATCGTAGCAGGCCATTTGAGGTAAAAAGCTCTCATATTGATGGTTCTTTATGCTACATCCAACATAGGGTTTTATTTGTGAATTTTTGGGTCTTTTAAGCTATATTATAGATTTTGTCTACTCTAGAAGCCATGGATGTTAGATCTTAGCACATTTGAGGTCCTTTGTCCATAAAAATGCAACATTTATGAGTTATTTTGGTCCATCCATGTGTTAGGTTCCTCTTTATGGTTCTCTTTGAGTTTTGTGTCTTATTAAGACATGCATGGGAGTAAAGTGGCCAACTTTAGGTATTAAGTCACCATTTTGGATCAGATCTGAGAGTTTGGCATGATGGCTTAACTGATTAAGTGCTTAATGGTTTACATTGGTTGCCTGCGGAGTACACGGGGTGTACTGGCCCCGGAAGGAGTACGCTAAGCGTAAGTCTGAGCATGCCTACCATACTCAGCAGTTTGACTTCGCTTGACTTTGACGGGGTTGGGCCATATTTTGTACGTTTAGGGTTTGGACCTTGTTGGTCCATTGGACTTCTGACTTGGGCCATTGCTTGACTATGGACTTTCTTGGGATTAGGTCCATGATGATTTTTGGGCCTAATTAGGAAGTTGGGCCATTTTGGGCCTTGGGATGTCATTTAGGAATTTGGGCTTTTGAATAAATGGGTTGGGCCTTCGTTTTGGGCCAAGAAAGAAAAGGGTAAAATGGTCTTTCACCCTGGATGTTGGACAAGTAATTTAGATTCTTGGTTATGGTTTGAGATCCAATTATTAATTGGATATTATTTGATGGTGTTAGTGTGGGGATTTTCTCGATCAGCAGATCGAGATTTTATTCAAGAGATTCAGCAGCTTGAGATGAGTTTCCTCACTATGTTTAGCAGGTCTAAGGCACCAATGGCGGCCCATGGTTTATTATGATTAGGAAGCTAGTTGTCTGCATGACTCTACATGTATGTTTATCGGGCGGGACTTGATGATTATATTGTATGTTATTTATCTTTGTGATTTTTGCATGTGTTTATATGTTTGTATGTATACAAGGCAGGGTCTGATGCCAGGCGGGGCCTGATGACTGACAAATTTGTTCCAAGCAGGGCTCGTTTTTGGGCGGGGCCCATTATATGTTCGATATGTATGGTATGTGGTATTTTTTGGAACTCACTAAGCTTTGTGCTTTCGGTTTTTAGTTTATGTTTAAAGTACTTATGGTTCGAAGGGGAAGATCTCGGGATGACTACACTGCACATAGTACATTGTTCCACAATTTACATGACTCTAATGTCTTTGGATGTTATTTGATATACTATGGTTTCACTATGGTTTTATGATACTGTTATGGATAAAGGTTTTATTAACATAAAAATCAAAATTTTTGGTCTTAATTTTTGGGACGTTACAATTTTGAGCATTTTGAGTTTTTGGAATGATGTATGGGCTTTTTTGGTTGTGAAGGAAGATCATCAAGGAAGTTGCTTTGCTCTTAAGACTTTGGATCCAATATTTTATATTCATTGTGCATGTTGTGGAGGTAAAAAGCTTTAACCTTGATGTATATTTCTTATGAATATAGTTTTAGCTCAATGTTGTCACCTTTTTGTCCTAAACTTGGTCTTTGTGAGTAAAAGATACTCCAAGACATTTAAGTTGTCCTTTCAAAGGTTTTAGGGTATGTTAAGTCATAACAATGTGTTTTTGGTCATTAGTTTCTCTCCATGCATGAGCTAGATTGTATTAATGGGTAAAGAAACTAGAGTTTTTGGAGCTAAGCTCTTAATAGCCATGCTAAAACATATAGTTGGAAACTTTATGGTTAAGGATATCCTTTTGAGCCTAGATCTAGATTTTGGATGTAAAAGCTTAAGGATTAAACACTTAATGGATAAGCTGGTGAGCATCTGCGTACGTTGGGAGTAACAAGGGGTACGTTGCGCGTACGTGGTCAGCTCCCTGATTTTTGGTCAACCATGCAGTACGCCCCGCATACTCACCGAGTCAACTCGATCGGTTGACTTAATTGACTTTTACCAGGATTTTTTCTAGGGTTTGACCTAAGGATGTTTTAGGTATTCTCGATTCTGGAATCTAGGATTCATGTCGGCCTCTTCTCCGTCAGTGATTATAGCCTGTACATGATTATCGCCTAAACGTCAACCGTGATCAAGAAGAAGTATTTTTGCATTTAGTTCACCATGTCTGTTTATTTACCGATTTTATATTTTTTTCTTTAGGGCAAACTGAAGCATACCTTATCTACTCTCTATCTCACTCGATCTATGTCTTTGGAAGAACCACCGTACCACCTCCATTCTATGTACAAATCTTAGGTAAAACAACTTCTTTTTCATCTCTTATACTCAAGAGATTACAACTAAATTTCCTTTTTCATCTCTTATATTGAAGAAACTATAACCATATTTCCTTTTCATCTCTATTCTCGAGCTTGAAGGAAAAGGCGAACCCCTGTTCTCTCTCGCCAATTGACCAAGATTTCTTGGTACTAGCTTTAAAACCAATGAAGTACTTTTTTCTAATAATTTCCAAGTTTGTGTGTATCTGATGGTTACTTTACTTACTGTTAACCAATTTTAGTTTTTGGATCCGATCGTATGCAATTTTGTCATTTTTACTCACTACCTGTCTCTCGCTTATCTAATGAACCAAAAGAAAAACGATTTTAGGGATTTTCAATGAACATGGCTTGGTCTTATTTTGGGGTTTCTAGCAAGAACAAGTTTCTTCATCTCCTTTTTTTTCTAACCAAACCCAATGGTTGATTGTGTGGTCAAATCTTTCACAACCAACACCAACCGGTAAAGGATCAGTTTCATGGATTTCCTAAACATGATGAGGGTAGTTCCTTTTCTTTTGAATGTGATGAATTTTTTAAAAAGACTGATGAATTTGTTAGATCTACAAAATTATTTTTTCTTTTGTAGGTTAATGGTACATATCGTTTCTATACATTTCGAAAATTCATGAGCCAACCAAGTCTAGAAAACATGGCTTCAGAAGCTCTAGACCTTGTAAGTCGATATATGAAGGGTAATGTGGTATATACTTAAACATTCATAAGATCTGGAACTTTTAAGCTTGAATGGTTTGAAAATGAGATATGTTTTTTTTTTTTTTTTTTTTTTTTTTTTTTTTTTTTGCAGGGCGACTACATGTCTGAGACAACTACATGGTCGTATGATTTTGTAATGTGGGAACTTGCATCTGGAATCAGGTAGAAAACTTCCAATTATTATACATTTTGAAACATTTTTGGTGATTGTTTCCTATATGATTTTAGTTTTATTTATCCTGTTTCATGAAAATCTCAAAAGCTTGGATTTAACTTTTAATATAGTTCTTAAAAAAAAATGGTCTTACTCCCTTTTTTTGTTTGATGCTACGTCTTCATCTCATAAGCAACTTACAACTAAGTATTTGAGAACTTTGAGTTTGATAATCTGTACCCAATTAATATAATCATTTTTTTATAAATTTCCAATTCATCAGGTAATTTTAATGGGCTAAATGCAAGAATAGATAATGTATTTTTGTATTTATCTCATTTAAAGCAACTTTAGTAAAAATAAAATTATAGCAAGCTTACTTTCGTTTTGCGATAAAAGTACATTGTTATTTCTAGCCCTTTTAAAGTAAGTTGCTATACTTAACAACAAAATGAAGTTCATTGATACTTTTTGCATCCAACCCCTTTAAAGTAAATTTTATATATAAAATCAAGAAATACAAATCAAACTTAGATGTTTTAGTAAACAAAATTCTTTAAAGTACATTGCTATTTTTTGCATTTAATCGTTCATTGAGCTAAATGCAAAAAAATAGCAATGTTTTTTCATTTTATTATATAATATAGCATCTTACTTTGATTTATATATCTTAATTTTTGTTCTTTTTTCAAAAAAAGTACTATATTGTTTAATATAGCAAATTACTTCCATTTTGCAATGAAATTTGATGCTTATTTAATTCATTAGAAGTCAATGTGCATATAATGGCTTTACTTTGTTTTATGTAGGTCAAAATGTGGCTAAAAATTGAAAAACCATCAGAAGAAGAATATACTGCAAAATATCTCAAACTCTATTATGTAGGTCAAAATGTGGCTAAAAATTGAAAAACCATCAGAAGAAGAATATACTGCAAAATATCTCAAACTCTATTAGTTATCTAGGAAGATGTTTCGGCAAATTTCATGACCCTTTTCTTGATTTTTTATTTATTATTTATTATTAAATCTATTTTGGATTTGAATGATAATTGAGAGGTTTATACATTATATATATATATATATATATATATATATATATATATATATATATATATATATATATATATATATATATATTAAAGTTCTCAACAAAAGGAATAGTAAAGTTATCATTTTTTTGTTAGAATTGGTCCCTGCACTTTGCTCCTTATTTTTTTTACTTATTTTGACACTTTTGGTCCTTGCAATCAATATTTTTACACATTTTAGGAACCTTTTAATATTTAAAGTTTGGCCACAAAACTTTAACGGTTTGACAACTTTGATCCCTTTTCTAAAAATTTGGTAATTCCCACCCAATTTAATTCTTTAGCCGTTTTGACACTTCTGATCCTTCCAGTCAAAACTTTTACATTTTTTCATAAACACATGAAAAAAAACGTTTCGGGGGCAAAACCCGGGCTTTTCATTCTTTCACTTTTTATGTTTGTCATATTTATCGATTCGGAAACAATATTGAAAGCTTTTGGCCCCCGCGTAGCGGTGGTAACCTTTCTAGTTTATATATATATATATATATATATATATATATATATATATATATATATATATATATATATATATATATATATATATATATATTTGGTGAAACTTCATCAAGTGATTAGTGTTGTCATGGTACCAAACAAAATATATGTGCATAAATTTGAAAGGATTACATATTTTTTGGTGAAATGATAAGTTTTGTGGTATTGAATACAAATTTGATGAAATCATGAATTCAAGAGGGTCATTTAATCAAATAAATAATTTTGTAGAGTTAAATGATGTTTTAGCATTTTTATATTTGTTTTAAGAATTAAGTTTAATAAATGTTAAGTAAATTTCATTTTTTTGAATCTTTTTACAAATCTTGATAAACTTATCAATATATTTTTCCAAACTTTTATTTTAGAACACATCGATCCCACTCTCAAAACTTCTTTAAAATGGTTTTATAGTTAAATAATTAATCAAAGGGTAAAATGGATAATTGGTTTATTCTTACCGCTATGAGGGCATTTAATAGAAATTATGTCATATAAAAATAAGCAACATTCCAATTTGTTCCCATCTATAATTTAGACATATTTATTTGGAAAAAAATAAAATCAATATCTTGATAAAACATATCTACCCTAATAAATAAGAATGATTTTACCATATGTCATTCTCTCATTCAATTTGCCACATGTCATTTTGTCATAATTTAGAGATATATTTATTTTCCACTTGTCATTTATTTCATTTTCCATTTCTAATATATTATTAATTAGTTTCCATAAATTAAACCTACCATAATGATATTAATTTTAAATTTTAAGTTTTAAATTTCAATTTCAATTTCAATTTCAAATAAATTTACAGTTTAAACCTTTATGTTTAACATTTTGTTATAATTAAACTGTTTAGTATACGGGTCTGATAACTAAACAATAATTTTAATTTATTTATTTTTTGCATGTTTTTTTCTCATAATTTTTATTTATTTCAAATTTCAAATTCAAATAAACTTCTCATTTAATCGTTTCTATTTAACATTTTGTTTTAATCAACCCATATAATATACGGGTTTCACAACTAGTATCCTTATTAGTATGTATTCAGATAATAAGAGGGACCAAAAATAGAGAGACATACAAGTGAATTCAAGATTACAAATCATAAAATGGAGATATAGCCCAATCCTCCCAGCTACAAATTTCCTTATCACCTCTATGTTTAATCCAATAGAAAGTCATAACTTTGATACATTCCAAACCCCTATGGACAGAAATACCCTCCATTTGAAATAGTCTTTTGTTTCTAAATCTCCATAAATTCCATAGCATGCCATAGCAAATCACAATGAATCGTTGCCGTTTCTTTATGTTCTCACCCCAATTGCTAGCAAATTGTATCAGGTCACTAATGGTTTTGATAGAATCCTGCACATTAGTAAGCCCACACCAACTCCAAATGTAGGACCTGATCTTGTGAGCGAATGGACAGTTGATTAACACATGATCAACACATTCTGGACTACCAATACATGAACAACATAATGTTGAGCTGACAGCAATACCCCTCCGTTCCAAGGCTGTGGCAATTGGAATACGTAGCTGCGCAGCTCGCCACACGAGACATATAACCTTAATCGGTATTAATTTGTTCCATGTAATCGCAGGGGCAACTGAGCAAACCGTATGCAGCTTGTCTACCAGCTGTCGGACAGTTGCCACCGAGAATATACCGTCCGATGACAGATTACACCTCCATTGGTCCATCCCAGATTTTAATTGAACGTTAGAGACATCACGGTTCAGGTCATTTACTTCAGATTCTAGCCCTCTAGTAGCAGGTCTAACTTTCCACTTCCATTTGTGATTCCTACTCCCAACCCTATCAGCAACCCTGCACCTTTTCTGTGATTCCAATTCAAATAGATTGGGATATTTTGATTTTAAGCTGTTATCACCTATCCAGTGGTCGTACCAAAAAAGAGTATTGTTCCCTGACTTAATGTTGATACCAAACAGATCGTGAATCTCAATTCCCAAATTGCCAAGAGATTTTTTGGTGTTGGAAATACTATTCCATACACCGACAGATTTTTTTGAAGATAAATACTCCATCGGTTTATTCGCCAATTTGTGTATACCTGTTATTACTCTAGCCCACAGAGATTGTGCTTCGTTCTTCAACCTCCACCACCATTTCACAAGTAAGCCAATGTTTAATGCTTGTATGGATCCCACTCCCAGTCCTCCATCCTTTTTGGCAGCCAGGACCTTGTCCCAGGAGACCCAATGAATTTTCCTTTTGTCTTCACAGCCTCCCCACAGGAAGGTGCGACATAACTTTTCTAGTTCTTCAATTACACATGCAGGAGCTCGAAATAAGGATAAGAAATAAGTAGGAAGATTACCTAGCACCGATTGGATTAAAGTGAGTCTTCCCCCAAAAGATATTGATTTAGCCTTCCATAAGGATAACTTGGAATGAAATTTCTTAATTATTGGCTTCCAATTCTTTTTTAAATTCATATTGGCCCCAACCGGCACTCCAAGATAGTCGAATGGGAGGTCCCCTGCTACGCACCCCAAGAAGATTAGCCCAATTTGCAGATTCAGCTGAGTCAACTCCAATTCCAAATACTTTCGATTTATGAAAGTTAACTTTGAGACCCGAAGAGATGTGGAAACACCTGAGAATGCGCGCCAAATTCTTTAAATTAGATCGCGACCATTCCCCAATAAAAAGAGCGTCGTCTGCATAGAATAGATGAGACAGAATTGGACCATTTCCTGGGATTTGAACACCTTTGAATATCCCTTTATCACAATCCGTTTTAAGAGCCACATTTAAACCCTCCATAGCAATAACGAACAGATACGGAGAGAGAGGGTCGCCTTGACGAACTCCCCTAGATACCGGGAATTCTTTTGTTGGCGAACCGTTGATGATCACCGATGCTAGATACGAATTCAGATAGCCCCGAATCCACGATCTCCATTTGTTCCCAAACCCCATTTGTGTCATAATTGAATCAAGGTATTGCCAGTTTACCGAGTCGAAAGCTTTATCAAAATCCACTTTAAAAAGAAGAATCTTTTTACGTGCTTTCGTAGCCCATGAACACACCTCATTGACTATGAGAGGTCCATCTAGTATACATCTTCCGTCAACATAAGCTGACTGCACGTCACTTATCAGGTTACTAATAACCGCCTTCAATCTGTTGGATAGAAGCTTACTTATTATTTTGCATAAGCAACCGATCAGACTAATAGGGCGGTAATCATTTAGAGAAAGAGGGTCCTTAATCTTGGGAACAAGAGTAATGAATGAGGAATTGCACCCCTTTGCTAATGATCCAGTTTCCTCGAAGTGCATGACAAACTTCATCACGTCCTCTTTAATAATATCCCAATACCTTTTCATGAATTTAAAAGTGAAACCATCAGGTCCCGGGGCTTTATCGGATCCACAGTCCCAAACCGCAGATTTCACCTCTTCAGGGGTAAAAGGGGCCTCAATTCTTATGGCTTCCATCATAGAGATTGCTTTGAAGTTTGAATTACAAAACTTGGGACGGGTCAAATGGGCATCTGTGAATTTATCATGAAAAAATCTATATACTTCCTCCTTTATCTCATTGACTCCAGTCGTCCATCTACCATTGATCATAAGGCCATGAAGAAGACTCCTGCGATTCTTACTGTTAATGTACCCATGAAAGAACTTGCTATTTTCGTCCCCATCTATGGTCCATTTGATGCGAGCTTTCTGTTTGAGATCCAATGTCTTCAGGCGATCCCATTCCTCTATCTTCTTTATCCCATCAGACCAACATTTCATTTCATCTGCTGATAACAATCTTGACTCTGCAACCTTTTCCAGATTTTTCACCACATCCCTAATGGCAACTACTTCCACCTTTTCTTTTTGGTCGCACTCCTTTCTCCACAACTTAATTTTGGCTTTCAAAAAACGGAGTTTGGCTGCCAAATAAGCATCAGGGGTACCAAATCCTCTAAAACAATTCCAAGCATCATTCACTACCTTGTCAAATCCCTCTTTGAGTAGCCACGAGTTAAAGAACTTAAAGGGAATAGGTCCAAAATCCGATTCACCAGACAAGAGAGTAATAGGGCTGTGATCCGAGAGCTCGCGAGGATGGGCAGTGACGTGGCTAATAGGGAACAATTGCAGATAATTTGGACAGGTCAAGAATCTGTCTAGTTTACTTAATTTGGCTTCGGACCTACTCATGTATGTGAATCTTTCCCCACCCATGTTGTAGTCTTTTAAATTAGCCTCGTATATAAAGCTGTTGAAATCAGAAGCACTATATGGACAAAATTGTGAATTACTTCTTTCACTAGGGTATCTTACTGCATTAAAATCACCGAATACCACCCACATTCCAGGCCTCCCCTTTATTATGTTAATCAGCTCATGCCAGACCATCTTTTTCTCTGATATTGACTGAGGACCATATACGTTGACAATATTCATAACAACATTCTCCGAAGGATTTTTGTATTTACCACAGATTACCAAATAATGTCGATTCTTGATGACATGAAGACACTGAAACACGGAAGTGTCCCAGACGGAGATGAGCCCCCCGGAACGACCATTCGTATCAACACTGGCATAATCAAATTCTGTCGAATCCCAACAACCCACAACATCTATATTTGAAGAATACGCCAGCTGTGTCTCCTGTAACCCAACAAATGTTGCTTTGTGTTTTACTTTCAGCCTCCTTACCCAGCTAGTCTTGACCGTCTCACCCACGCCTCTCACATTCAACGATAAGAAATTCATTTATTATTAGTTTGAACACCCATTCTCCCTATTACTTCCGTTAAGATAGGGTCATCTGTTCCCATTTGGAAGCCAATTTCGTTTCCAATCGCCACCGTCTGAAGAATTTCATTGGATGAGGATTCCCTAGACTCCGCATACGATCCAGACACCATTGGGTCTTTGTTGAGATCCAACGATGCAACACCATTAGAAGAATTAGGGATTTGTGATTTTTGATTTGGGTTCTTGACCTTCGAAGAGACGTCGCCACTTCTGGGGGAACGACTACCTCTCCTCCGTTTTCTCCTTTTACTTTTAGTCTCGCTACAGCACTTCTCTGGGAGGGGGGTCGAAATAGATACAGAGGCTTTGGAATTATTTTGGTCTGATGAAGAGTACATGGATGTGTCTAAATTGGCGTTTAGCCCAATGTCTTTTGGGGCCGAGCCCATACCCACCTCACCCAGGTCATTCCTTAATCTGACTTCACCACTTTTCGAAGGCAATTTATTATTCATCACGTGTGGAATTACAACCGACTCCTTAATAGACTCCAGGTTGACATCTTTTTGGGGAATTGCACCAATAGACTCGACCGATGCAACGATTGAGTTCCCAACGATCGCCGGGGCATTGTCACCCATCGCCTGCCTGTTAGACTTCTCCTGCTGTGTTTCTGGTTCATCATCGGAACGGAATTCTCCTTCTTCAAGGTCGTTATCCTTCACCGGTATCCACGTATCAGAGATACCATCTTCTTCGCTACCGTTTTCACTATCCTCTGCTTCCGTCACGACTTCTGCTCTATCAAAATGCCATGGCTTAAAGGGGAACCAATCTCAGTATGCTCGATGACACCTACTTCGTACGTCACACCCTCGACACAGATTTTGGCCTTTTCATTGATCCAATTCTTCAATGATGTTATAACACCCACTTTTCCCATTGATAGGTCTCTTCTATCAAATATGCTGTCGAATGGACTAATAACCTTCCCATATCTACTGGCAATCCTGGAGAAATTGTCCGTATCCCAATATCTGAGGGGGACACCTGTGATCCTGAGCCAGGCTAGTCTTTCGTATTGTACCTCTTTGTCTATATCAATCTTCAGCCACTTGAACCATTCATGCCACCTTGGTCTATCTTCTAAGAATTCTCTGGCCTCTTTTGACGATCCAAATTTAATACCAAGCTTAAGGCCTCCAAGGTATCTAGTGTTTTCGTGCGTGAAAGTATGGTCTGGCAAGTTTGCTATGTGATCTAGGCTGTGGGCTTCGCCAATCAGTAGGGTCTTCTTGATCCATTCACACATGGCAGTTTTTGCATTAAGTGGAATAGGAGGGGAATTAACATGCCAATCTGTATTTATTCCAGCAACCGCCTGCGCAAAGGTCCTTGAATCTCTTCTTTCGATTTTGATCCCCGGTTTGGGTTCCGATACCTTTGATTTGCCACTGATATTCCGACCACTGTCAGGGTTCTCCATCTGATATTTTGCAAGGTTGGCGATTAGGGATACTCCACGACATCTAATGCCATTCATCTTCATCTCCATATCATGTATGTCCTTTACACCTACATACCGAATAAAAGCAAAGTTTTGGTTGCGTCGGTTCTTCTTCCCCCCCAATATAGATGTCCGATACTTGTCCAAATGCATCAAAAATCCCGTGTAGATCCAGTTTACATGTCCCGTCTGGAAAGCCAGCAATGTAAAACGTTGAGATATCCCGCCTTTGTCTGTGCATATCCCGCCTGCAAAACTTCGACCATCCATCTCCGGTTGTTTCTACAAAACGTCGACCACCCATATTATTACAAAACTTCGACCATCTATTATTTCAATACGTTATGTTTTCAAACTTGCTTTGTGCTCCCTATCCCCGAAACATTTTAAATAAGTAGTAATTGAATAAAGGTATTTTTTAAGAATAGTTTTTGTCTACTATAAATGATATGATTAAATGACAAAATTGGCAAAATTGGCCATATAAATAACTTTATGTGTACCACAAATCGTAAAAGTAAAAATGTGTGAGATTAATGCACTAAATAAGGGTTTAATTGATTTTTTTCCTATTCAATCTAATATATAAGAATTGCACAAAGATCCTAACTCTCATTTATCCAAATATACAAGAGTCATGAAAGAAACATATTAATTAATTTATGGCATATAGTAATGTGCGGAGCTTTATTATGTGCATAAATTTGAAAGGATTACATATTTTTTTGGTGAAATGATAAGTTTTGTGGTATTGAATACAAATCTGATAAAATCATGAATTCAAGAGGGTCATTTAATCAAAAAATTAATTTTGTAGAGTTAAATGATGTTTTAGCATTTTTATATTTGTTTTAAGAATTAATTATAATAAATGTTAAGTAAATTTCATTTTTTGAATCTTTTTACAAATCTTGATAAACTTATCAATATATTTTTCCAAACTTTTATTTTAGAAAACATCGATCCCACTCTCAAAACTTCTTTAAAATGGTTTTATAGTTAAATAATTAATCAAAGGGTAAAATAGATAATTGGTTTATTCTTATTGCTATGAGGGCATTTAATAGAAATTATGTCATATAAAACTAAGCAACATTCCAATTTGTTCCCATCTATAATTTAGACATATTTAGTTGAAAAAAAAAATACCTTGAGAAAACATATATCCTTATTAGTATATATTCAGATAATAAAAATCTTCTAAACATTTTAAATTAGTAATTGAATAGTGGTATTTTTAAAGAATAGTTTTTGTCTACAATAAATGATATGATTAAATGACAAAATTGGCAAAATTTAAATAATTTTAGGTGTACCACAAATCCTAAAAATAAAATGTGTGAGATTAATGTTTATAACAGGACATTAAATGAGAGTTTAATTGAATTTTTTTTCCTACTCAATCTAATATATAAGAATTGCACAAAGATCTTAACTCTCATTTATCCAAATATACAAAAGTTCATGAAAAAAACATATTAATTTATGACATATAGTAATTTGCAGAGCTTTATTAGGGCAAGGGGGCTATGAACCACCCCCCCTCCCCCCCCCCCCCCCCCCTTTTTCTTTTTTCTTTTTTTTTTTTATCTTTTTTTTTTTTTTTGTTTTTTTTTTTTTTTTTTTTTTTTTACAAATAGTCCTATATATACTTTCATTTTATACATATTAGATCAGAAAATATAAAATTTAGGCGGTGACCTCCCTGCTCACCGGTTTTTATACATATTATATTTCCGGTCCCTCAAATCATATGTTGAAGCTCCGCCCCTGCATGTAGTTATTAACTGAAATACCAAAATAAGAGTTGGCTAATCCAATTGCATTAATAATGTTTGTCCATAATTATCTATTTCAATATTAACCTAAAGCGACAACCTATTTTTATTTGTTACCCAAAACAACGTGCTTCCATTTTTAACCCAAAGGTCAAACAAAGATCTTAATGAAAAATATCATATAGGGTTTGATTGACTTATAAAAATCAAGATAAGATAAAACCTTAACTATATATGGTAGCCTTGGGGATGAGCCGCGACCTGACCGGGGATAGACCTAATTTTCAAATGGGGCGAGATTGGAATGGGTCGATTGACGATGGAATAGCTATTCTCCAATTGCTGCTAAAAGAAAACTATTCACCTCCCGTTGCAGTATAGTTTGTTATATTTGTTAATAGATTGTCTTATTTTTATATTACATGTTTTGCTAAAACAAACTAATTGTTGAATTCACGCTAATCATTGTTCAGAAACTAATTGTCGTGAAAAAAAAAAACTATTCGACGGCCGTCGCTTTACGCGGGTCCAAGGTTGCATGTTCGACTTATTTTATTTGACTCCCAAAAGTTTCGTCACTCCATTGAATATGAATCTTATCAATGATTTCTTTAAGACATTTTTGTGCTGTTCTTCGCTTCGTACATATTTAACTCTGGCTCCATCAGGATTCTCATGGGATTGCAATCTACTATTTGGGCTTTGTCAAGTGGTTTTTCCGAACCCGCCTGGTTCAACACAATACAATCTTCGATACAATCTTGCATTTGCTCTACTTCAATACCTACATAGCAAGTAAGAGGGCCTAGATCACTCATCTCAAATTCCTTTCGTATTTGGTTCTTGGATTCATCCATACCTGTATTTCAAGGCATCTACTTTCGCATACAAGAGCCTCAAACCAGGCTCTGATACCAGGTGTAAGTACTAAACAGTGGGTGTCTTTTTCCTATGAAGAATCAACAAAGAACAGGGTAAAACAGAGGATGAAGATGAAGGGTATTTTTGGGCAATTTTCTTCTGTGATTCGCATCATAAAAGACTCAACTACATAAAATACCAAAAAATCGGACCATAACTACCACCTATTCAGTAACAAACGGCTACTTTATAACCAAACTTTTTTACAAGTTTATTTTATTACTTCCACTAAATTGGATACTAGTGACTTAAGATTTTGGTTTTGCCATTGTCTATGATCTTTGCCTAAACGAACATTTTGAGATCGAATTCTTAACAAATGAGATAGAGTTCTCATGGAATGAGATTGTTCGGAAATGATGCTGCTTGTGGATGGGCTTTTCGACAAGATTATTTGATATCCATCGCTGAACGAACCCATCCCATCTGCCATGAGCTGCCACACTAAACCACCACCAACAGTTCCTCCCGTATTCGCCATCATGTAAATGTTTCTATAAACAGCATCTATGTAAGAGTCTCTTTTGTTAATGTTATATTCTGGATCATTACTAGATTTCCCAAATTCGGCTATAACAAGTGGTTTCTTTAGGATAACTCTTGAATCCTCGTAATGACTCCACATCCATCTTTGCATAAATTCCATTTGTGAATCTTCATTTTGTCCAGACAACCTGCAGTATTAAGCAACACTGAATACTTACTTGCCTTAAATAAGTAAAACAGAACGTGAAGTTACCATGGTTCAATTGCATATATATATGGCTTCCTTCCAATTTACCTTCAATCAAGATAATGCAATAATTTATCATGGAAAAATCATATCGAATATATTACCATTGATCAGGATATGCATGTATCGTGGCAAAATCAATTTCGCTAACAAGATTGTTGGTGATGAAATCAGTTCCAACTTGGTAACCGGGGTTTATCTGCTTTCGTTCAGGCATTGTGTCACCATAAAACCCTTCCATGCCAACCTCCAACAGATGGTGTCTGTCCAATGATTTCACGAACGAAGCCATTTCTTGAATCCAACCCTGCAGCGAATTGTGAGTTTAGATTCATAAATTATAACCATATAACATATAATTAATGATATCTAAAGCTTAATCAAATATTTAAAATATTTACATTAACTGTTCTTCCAGAGTAATCAGCCTGGCAGCGGGGCTCGTTCATGAGTTCCCATGCCATGATTGTGGTGTCATCACGATATGCGATCCCAGTGATGGTATTGACCCTTGTTATAATTCTCTGAAGTAATCAGTATACATATAAGTTAGGTATAACAGCACAAGGTCGATATATATATATATATATATATATATATATATATATATATATATATATATATATATATATATATATATATATATATATATATATATATATATATATATATATATATATATATATATATATATATATATATATATATATATATATATATATATATAAAACATAAAACTTATTTTGTTGATTGTTGAACTTACTTGGACATGGTTCTTATAATACTCTTTGACTATAGGGTTGGTGTAAAAATCGTCGTCACTGCTGATAGGAACGCCTGCTTTTTTTGCCCAGTCAATGTATTGCAGTCTCCCTCCGAAGTCTTTGAAATTGTTAACAAAACTTAATATCAACCGAATGCCGTATTTTCTTGCTTCTGATACAACGAAATCCAGTCCCTTCAAATTAGCCAAAAAAAAAAAAAAAAAAAAGTTTTCTGTAAGAACAACTTTTATATGATAGAAAATTGGTCAAAACTCAGAAATGTGTTTGGAGCAATACCTGAAAAACATGTTCGTTGTATGCTCCTGGTGAAATCTGAAGAGCTTTGTCACCACCATCAGCGAAAGCCCATGTTCGGCATACTGAAAGACCAACATTCGCTGCATCTTGTAGGACATTTGTAACTTTGATCCTCTGTCTTGGAACAGTGGCAACATTCATCATCCAATACGCATTAAATCCATTGAAAAGAAACGGGGACCCGTTTAAAACAAAGTTAGTTCCTTTGGTTTGAACAAAGCCGCCTGCTTTACCCCTGTTTACCCTAGATTCAGAAACACAGCAAAGAAGAGCCATGCATAGAACTATTAAAAGAGCACTCCATGAGTGGTGGCCATATCTGACGTAGGTACTCATTGTTTAGTTGAAGGTCTGAATGCATGAAATGATTGGAAACCATGGTTATATATATAATGGGTTGTGGATACGAAGTTTGATAAATATCCAAATAGAAAAGCATCGGAAGAAATACAAGAGATCACGAATTAAGACTTGTCTTTGGGTGCTAGAAAAGATGGTCGACTAGCTAGCCCTTCTAAGAAGAAACGGTCTTTATTATTATAATATTAATAAAAATAGACTAAAAACATGCAAGTAAAAGCCATTCTCTTCAGGTATTTAACTATTTATCCTTAGTTCCAGTTTAATAAAACGTACCCTTCTTGTTATAACATCTTGTTAACGATTAATTCAAATTTTAAAGTTTATCTTATATATAGTAAACGTTAAATGTACCCTTCTTGTTATATATGCATGAAGTTTTTGTGAGCTTTTTACATATTTTAGCTTTTATCTTTTTATTAAAAAAAAAAAATTGTTGGATAGTAAGTTCTTTTATCTTTTATTTTAAATAAAAAAAAGTCTTTAGTCCAAAAACTAATTCAAATAACTTTTCAAAATTTATCTACTTTTATATATTTTAAAACTAACTACTTTTGTTGAAGTATACAAATTTACAACTTCTAACTACTAAACAATTTTATAATCCTCAGAAGTGACAATAGGTTACACGGCCAATATTTAGAAAATATTGGTCGACTAACCCCATTTTCGTTTGCTAGCAGATGATCGACAGGCAGTTCGATGAACTAAAAAGATGGTCGACATTAACGGTATTTTTTATAATAATATTAATAAAGAAAAGATATATGGAACAAAACAAGTAACAACCATTGGTGCACGTAAGTTTCTCTTTGGAAAAGTAGGGCCGTTAGGAAATGCCTTTGTCGATAATGAAAATGGAGCTATTATTTGCTTACTGTAGTAGTTACAACTTTAACCCTTCTAATTTTTTAGTTCTAGCATTTAAGTAATAAACTTTATGGAGCTATTATTTGCTTACTCTAGAAGTTACAAATTTAACCCGAAATTGGAGATATTATTGTAGTAGTTACAACTTTAACCCTTTAACTTTTTAGTTCTACCAATTTAATTAACAAACTTTATAACTTTTTATGTCCATTTTTTACTTTTTCTTATGAACGGTTGAAACAAATTTATAATAAAAAAAACATGGACAAGGTGGAAAGAAGTACACGAAATCAAATAACTCAAAGTTGAAATTGGCATAATATTTAAATAATCAGATAACTAATATTATGAAATAATAACAAATTATTTAGTAAGGCCAAAAAACCAAATGGATAGATAATACTTATGATTAAATACTAGGATAATGATTTAAAAGGGTAATATATATATATATATATATATATATATATATATATATATATATATATATATATATATATATATATATATATATATATATATATTTGGTTACTAAGTTTTTTTTTTCACATTTTACCATTTAGCTTGTTATTTTGTTCACATTCAGTCCTTATAACCGGATACATCAAGTTAAGCCGAAAAAAATCATTTAATAGGGTAATATATTTTTTAGTTTGTACACGCTTAATCTTTAATGTTTTTGTACACATTTAGTCATTATGACTGATTTCTTCAGATTTTGCTCACGACATCCTATATTGGACAATCATTAATGACGCGTCTTCACACGTGACGCGTCATTCGCTTATATCAATAACTTAATTCACAAATCGGTCAAACAATATTGGTGACCTAGATTTCTCTAAGTTATTGATGTCTTCGTCTTCAGTTTCATCTATCTCCATAGCAAGCAACAAAATTCTTTCTCTTGGAAGTGTAAATTAAAGTTAGGAGGAAGCAATCACAGAAATTCTCGTTGCCTTTTATGAAGATAAATGAAACGTTTTGGCAAGATGTTCTTTCGTCTTGAAAGTGCAAATTCTTTTAGCATCTTCGTTAATTCTTTTGTCTTGGAAGTGCAAATTCGAGTTACGAGGAATCAATCACAAAAAATCTCGTTGTTTGCTATGGAGATATATGAAACCAAAGTCGATGACATGTTTTACTTAGATAAAACTAGGGCATGATCATTACTTGACCGATTCGTAAATTAAGTTACTGATATAAGTGAAGCGTGAGCCACATAAAAGAACATCTCATTAATGATTGTCGCACATACGATGCCGTGAGCAAAATCTGAAGAAACTAGTCATAAGAACTAAATGTGTACAAATTTAAAAAATATATTACCCTTTTAAGTTATTTTTCCGGCTTAACCTAAAGTAGCAGGTTATAAAGACTGAATGTGGACAAAAAATACTTAGTGACCAAATGTGTACAAATTAAAAAGTATATCCATTAAATATCCAAAATTATTTCAAATAAACAAACAACTAACAACACTACTAAAAAAAAAGAGCATTACTGACGACCAAAACCGTCAATAATTCATCAACAGTAGACTTTACCGACGTAATTGCAACGTACCAAAATCCGTCAGTATATTCTTGTTAGTAATTGTTTGTAACAGATTTCCGACAGCTAAAAAAAATTTAGTGTTAGATTTTTCTGTTGGTGATTAGTAACCGATCACCGACAAAAATGTTTTTTTACAACGGATTACCGATAGAATGTGTTTGCAGCAGATTACTGACAGAATATAGGAATAACTCACTAACATATTACCGATAGATTTTCTATGATAGATTGGCGACATATTTTGGCATTATAAAAAAAATATAAATTCACGAAAAAAATTAAAATAATTACATATTTAACATAGAAAAATCTTAACACATGCATCATATCTATATTTTAAAACAACAAATATAAAAGTGAAAAAGCTTCGATATTTGAGAGAACAATCAATAGGGTTCTTGATTAGCTTGAGGATTCTAGACCTGTCATTGAGAGTTGGTAGGTACAAAGATATTTATATATTGTCAAATACCATAAATACCCTTCAATGTTGACAATAAAAGGGAGTAAGTAAAAATGAATGATATTAACAAGTAGTAATTAAGATAATGCGTAAATAGTGTGATTTTAAGTTCAATATTCCACCACATGAAGTATCAATAAGAAAGAGCTATTGATGAGAAATAGCAACGTTCTTTCCGAAAATTCTTCAGTATAGTTACATATTTTAAAAAATTATAATAGGAATCCATTATTTTTTTTTAATTTTTTTCATGATTATACAATCTACTTTAAGTTTTTTGTAACATCCCGAAAATTCAAGGTAAAATTTACGTTTTTAAAACAATAATCATACAACGAGTTGTTCCAAAACCAATCAATGTGAATATAATATTTAAACATCAGAGTAATATCATTAATTGCTAATGTGGAAAACTCTGGGGATGCTGTGCAGTCACGTCGGACCCTTCCCTTTTAAACCAAAAGTACCTGAAATAGTAAATTATTAAACCATGAGCACAAAGCTTAATGAGTTCCCCAAAATACCACATACCAAAACATACAAGTGTCATGGGCTACCCCCATGGTCTTTTCGTGCAGTGCCAAGGGCCAAATCCTAGTCTTACATACAAGTGTTAGGGGCTAGATCCTGGTCTTTCAGACAACTGCCAGGGGCTAGATCCTGGTCTTTCATACAATTTCTAGGGGCCAGATCCTGGTTTTTCATACAATTCTCAGGTGCCAGATCCTGGTTTTTCATACAAGCATCAGAGAGACAACTAGCATTCCACATAACAAGTAATGTGCCGACATTGTTACCTTCGACCCATGGATATAGTGAGAAAACTCACCTCGATCCACTAATAAATAACTAGATGCTCGGCTATAGAACCGAAGGATCCCACACTAAACAGAAACAAATAACCCTAATCAAAATTTGGTTATAAACCATAACCATGGGTCTAAATCCCAAATCCACACTTCTAGGGTAAAAGACCATTTTACCCTTCCCATGATGGGCCTAACAAAACAAGGCCCAATAATGTGACAACCCGAAATTTCCATTTTGTACGAACATTATCTATTCAATAGAAGCTAGTACAGTTTCAATGAATTTCAGACTTTTCCGAATAAGTTTGTGTACATTAGTGTTTACGTTTAAAGAGTTATCAGGAGAGTGGATGCTCATGGGTTTGTGAAACTTGAGCCTTTCAAAACTTCAGAATGTTAGAATCCAATTCCAAAATAAAAATATTTTCTGCCAAAATATTTCAGGACTATAAATAGATTTCTGAACTAAATTCATTCATTATTCACATTTCCAACTAGAGAAAATCCATTTTCTCTCTCACGGATCTTCGGGTTTTCATCCCAAATCGTGAGTCTACTTCCCTAGTTGTGTTTTAATGCTTGTTATATGCTTAATAACTTAGTTTACATGTCAAATATGTGAAATCCGGGAGTTTACCGCCCAAGAACGTTTTTGGGGAGTAAACTCTAAAACGAGCCTAAGAGCTATCTAGTCCCATTTCCTTGTTAGGTAGCTAATCAAGGACATTATGTATGATCATTTAAGGCTAGAACACAATCAAGAACACCTAGTTTTAGGAGTTTATGGCCCAAGAATTTCTTGGACCGTAAACACCAAATTCAAGGGCTAAATGTGCCCAAATCACTCCTAAGGCTTTAAGACATTAACCCTATATTACTTCTAGCTAATTTGGAGACTTTAACACATCAAAAACACCCCTTAAAGGGAGTTTACGGCCAAGGAATTACTCTTGGGCCGTAAACTCCAGGTAAAGGCACCAAAGTGTTTCTAGGATCCCCTTTATCCTTAAACACAAGCCTAGAAATTATCCTTTGTGTGCAAGAGACTTGAAAGAATTAAAACACCCACCCCATAGGAGTTTATGGCCGTAAACTCTAGGGGATATGGTCTTTTGGCCATAAACTCCTCAAAGGAGCATTCTAAGGCCCTAAACTACCTAAAGGATCAAACCACCAAGCTAGGCTTATTCTAGAAATCATTTAACACTTTAAAACACCCAAAACAACCAAGATTAGAGTTCACGGCCGTAAACTCAAGGGTTTACGACCGTAAACTCCTTGTGTGGGGTTTATTGGGTAGTAAACTCTTATTCAAGGTCCTTTGGTACATTAAACCCCTTTAGCCTTGTCCCATAACAATCTAGAAGCAACCCTTAGGACCTATAACACTTATGCAAAGTGTTTGCATGTTCCTGAGTGTCCCAACTTATTTTATTAAGTTATTTTTTTGGCTAATTAGTTATATATATGCTCATTATATGATAACTAGGCTCGTGCGTGTGAACAAGTCTCCGTTTGCCACCTAGCACGGTATCCGATACTTCAATCCAATCCACTCACCACAAGTGAGTTCATACCCCTTTAATTAACCTTTGAAATGCTTTGAAATGTTTTAAATACTTTATGGGGGGGGGATACAAGTTAAATACTTATAGTTATTGCCTCAATCACATGTGATTACATTAATCACATGCAATTAATAACTAGAAAACCAATGATTTATTCACTGTTCAAACTGTTTATCAAACTGTTTTACTTCAAAATGTTTTACAAACTCTTTTACTTATCAAATGATTTTATTAAACTTTAGTTTATTCCTTATAAATTGCATTCCCATATATGTATAGATATATAAGAAATGTTTAAAGGGCTTAGGAAGGCCATCCGCCTTATTTCCTTTTTCTCGATTTGGATGTGGTCTGGTGGGATTTTGAGTAACCGTCCGAAGGTCGTTTCAATATTAGTTATATATCAAATATACATATATAGACATAAAAGTACTTCCATATTCATACTTATCAGCACATCATTAGTGAGTTACCATCGGGGTAACACAGGATCATATACAACTATACTAGAAAGAGAACATATACAACTATACTAGGAAGAGAACGTATACAACTATACTAGAAAGAGAACATATACAACTATACTAGAAAGAGAACATATACAACTATACTAGAAAGAGAACATATACAACTATACTAGGAAGAGAACATATACAACGATACTAGAACAAGTAGCATTACATTACATATACATGAATACGTTAACAATTGTGATCCACTGTGTCGGAGCATGCCTTAAATGTCATGGCCCGAGTTGTAGCCAGAATTCTCTTGAAGGGAGAGCGTGAGTTTGCATATAGATCTATACTGGATTGACTATCCTACACCTTGCTGCTAGCTACAGTCGGACCTATAGGTCTGTTGGTGCCAAACGTCATTCCGTTATTACGACCATTCGTATGTCGTTGTTACCAGTCGATAGTATGGTGCAATTTATCACATTATACCTTAATATAAATCCGGTTTAAGGTAGTTAGTACAACAGTAGTTCCTATAATACAACACTACAGTACTACGATGATTTACCCATTACATATATTTAGTGATTTATTTCACTTAAACATTAATGTACAAACTATATTTTGTTAAATGATAGTTACACTTGGGAAATTACACACTTTTACAACAAACGAGCATACAAAACAGTTAAGCATTGGTAGAAGGCTACTTTGATAGAAAATATAGGTTTTTCGGAGAGATTCAAACTTTTACAAACACTTACTTACATTTTACAAACTTACACATTGAGATAGGTTCAAACGTTTTTGATAACAAACATCGACACTAAAATACTTATGAACTCACCAGCTTAATGCTGATAAACTCTTTCAAAATAACTTGTATTCTCAGGTCATCAGTAGACAGGTACCGAGGCCAGCTTTTGAGAAGATGGAGTGCATCCAAGACTCATCTTATTATTTTGATTTACATTATTTTGGTGTCTATAACTGTACAGAACACGCTTGTACTAAAATTATATATTTAATGCAATGGATGATGTTGTTTGCTTATTTACATTTACTGTGTTGTGATACTTTACATGACGTCCTCCGCCCCAGAACGTTTCCGCCGTTCTTGGTTTTGGGGTGTGATAGATTGGTATCAGAGCATTGTTTATAGTGAATCAAGTATATTAACCCATAAAAGATATACTAAACTATAAACCCATTAGGGATTAAAGCACTCTGACCAAGAGTGTATACTTTAAATATTAAGATATTTAATTAAGTATACTAGTCTGCATTCATACTAAAATCAGTGTCACAATGAAAAGAACAAAAGTGTTGCGATTGTTAAATATCACAAGTGAGCTCGGGGATGTATGGTTAGTCCTGGGAATGGCATAGCCTGATCAACTATGCTGGTCCTAGGAGTGATTAGCATATGCCCTAGAATGGTTGTGATGTGTTAACAAGTCTAAAAACTTACCAACAATACCACAAGAAGATCAGTAGAACTTAAACTTAAAATACTATAGGTGTATTTTGTACTACTAGTTACATGTATACTATATTCTTATACCTCTCTTCTCACGTAGATTTAAATGGATGGATTCCATCACGGCGACCCGTACTTTCCAAATGAAGGCAATGCAGAGTGGATCGAAGAAGAGCCCGAAGATGAGCATCCAATCCCTTTGGATGATCACCTCGCAGAAGGCTTTTCTGATGGATCTGACTCTGAGCCTGAAGTCAACAACCTACCGCTAGTAGGTCAAGCGCTGAACAACAACCCCCGACCAGCTTTTCCAGGCCTTACACCCTTGTGGGCAACCAACTTGAATCGCTGGAGTGACGAACAGGGTTAACCCTTACCATACTTTGGGGACCAAAGCTTTTACAATGTCAGTGAAGGTGGTTCTGCTGACCGAGCTCTGCCCGTCATTATCCGCAGAGTAGCTCATAATGTTGAGCAAGGTCGAGCAGCCATCGACCGGGTCATGGAGATTGATGCTAACTCTGGTGTCAACACAGTCCGCATCCGCCGTCTTGAAGAAAACATGGAATGGACCCGGAGAACCAATGAAACCCTACAACAACAGTTGGCTGCCTCCCGAGCTGAGGTCTTGGAACTTTGAGCCCGTCAGAGAGCTCAGGAGCGACACCTTCAAGAGGTGTTTCGTCAAGTGTCAGACCTCAGGGCTCGCCCGAGGAATTCCCATCGCCGTTAGATGATGTCTAGTACATCTCTGTCTTTTGGTTAAGGAATAGCCTTTAACATCTGTGCTCTAAGTAGAACTTATCTGTAAAATATTCCTAACTTTCAGTACTCTAATTAGGAATCTAAGAACTATCAGACTTTCTGTATGGTGTGATGTAAGACTTACTGTTAGGTCGATTTTCCCTGAACTTATTACATCAGTAATACCAGTATTATTGAAATCTATCTAATCTGTGGGAAAAATCTGTACACTTGTGTTTTCCTACTAATATTCCTTGTTGTGATCTCAAACACTCATTCAACTGTTGGGCTATGGTTAGTTAGTCCATGTGTCACTCTCACGTTGTTTACAGATTGATTCTTACCACTTTTTCTTATCCTTATAAACTTATAGCTGAAAGATGCCTCCTCGCAAATCTCCCAGGAATAACCTTACACCTCCACCGCCTCCTCCGCCTCCGGTCATCGATACTGCAGCCTTGAATGCTGCCGTAGCCACAACAGTGGCAACTGCCATGGCTCAGTATCACTCATCTGATGCCAGCAAAGGTGGAACCCCTGTTGAATCAATTCCGGTTGAAACCCCTGTGCGCTCGAGAGAGTGCTCCTACAAGGATTTCACCAATTGCAAGCCGAAGTCTTTCCATGGCACCGGCGGAGTCATTTCCCTCTCGCAATGGTTCGAGAAGACTGAATCAGTCTTCGAAATCTGTTCATGCCCTGCTGCGAGCAAAGTCAAATATGTCGCATGCACCTTTGAGGGAAAGGCCCTGACGTGGTGGAACGGCCACGTTAAAGCTCTAACTCTCGTCGTAGCCAACGACATGGGCTGGGAAACGATGAAGGACCTCATGATTGAGGAATACTGCCCGAGGGGGGAAGTCCAGAAATTGGAACAGGAACTGTGGAACCTAACTATGAAGGGCACCAACGTGGTCGCTTATACTGCCAGATTCAGCGAACTGGTGGCCCTCTGCCCCAATATGGTTCCCACTGAAGGGAAAAAGATCGAACGATACATATGGGGGCTAGTGCCTCCGTATCAGGGGAATGTCCTAGCATTAAACCCTGCTACCTTCGACAGTGCCAAGCGATTGGCACAACGACTCATTGACCATGGAGTCAAAACCCTTGCAACCACAACAACCCTAGCCATCCCAGAACCCTCCAAACCCGCTGACACCAAGCGGAAGTTCTGGGATGACAAGAAGAGGCAGCGAGCTGCCAAAAAGCAGCAAATTGTGGCAGTGCATGCCGCGGTAACCCTTGCTGCTGTTACTGCTCCGATGAAGCAGTATGCTGGAAGTTTGCCTAAGTGCAACAAATGCAACTTCCACCACAACGGCCCCTGCCGTGAAATGCAGTGCTCTAACTGCAACAGGAAAGGACACACCGTCCGTTTCTATAAGTTCTCGGCACAACCGATCACCCAAGTCCCCGGCTCTGGCGCGAGCCCGACCTGCTATGGATGTGGCGAAGCAGGCCACTTTAAGAGGGACTGCCCCAAAGCGAAGAATGCTGGAGGAGCAGGGAGGGTACTAGCTATAGGCCACGGGGAAGCAGTTGCTGACCCGACAGTGGTGACTGGTACGTTCCTCCTCGATAACTCCTATGCATCTGTTTGATAGTGGAGCGGAGCGAAGCTTCGTAAACCATAAATTTGCTCGCATGCTTAAGCAACAACCACACACACTTAAGGAACAATTCACAGTAGAAATGGCTAATGGGAAAACTGAAAGTACGAATAGCATATACTTAGGTTGTATCCTAACTCTAGATAACCATTCATTCCCAATCGACCTCATGCCGGTCTCAATAAAAAGCTTCGACGTTATTATCGGCATGGATTGGTTAAGTCTTCATCGCGCCGACATCATGTGCTACGAAAAAGCAGTCCGTCTAAACCTCCCGTCTAACGAAACTCTTATAGTCTACGACGACAAACCTGGTGCGAGTCTTTGCATTATATCAAGTATTCAAGCACAGAAATATCTGCGCAAAGAATACCATGCATTCCTTGCTCACGTCGTCGACACGAGCCTCGAAACGAAAGAACTAAAGAACATCCCAGTAGTGAGCGACTTCCCCGACATTTTCCCAGAAGAGCTACCTGGATTACCTCCGCAACGATAGGTCGAGTTCAGAATCGACTTAGTCCCAGGAGCTACCCCAGTAGCCAAGTCGCCCTACCGTTTAGCACCAGCTGAGATGCAGGAACTCTCTGGTCAACTTAACGAACTGCTCAGCAAGGGCTTTATAAGACCAAGTTTCTCACCTTGGGGAGCACCGGTCTTGTTCGTTAAGAAGAAAGACGGATCATTCCGTATGTGTATCGACTACAGAGAACTCAACAAACTGACGGTCAAGAATCGTTACCCTCTGCCTCGCATAGATGATCTATTCAACCAACTGCAAGGGGCAAACTATTTTTCCAAGATTGATTTGAGATTCGGATATCACCAGTTACGAGTACTAGAGGAGGATGGGCCGAAGACAGCCTTCCGAACTCGTTATGGACACTATGAGTTCGTGGTGATGCCATTCGGATTGACCAATGCGCCTGGAGTTTTTATTGATCTGATGAATAGAGTATGCCGACCTTACTTGGATCAGTTCGTCATCGTTTTCATTGACGACATCTTGATCTACTCCCGAAGTAAGGAAGAGCATGGCGATCATCTGCGACAAGTTCTAGGGACATTACAAAAGGAGAAACTTTATGCGAAGTTCTCGAAATGTGAATTTTGGATCCAAAGCGTCGAATTCTTAGGACACGTGGTAAGCGAAGAGGGAATCCACGTGGACCCATCCAAAGTTAAAGCCATTGAGAACTGGTTAGCACCCAAGACGCCTACAAAAATTCGTCAATTTCTAGGTCTCGCTGGCTACTACCGCAGGTTCATTAAGAACTTCTCCCGAATAGCGAAACCCCTTACAACCCTGACCCAGAAGGGCGTTGCCTTTGACTGGGAAGAGAAACAGGAGAGAGCGTTCCAAACGCTCAAGCGAGCCTTGTGCACCGCGCCAATACTATCCCTTCCCGAAGGGATAAAAGACTTCGTAGTCTATTGCGATGCATCAAATCAAGGGCTCAGGTGTGTTCTGATGCAGCGAGATAAGGTCATCGCCTACGCCTCGAGACAGTTGAAGACACACGAGGTTAACTACACAACCCACGATCTTGAACTGGGAGCAGTGGTGTTTGGTCTAAAGATCTGGAGACATTACTTGTATGGAACGAAAAGCACTATCTTTACCGACCACAAGAGTTTACAACACATTTTCGATCAGAAGGAACTCAACATGAGACAACGACGGTGGGTCGAGCTACTCAGTGACTACGAATGCGATATTCGTTATCATCCGGGTAAAGCCAACGTAGTAGCAGACGCCCTAAGTCGGAAGGAATATTCTGGTCGAAAAGTCAAGTCATTGTCAATGACCATCCATTCACACATGTCTAAGCAAATTCAGGAGGCCCAACTTGAAGCCATAAAACCTGAAAATGTGACGAGTGAATCCCTTAGAGGAATGGACAAGAATTTAGAAGCCAAGGGTGACGGAGCCTTATATTTCATGAACCGGATGTGGACACCGAAGCACGGTGGTTTCCGACACTTGGTCATAACCGAGGCGCACAACACTCGGTATTCCGTCCACCCAGGTTCAGATAAGATGTATCTGGATCTTAAAAAGCTATACTGGTGGCCTAATATGAAAGCAGAGATTGCTACCTTCGTAAGTAAATGCCTTACTTGCGCAAAGGTTAAGGTCGAGTACCAGAAGCCCTCTGGTTTACTGCAATAACCAGAGATTCCAGAATGAAAGTGGGAGCGGATCACTATGGATATCATAACCAAGTTGCCCAAGACAACGGGTGGACTTGATACCATATGGGTCATCGTCGATAGATTGACCAAGTCTGCACACTTCCTGCCTATCAAAGAAACCGACAAGATGGAGAAACTTACTAGAACATACATTAGGGAAATCGTGCGGCTACATGGTGTACCTATGTCCATTATCTCCGATAGAAATAGTAGGTTCACCTCAAGATTCTTGCAATCACTACAACCTTCCCTAGGATTAAGGCTGGACATGAGCACAGCCTACCATCCACAGACCGACGGACAGAGTGAGAGGACCATCCAAACACTGGAAGATATGTTGTGAGCCTGTGTGATTGACTTTGGAAAGGCATGGGATACTCATTTACCCCTTGTCGAATTTTCTTATAATAATAGTTATCACACGAGCATCAAGGCTGCTCCATTTGAAGCCCTCTACGGCCGAAAGTGCAGATCCCCTCTGTGCTGGGCTGACGTGGGTGATACCCAATTAGCCAGGGAGCAAGCTTCCGACAGTACTCTCACCGGTCCGAAGATCATTCGGGAAACGACAGAGAAAATCGTTCAGATCTGTGAACGATTGAAAGCCTCTAGAGACCGATAAAAGCGCTACGCTGATAAACGAAGAAAACCTTTGGAATTTCAGGTAGGAGACCGAGTCCTTCTCAAAGTCTCACCCTGGAAAGGCTTGATACGCTTCGGCAAGCGTGGCAAGCTTAATCCGAGGTACATAGGGCCTTTCGAGATTCTTGCAAGAGTCGGCCCCGTAGCTTACAAACTCGACCTACCCGACGCACTTCGTAACGTACATTCTACATTCCACGTATCTAACTTGAAAAAGTGTCTGTCCGACGAGACTCTTGTAATCCCACTCGACAAGATCGTGATCAACGAGAGCCTCAACTTCGTGGAAGAACCGGTAGAGATCATGGACCGTGAGGTCAAGCAGACGAAGCAAAGCCGTATCCCTGTAGTGAAGGTTCGTTGGAACGCCAAGCGAGGACCGGAATTCACTTGGGAACGTGAGGATCAGATGAAACTGAAATACCCTCATCTTTTCGCTTAATTGTTTGTAACTTCATATTTGCTTAAATTCTAATTTCGGGACGAAATTCCTTCTAATGGGGGGATGATGTGACAGCCCGAAATTTCCATTTTGTACGAACATTATCTATTCAATAGAAGCTAGTCCAGTTTCAATGAATTTCAGACTTTTCCGAATAAGTTTGTGTACATTAGGGTTTACGTTTAAAGAGTTATCAGGAGAGTGGATGCTCATGGGTTTGTGAAACTTGAGCCTTTCAAAACTTCAGAATGTTAGAATCCAATTCCAGAATAAAAATATTTTCTACCAAAATATTTCAGGACTATAAATAGATTTCTGAACTAAAATCATTCATTATTCACATTTCCAACTAGAGAAAAGCCATTTTCTCTCTCACGGATCTTCGGGTTTTCATCCCAAATCGTGAGTCTACTTCCCTAGTTGTGTTTTAATGCTTGTTATATGCTTAATAACTTAGTTTACATGTCAAATATGTGAAATCCGGGAGTTTACCGCCCAAGAACGTTCTTGGGGAGTAAACTCCAAAACGAAGCCTAAGAGCTATCTAGTCCCATTTCCTTGTTAGGTAGCTAATCAAGGACATTATGTATGATCATTTAAGGCTAAAACACAATCAAGAACACCTAGTTTTAGGAGTTTATGGCCCAAGAATTTCTTGGACCGTAAACACCAAATTCAAGGGCTAAATGTGCCCAAATCACTCCTAAGGCTTTAAGACATTAACCCTCTATTTCTTCTAGCTAATTTGGAGACTTTAACACATCAAAAACACCCCTTAAAGGGATTTTACGGCCAAGGAATTACTCTTGGGCCTTAAACTCCAAGTAAAGGCACCAAAGTGTGCCTAGGGTCCCCTTTATCCTTAAAACACAAGCCTAGAAATTATCCTTTGTGTGCAAGAGACTTGAAAGAATTAAAACACCCACCCCATAGGAGTTTACAGCCGTAAAATATAGGGGATATGGTCTTTTGGCTGTAAACTCGACAAAGGAGCATTCTAAGGCCCTAAACTACCTAAAGGATTAAACCACCAAGCTAGGCTTATTCTAGAAATTATTTAACACTTTAAAACACCCAAAACAACCAAGATTAGAGTTCACGGCCGTAAACTCAAGGGTTTACGACCGTAAACTCCTTGTGTGGGGTTTATTGGGTAGTAAACTCTTATTCAAGGTCCTTTGGTACATTAAACCCCTTTAGCCTTGTCCCATAACAACCAAGAAGCAACCCTTAGGACCTATAACACTTATGCAAAGTGTTTGCATGTTCCTGAGTGTCCCAACTTATTTTATTAAGTTATTTTTTTGGCTAATTAGTTATATATATGCTCATTATATGATAACTAGGCTCGTGCGTGTGAACAAGTCTCCGTTTGCCACCTAGCATGGTATCCGATACTTCAATCCAATCCACTCACCACAAGTGAGTTCATACCCCTTTAATTAACCTTTGAAATGCTTTTAAATGTTTTAAATACTTTATGGGGGGATACAAGTTAAATACTTATAGTTATTGCCTCAATCACATGTGATTACATTAATCACATGCGATTAATAACTACAAAACCAATGATTTATTAACTGTTCAAACTGTTTATCAAACTGTTTTACTTCAAAATGCTTTACAAACTCTTTTACTTATCAAATGCTTTTATTAAACTTTAGTTTATTCCTTATAAATTGCATGCCCATATATGTATAGATATATAAGAAATGTTTAAAGGGCTTAGGAAGGCCATCCGCCCTATTTCCTTTTTCTCGATTTGGATGTGGTCTGGTGGGATTTCGGGTAACCGTCCGAAGGTCGTTTCAGTATTAGTTATATATCAAATATACATATATGGACATAAAAGTACTTCCATGTTCATACTTATCAGCACATCATTAGTGAGTTACCATCGGGGTAACACAAGATCATATACAACTATACTAGAAAGAGAACATATACAACTATACTAGAAAGAGAACATATACAACTATACTAGAAAGAGAACATATACAACTATACTAGGAAGAGAACATATACAATGATACTAGAACAAGTAGCATTACATTACATATACATGAATACATTAACAATTGTGATCCACTGTGTCGGAGCATGCCTTAAATGTCATGGCCCGAGTTGTAGCCAGAATTCTCTTGAAGGGAGAGCGTGAGTTTGCATATAGATCTATACTGGATTGACTATCCAACACCTTGCTGCTAGCTACAGCCGGACCTGCAGGTATGCGGGTGCCAAAAGTCATTCCGTTATTATGACCATTCGTATGTCGTTGTTACCAGTCGACAGTATGGTGCAATTTATCACATTATACCTTAATATAAATCCGGTTTAAGGTAGTTAGTACAGCAGTAGTTCCTATAATACAACACTACAGTACTACGATGATTTACCCATTACATATATTTAGTGATTTATTTCACTTAAACATTAATGTACAAACTATATTTTGTTAAATGATAGTTACACTTGGGAAATTACACACTTTTACAACAAACAAGCATACAAAACAGTTAAGCCTTGGTAGAAGGCTAATTTGATAGAAAATATAGGTTTTTCTGAGAGATTCAAACTTTTACAAACACTTACAAACACTTACTTACATTTTACAAACTTACACATTGAGACAGGTTCAAACGTTTTTGATAACAAACATCGACACTAAAATACTTATGAACTCACCAGTTTAATGCTGATAAACTCTTTCAAAATAACTTGTATTCTCAGGTCATCAGTAAACAGGTACCGAGGCCAGCTTTTGAGAAGATGGAGCGCATCCAAGACTCATCTTATTATTTTGATTTACATTATTTTGGTTTCTATAACTATACAGAACACGCTTGTACTAAAATTATATATTTAATGCAATGGATGATGTTTTTTGCTTATTTACATTTACTGTGTTGTGATACTTTACATGACGTCCTCCGCCCCAGAACGTTTCCGCCGTTCTTGGTTTTGGGGTGTGACAAATAACACAATAATGGCCCTAAGGCCCATAAAGGCCCAACTCATACAACTTAAGGCCCGCTAATAAAATACTAAGACCCACTCATACTTCCAACAGTCCTAGGCCCAAAAATTTACTAAGGGCCAAAAGTCCACAAAGAGCCACTAAGAGGTCTATGCTCGGTGTACACATTGTATGCTTGGTGTACTCGACCGATCGCCAGTATGCGCAGCGTACCAATTGGTATGCCCAGCGTACTGGGTTGTTTTCCACCCTAAGTCATTTAGTGCGTAATCTATTCAGCCATAAGGTCCAACTCGCATATCTCTTCCATTTTATGGTTCTAATACATAAAGTTGGCAACTTTAACCCTTAGCATGCCTTAATGGAAACCAACATCTATTTTTGTTCAACAATACTCATAACAAGAACTCAAACTCATGCATAGACAGCTAATAACCATCAAGATGACATTTTTATGCATCATGAACAACAAAGAGGCTGAGATCTAACATATTTAACTCCCAGAGTTGCTCGAACTCACAAGGGGAACCCATCGGGCCAAATAAAGCTCACAAACAAGCCCTAATCTCAAATAATCAAAATGAATCATCAAGGTAAGAACTTTATACCTTCTAAGGCTCACAAAGTTGATGAAGACTTTGTTTATACATAACTCTATATCTTTGTGTTTCTTATATTCACATGTATTATTAATTAGTGTTTGTTACTTCAGGTCTAGCTGACAAGGCACCGGCAAGTCAGGACAGTCGGTAGGCAGGATCATTTTAGCATATAGCCATTCTGAAATCCAGCAACCCAACACGATATGTCTATCATATCACCGCTACAGTAAGTAGTCCTTCAGTAGTATAATTTAATAATACTTTTTATTTGTAGGTTAAAGGATATACCTAAACCTAACAGAGTAAGCCCTAAACTATAGTCGTATTTTCCTAAGAAAGTACTATTTCACTATAGTTTAAAGCTCTGATACAAATCTGTCACACCTCGGCCGTCGGCGGAAACACCGGGCGTTGTAATGTCATTTCTCGTATCATAGTTATCAACTTCCTGAAAACACATGCATTTTAAATGTAACACCGTAAAAATTAAAACAGTTTTTCGCATTTTCAAACACATTTTTACAAACTCATTCATTCATAAAATGTCATAGTATCATGTCTTTGTTTCACAAAATATCTCCCGAGATCAAAATACATAAAATCCCATGTGTGTGTACGAATCAAGCCAGCGCCTTTCCGCGGTCATCACTGGTACCTGAAACACATAACAGGTAACACTGTAAGCATAAGCTTAGTGAGTTCCCCAAAATACCACTCTAACACATAATAGCCACTCGAGGCTGTAACTCTGTCGACCCTCTGGTCAATGTGTCTTAGTGGGGCCCTCCAGCCCCAACTCTCTGTGGGCCCTCTGGCCCTAACTCTAGAGACCCGAAAGTCCCAACTCTGTAACTCTGAATCATGCATATCACATATCACAATAAATCACAACACATAAATAACATGCAAATACACTGGCATATAACTCTATAGTACTCTGTCACATAACTCTGTTACCACACTAGGTAAAGTATAGTGAGAAGACTCACCTCAGGCGTCTCGGTAAATCTCTGACTCGATGGAAAATATTGCCTAGCCTCCGCCTATTCACATAAATAAATACTCTTATAAATATAACTCTCGAGACTAGACTCAACCTGCCATTGGCACCCTCAGAAGGGTAAAAGACTATTTTACCCCCCTCTTGTCACAAGGACTCCATTGATGACCAAACCCTAAAATTCAACTAAAGTTAACGGTCACACTTTGACCATACTCGCCGAGTGCACCTTGGTGACTCGGCGAGTTCACACATGTCCTCTAACTCTATGTCCCGCTTGACATGCCGAGTCCCTCCCTATGCTCGACGAGTCATACCAGTCATGAATCGCGGGGCCACCCCGACTCTACTTGCCGAGTCTCAAGAACAACTCGGTGAGTACCGCCTTGAACTCCATTCCTCTAACCCCCTCCAGACTCACTGAGTCATCCCCCAACTCGGCAAGTCTACTCACTGAGCAATTTACGTGAAACCCTAACCCTACTCGCCGAGCCTCAAGAACAACTCGGCGAGTTCATGCCATGCACAAACTCTACTGATCTCCTGAGGTCATATCTGTTTCCCCAAACCATAGATCTAGCCTCCCCAAGCATGAATGTCATGTAAAGTTTGAAACTTGATGCTTGTATAACCACAACAAGGCATCAAAAGGACATTTAGTCCCAAAAATGGCAACCTAAGTCCAATAACCCCAAACTGATCCATAAAGCTCCAAGGGTTAAGGTCTCTGGACCTCTTTGAGTCTAGATCCATGGCACAAACTCGAAGAGGGACCATTTGCTCCACATAATCACTCTCCAAAGGGGTTATAAACCCCAAACTCTAATGATCACACCAAAACTGAAGGAGGTTCGAACTATTACCTCAAAATGAAGTCTCTAAACTCTGGAACTGCTTGATTCACACCTCATCTTTGCTCTTGTCACCTTCTTCTTGCTAAACCAAAGGAACAAGGATCAAAAAGTGACTTCTTCTCCCTCACAACGATTTCGCTCACTTAGGGTTCTCTCAAGGGACTGGTAGCCGCAATGGGAGGCTATAAGTTCCCTTAAATAGGCTCCAAACCCGGGGGATTAGGGTTTCATTAAACAACGTAGAATCGCCGAGTCCGGACGTGAACCTGGATGAACATCTGCGACCCTACTCGGCAAGTCTTGGCTCCAACTCGCCGAGTTCCTCCAAAAACTCCAAAACAATTAAATAGAATAATATACCTGGGAAAATCGGGATGTTATATTAAAATACGTCAACAGAAAGTTGGTGAGTTCACAGGTTTAACTCTGAGTAAAGATAGTACTTTTTCCCAAGTTGGAAAACACATCATGAGACTGAGTTCATACATAACTCTATATCTTTGTGTTTGTTGTATTCACAGGTATTATTAATTAAAATGCAAAATAAATGGAAAAATCCAAAAATTCTTTTTTTTTTAATTATTATCTTCGTCACTTTAATTACTTAAAAAAAGTTAAAAATAAATAAAAATAAAAAAAATAAAATTACCATCTTTTTTTGAAAAATACGTGAAATATTCTAATAGAATATTACACTGTAAATATAATCAAATTATACTACTGAAGGACTGAGTTCATATAAAAATATTATTAAATTATACAACTGAAGGACTACTTACGGGAGCGGTGACAGGATAGACATGTCGCATTGGGTCGCTGGATTTCAGAACGACTATATGCTAAAATGATCATGCCTAGCGATTGTCCTGACTGGTCGGTGCCTTATCAGCTAGACCTGAAGTAACAAACAACAATTAATAATACCCGTGAATACAATAAACATAAAGATATAGAGTTATGTATATCTTGGTGAACTACAAGAACTAACGGAACTCGACAAGGCTACATGAGTTATTGTATTCATCAAGCAAGATTGTAAATCTCAGGGAAAATCCTCTAAAATGTAACCGCTAATCCCGTGCAAGCGAGGAAGTCGTCTATGAATAAGATACAAGTTGACAACCCCACTTGTGGTTGTTAGCTACAACTAAACTTAAGCGAGCGACGAAGTATCCTTTTATTTGTTTATTGTTCCGACGTTGATGAAGCATGTTGAAGTTATCTTAAGATGCACAACTTGTAGCATCAAGCAGAGGTTTGAAACTAGACATACAACTGCAGTTACCGATTCATGGTAGCAAATTGTTAGAAGCATTATACTTTGTCGTTATACAAGTATTAATGTTAAGTATAAGTTTCTCAAACACTTATACTCTAGGTACAAGAAACTGGTAGGTATACTACTTGTGTATTAAGTAGATAATTATACCTAGCACACATACTCGTATATAATTGAAATAGATTTATACGAAGCGGTTTCACTCGTATATAATTGAAATAGATTTATACGTAGCGGTTTTACTCGTATAGAATTGAAATAGATTTATACGTAGCGTTTTTACTCGTACAGAATAGAAATAAGATTTATACGTAGCTACCTCTGTTTGTATGGAATTACAAACACCTATATGCATAATATATGAGACTTATAGGTATACTACTTATTTGGTAAGTCACCCATTATACCTAGGAAATATATGTTATATGTTAGAAACAAGTATGAGTCAAAATGATATCTTCAAACTATATTATATACTTTTCCAACTTGGGAAAAAGTAGTATCTTTACTCAGAGTTAAAACCTATGAACTCACCAACTTTCTGTTGACTTATTTTAAAATGCATGTGTTTTCAAGAAGTTGATAACTATGATACAAGAAATAACGTTACACCGCCCGGTGTTTCCACCGACGGCCGGGGTGTGACAGATTGGTATCAGAGCTATTAACTATAGTGAACTAGTACTTTCTTAGGAAAGCATGACTATAGTTTAGGGCTTACTCTGTTAGGTTTAAGTATATCCCTTAACCTACAAATAAAAAGTATTATTAAATTATACTACTAAAGGACTACTTACGGGAGTGGTGACATGATAGACATGTCACGTTGGGTCGCTGGATTTCAGAACGGCTATATGCTTAAGTGATCCAGCCTACCGATTGTCCTGACTGGCCGGTGCCGTATCAGCTAGACCTGAAGTAACAAACAATAATTAATAATACTCGTGAATACAAAAAACACAAAGATATAGAGTTATGTATGAACTCAGTCCCACGATGATAACACAAGTATAAACCAAAAATATAGAAAACCCAAACCCTTGATAAGTATACAATACAATGTTTTAGGTCAAACTCCTTAGTCGAGTTTTATTGTACATGGGTCGAACCACAACTAAACGTAGACTGATCACCTATGTTTAATTATGGTTAGACCGATGCATAACTAAAATTAGATATGGTAGTTGATAGAATAAAACACCTTAAGATTCTAGAAGATTAAAGATAGATCTCAGATCAGGATACCATCAACTCGGAGTACAAGAAGACGATGTTCCGAAAACAACATTTAGGAATCGATATGGTCATTAAGAGTTCTTAGTTATGCCTTTGGATTGACCAACGCTCCAACAATGTTCAAGGACCTCATGAATAGTGTTTGCAAACCGTAATTGGACAAATTTGTGATAGTAGTTATCGATGATATTTTGATATATTCATAAACCAAGGAAGAACACGGTCAACACTTGCAAAAATCTTGGAACTACTATGAAAAGAAAAGTTGTATGCCAAATTCTCTGAATGTGAATTTTGGATTAGAGAAGTACAAATTTTTAGAACATGTAATTAGTAACAAAGGGATTCATTTCAGACCCTCCAAGGTTAAACCAATCAAGATTTGGGAAGCACCAAAGATGCCAACAGAAGTGCATCAATTCTTAGGACTTGCTGGCTATTTCCATAGATTCATAGAGAATTTCTCCAAAATAGCCAAACCACTTACAACACTAACCTAGAAAGATATGAAGTTCAACTTGGAAGACAAGCAAGAAGCTACTTTTTAGAAACTAAAGCAAATGTTGTGTAGTGCACCAATCCTATCCCTCCCAGATGGGACATAAGATTTCGACGTATACTACGACGCATCAAATCAAGGATTGGGATATGTGTTGTTGCAAAAAGGGAAAAGTTATTGCTTACACATCTCAACAATTTAAGGTGCATAAGAATAATTACACTACCCATGACCTTGAATTGGGAGCTGTAGTTTTTTCACTGAGTAGTTAGAGACACACAAATAGATAGAGAACATATAGGTGATACCTTATGTGCCGATCCAGAAATAAACCACGAGACAACTCGAAAGATCATGCAAATTAAGGATCAATTAAAGGCAGCACGTGATCATCAGAAGAGCTATGCTGACGTAAGACGTAAGCCTTTAGAATTCCAGGTTGGAGATAAAGTAATATTGAAGGTCTCTCCTTGGAAATCCGTAATTTGATTCGAGAAACGATGAAAACTAAACCCACGGTATATAGGACCTTTTGAAATTCTAGCAAGAATTCATTCTGTCGCATACCAACTCAAGTTACCTCAAGAGCTCAACAATGTACACGATGTTTTTCACATGTCTAATATGAAAAGATGTCTATCCGGTGACACTCTTGTTGTACCTCTCGATGAGATACAAGTCAATACCAAACTCAACTTTGTAGAAGAACTTGTCAAAATCATGGATCGAGAAACCAAACGATTAAAACAAAGTCGTATTCCTATAGTGAAAGTTCGATGGAACACTTTACGTGGACCTAAATTTACATGGGAACATAAAGATCAGATGAAACAAAAATACCCCCAACTATTGAACAAAACCCCATCCACAAGATAAATTTCGGTACAAAATTATTCTAGCAGGGGGAGAATGTAACACCAGTTAAAATAGGTCAATAATAATGACATGTGATTATACCAATCATGTAATGTGATTTTTTTAAACTAGTAATGTAGTAAAATCACTATGTATTTCATGATAATTCTATTACAAATATGAACTTTCTTTATGATACAACTCAAGGTATACGTCCATACTATTCCAAAAATATATAGAACATCTAAATCTGACTTCGCGTGAAGAACTTATGATAAACCGAACACTATAAATCTCTATAATAAGAGGAATTTAAATTAGACTTAGAATTAGCTACTGGAGTCTAAAAGATAGTTTTAGTACTCCTAAATACCTACGCGAGGATATAAAAAACTTCAAAAATCGAGTTCGTTGCAAAAGTTATGGGCTTCCAAAGATGCCGCTGTCAGAAACCTTAATTTGACTGAACTCACGACGTGAGCATACAAACTCACGACGTGAGGAGTCAAACCACCACATTTTGAAGCTAGAAGTCTACGAAACGATAACCCAAAAGCTCACGATGTGAGCAAGGGTTTCTCACGACGTGAGGATGCTGCTAGACACGAATCGAGGCTAGAAAACACATGTTAAGGCTACGAGATGACTCTTGCCATGGATCATGACGTGAGTCTTGATTCTTGCGACGTGAGAGGGCCAAAATCAGCCTATAAATAGAGGCCTCGATCCTTTCATTCCTTACACCATTTCTCTTCTTTCTCTTTCATTTTCGAAGGCCGTTTCCTTCCCGAGCCTGACAACGACGAGCCTCTGACCATTTAGATTCTATAGATCACGCTACTAGGGTGAGTTTCACGGCCCCACTTTTTAATGTTTTTGGGGGTAAAATGCATGTTAACTATCATATATAAGTTAATATTATGTCTATATGATAGATAGTTATATTAACCGGGATATAGTTGTTTGTATATGATATTTTGAAAATATACAACTATTGTAAAGTTGTTAGCATGATATTATTATAGAAGTATACTAATGTAGATCTTGAGTTATACTTAGGATTCTATATATATTTTGTGTGCGATATAGTTCCAGAGTTATACTCAGAAGTTCTATATGTTAATTGATATGTACGTTGTTATTATTGGTTTTATGTCAAGATAAAACTAGGAACGTTATATGTTGTTATTATTGGTTTTATGTCAAGATAAAACTAGGAACGTTATATGTTGTTATTACTGGTTTCATGTTCAGATAAGACTTGGTTTTAAATCAAATTATAGCTGTTGTACTGCCTAACTATTATAAATATTAGGAGTAATGCTTAATGCATAGTTTAATAACATAAGGTTTTAGAAACGAATATGCTTTTACTACTTGAACTAACGGAACTCAATAAATTTACATGAGCTATTGTATTCATTAACTAAGATTGTAAATATTAGGGAAAATCCTCTGACCTGTAACCGCTAATCCCGTGTGAGCGAGGAAGTCGTGTATGAATAAGATACGGGTTGACAACCCCACTCGTGGTTGTTAGCTACACCCAAACTTAAGCGAGTGACGAACTGTCCTTTTATTTGTTTATTGTTCCGACGTTCATGAGGCATGTGGAACTTATCTTAAGATGTGAAACTTGTAGCATCAATCAATGAAACTAGTCATACAACCGCGATTACGCACTCATGGTAGCAAATTGTTAGAAGCATTATACATTTTCGTTATACTAGTATTATGTTAAGTTTAAGTTTTCCAAACACTTATACTCTAGGTACAAGAAACTGGTAGGTATACTACTTGTGTATTAAGTAGATAATTATACCTAGCACACATACTCGTATAGAATCGAAATAGATTTATACATAGCGGTTTTACTCATATAGAATTGAAATAGATTTATGCATAGCGGTTTTACTCGTATAGAATTGAAATAGATTTATACGTAGCGGTTTTTACTCGTATAGAATTGAAATAAGATTTATACGTAGCAACCTCTGTTTGTATGGAATTACAAAAACCTATATGCATAATATATGAGACTTATAGGTATATTACTTATTTGGTAAGTAAACCATTATACCTAGGAAATATATGCTATATGCTAGAAACAAGTATGAGTCAAAATGATATCTTCAAACTATATTATATACTTTTCCAACTTGGGAAAAAGTACTATCATTACTTAGAGTCAAAACCTGTGAACTCACCAACTTTCTGTTGACGTATTTTAAAATAAATGTGCTTTTAGGAAGTTGATAACTATGAATAGAGAAATGACCTTACACCACCCGGTGTTTCCGCCGACGGCTGGGGTGTGACAGATTGGTATCAGAGCTATTAACTGTAGTGAGCTAGTATTTTCTTTGGAATGCACGACTATAGTTTAGGGTTTACTCTGTTAGGTTTAAGTATATACCTTAACCTACAAATAGAAAGTATTATTTAATTATACTACATAAGGACTACTTACGGGAGCGGTGACAGGATAGACATGTCGCGTTGGGTTGCTGGATTTCAGAACGGCTATATGTTAAACTGATCCCCCCTACCGACTATCCTGACTGGCCGGTGCCTTATCAGCTAGACCTGAAGTAACCAACAATAATTAATAATACTCGTGAATACAACAAAGACAAAGATATAGAGTTATGTATGAACTCAGTCCCACGATGATAACACATTTATAAACCAAAAATATAGAAAACCCAAACCCTTGATAACTATACAACATAATGTTTTCGGTCAAACTTCTTAGTCGAGTTTTATTGTACATGGGCCGAACCACAACTAAACGTAGACTAATCACCTATGTTTAATTATGGTTAGACCGATGCACAACTAAAATTGGATATGGTATTTGATAGACTAAAACACCTGAAGATTCTAGAAGATTAAAGATAGATCTCAGGTCAAGATACCATCAACTCGGAGTACGAGAAGACGATGTTCTAAAAACAACATTTAGGAATCGGTATGGTCATTAAGAGTTCTTAGTTATGTCTTTGTATTGACCAATGCTCAAACAATGTTTAAGGACCTCATGATTAGTGTTTGCAAACTGTACTTGGATAAATTTGTAATAGTAGTTATCGAAGATATATTGATATATTCACAAACCAAGGAAGAACACGGTCAACACTTGCAAAAATATTGGAACTACTAAGAAAAGAGAAGTTGTACGCCAAATTCTCCGAATGTGAATTTTGGATTAGAGAAGTACAAATTTTTAGAACATGTAGTTAGTAACAAAGGGATTCATGTCGAACCCTCAAAGGTTAAAACAATCAAGATTTGGGAAGCACTAAAGACGCCAACAGAAGTGCGTCAATGCTTAGGACTTGATGGCTATTACCATAGACTCATAGAGAATTTCTCCAAAATAGCCAAACCACTTACAACACTAACCCAAAAAGATATGAAGTTCAACTGGGAAGACAAGCAAGAAGCTGTTTTTCAGAAACTGAAGCAAATGTTGTATAGTGCACCAATCCTATCCATCCCAGATGGGATAGAAGATTTCGTCGTATACTGTGACGCATCAAATCAAGGATTAGGATATGTGTTGTTGTAAAAGGGAAAAGTTATTACTTACACATCATGACAATTTAAGGTGTATATGAATAATCACACTACCCATGACCTTGAATTGGGAGCTGTAGTTTTTGCACTGAGAAGTTGGAGACACACAATTAGCTAGAGAACATATAGGTGATACCTTATGTGCCGATCCATAAATAACCCACGAGAAAACTTGAAAGATCATGCAAATTAAGGATCGATTAAAGGTAGCACATGATCGTCAGAAGAGCTATGCTAAAATAAGACGTAAGCCTTTAGAATTCCAAGTTGGAGATAAAGTAATGTTGAAGGTCTCTCCTTGGAAAGCCGTAATTCGACTCGAGAGACAAAGCAAACTAAACCCACGGTATATAGGACCTTTTGAAATTCTAGAAAGAATTGGTTCGGTCGCATACCAACTCAAGTTACCTCAAGAGCTAAGCAATGTACACGATGTTTTTCACATGTCAAATCTCAAAAGATGTCTATCCGATGACACTCTTGTTGTACCTCTTGACAAGATCCAAGTCAGTACCAAACTCAAATTTGTAGAAGAACTTGTCGAAATCATGCATAGAGAAACCAAACAATTAAAACCAAGTCGTATTCCCATAGTGAAAGTTCGATGGAACTCTTTATGTGGACCTGAATTTACATGGGAACATAAAGATCAGATGAAACAAAAATACCCCCAACTATTGAACAAAACCCCATCCACAAGATAAATTTCGGTACAAAATTATTCTAGCAGGGGGAGAATGTAACACCAGTTAAAATAGGTCAATAATAATGACATCTGATTATACCAATCATGTAATGTGATTTTTTTAAACTAGTAATGTAGTAAAATCACTATGTATTTCATGATAATTCTAGTACAAATATGAACTTTCTTTATGATACAACTCAAAGTATACGTCCATACTATTCCAAAAATATATAGAACATCTAAATCTGACTTCGCGTGAAGAAGTTATGATAAACCGAACACTATAAATCTCTATAATAAGAGGAATTTAAAGACTTAGAATAGCTACTGGAGTCTAAAAGATAGTTTTAGTACTCCTAAATACCTACGCGAGGATATAAAGAACTTCAAAAATGGAGTTCGTTGCAAAAGTTATGGGCTTCCAAAGATGCTGCTGTCAGAAACCTTAATTTGACTGAACTCACGACGTGAGGAGTCAAACCGCCACATTTTGAAGCTAGAAGTCTACGGAACGATAACCCAAAAGCTCGCGATGTGAGCAAGGATTTCTCACAATGTGAGGATGCTGCTAGACACGAATCGAGGCTAGAAAACACATGTTAAGGCTACAAGATGACTCTTTCCATGGCTCATGATGTGAGTCTTGATTCTCCGACATGAGAGGGCCAAAATCAGCCTATAAATAGAGGCCTCGACCCTTTCATTCCTTACACCATTTCTGTTCTTTCTCTCTCATTTTTGAACGTTGTTTCCCTTCCCAAGACTAACAACGACGAGCCTCTGACCGTTTAGATTCTATAGATCACGCTACTAGGGTGAGTTTCACGGCCGCAGTTTTTAATTTTTTCGGGGGAAAATGCATGCTAAGTATCATATATTAGTTAATATTATTTCTATATGATAGTATATCCGTATCAAGATAGATAGTTATATTAACTGGGATATACTTGCTTTGTATATGATATTTTCAAAATATACAACTATCGTAAACTTGTTAGCACGCTATTATTATAGAAGTATACTAATGTAGATCTTGAGTTATAGTTAGGATTCTATATATATTTTGTGTGCGACATAGTTCTAGAGTTATACTCGGAAGTTCTATATGTTAATTGATATGTACGTTGGTATTATTGGTTTTATGACAAGATAAAACTAGGAACGTAATATGTTGTTATTATTGGTTTTTTGTCAAGATAAAACTAGGAACGTTATATGTTGTTATTACTGGTTTTATGTTAAGATAAATAGTGGTTTTAACTTAAATTATAGCTTTTGTACTGCCTAAGTATTATAAATATTAGTGGTAATGCTTAATGCATAGTCTAATAACTTAGGGTTTTAGAAATGAATATGCTTTTACTACAAGAACTAACGGAACTCGACAAGTCTACATGAGTTATTGTATTCATCAACTAAGATTGTAAATATTAGGGAAAATCCTCTGACCTGTAACCGCTAATCCCGTGCGAGTGAGGAAGTCTTGTATGAATAAGATACGTGTTGACAACCCCACTCGTGGTTGTTAGCTACAACCAAACTTAAGCGAGTGACGAACTGTCCTTTTATTTGTTTATTGTTCTGACTTTGATAAAGAATGTGGAACTTATCTTAAGATGCTAAACTTGTAGAATCAAGCAATGAAACTATTCAAACATCCGCGGTTACGGACTCATGGTAGCAAATTGTTAAAAGCATTATACTTTGCCGTTATACTGGTATTAATGTTAAGTATAAGTTTCCCAAACACTTATACTCTAGGTACAAGAAACTGGTAGGTATACTACTTGTGTATTAAGTAGATAATTATACCTAGCACACATACTCGTATAGAATTGAAATAGATTTATACAAAGCGGTTTTACTCGTATATAGTTGAAATAGATTTATACGTAGCAGTTTTACTCGTATAGAATTGAAATAGATTTATACGTAGCGGCTTTTACTCATATAGAATTGAAATAAGATTTATACATAGCAACCTTTGTTTGTATGGAATTACAAACACCTATATGCATAATATATGAGACTTATTGGTATACTACTTATTTGGTAAGTAAACCATTATACCTAGGAAATATATGTTATATGTTAGAAACAAGTATGAGTCAAAATGATATCTTCAAACTATATTATATACTTTTCCAACTTGGGAAAATGTACTATCTTTACTCAGAGTTAAAACCTGTGAACTCACCAACTTTCTGTTGATGTATTTTTAAATGCATGTGTTTTCAGGAAGTTGATAACTATGATACAAGAAATGACGTTACACCGCCTGGTGTTTCCGTCGACGGCCGGGGTGTGATAGATTGGTATCAGAGCTATTAAATATAGTGAACTAGTACTTTTTTAGGAAAACATAACTATAGTTTAGGGCTTACTCTGTTAAGTTTAGGTATATCCCTTGAGCTACAAATAAAAAGTATTATTAAATTATACTACTGAAGGACTACGTACGGGAGCGTTGACAGGATAAAAATGTAGCGTTGGGTTGTTGGATTTTAGAACGACTATATGCTAAAATGATCCTGCCTACCGACTGTCCTGACTGGTCGGCGCCTTATCAGCTAGACCTGAAGTAACAAACAATAATTAATAATTCCCGTGAATAAAACAAACACAAAGATATAGAGTTATGTATGAACTCAGTCCCATGATGATAACACATGTATAAACCAAAAATATAGAAAACCCAAACCCTTGATAACTATACAACACAATGTTTTAGGTCAAATTCGATAGTCGAGTTTTATTGTACATGGGCCGAACCACAACTAAACGTAGACTGATCACCTATGTTTAAATATGGTTAGACCGATGCACAAATAAAATTGGATATGGTAGTTGATAGACTAAAACACATGAAGATTCTTGATGATTAAAGATAGATTGCAAATTAGGATACCATTAACTCAGAGTACAAGAAGACGATGTTCCGAAAACAACATTTAGGAGTCGGTATGGTCATTAAGAGTTCTTAGTTATGCCTTTGGATTGACCAACGCTCCAACAATGTTCAAGGACAACATGAATAGTGTTTGCAAATCGTACTTGGATAAATTTGTGATAGTAGTTATTGATGATATGTTGATATATTCACAAAGCAAGGAAGAACACGGTCAAGACTTGCAAAAATCTTAGAACTACTAAGAAAAGAAAAGTTGTATGCCAAATTATCCGAATGTGAATTTTGGATTAGAGAAGTACAAATTTTTAGAACATGTAGTTAGTAACAAAGAGATTCATGTCGAACCCTCCAAGGTTAAAATAGTCAAGATTTGGGGAGCACCAAAGATGTTAACAGAAGTGCGTCAATTCTTAGGTCTAGCTGGCTATTACCGTAGATTCATAGAGAATTTCTCCAAAATAGCCAAACCACTTACAACACTAACCCAAAAAGATATGAAGTTCAACTGGGAAGACAAGCAAGAAGCTGCTTTTTAGAGACTAAAGCAAATGTTGTGTAGTGCACCAACCCTATCCCTCCCGTATGGGACAGAAGATTTTGTCGTATACTGGGATGCATCAAATCAAGGATTGGGATATGTGTTGGTACAAAAAGGGAAAAGTTATTGATTACACATCTCAACAATTTAAGGTGCATAAGAATATATACACTACTGATGACCTTGAATTGGGAGCTGTAGTTTTTACACTGAGAAGTTGAAGACACACAATTAGCCAGAGAACATATAGGTGATACCTTATGGGCCGATTGTGACAACCCAAAATTTCTATTCTATACAACCATTCAATTCAATAAAAGTCAACACAATTTCTGCTAACTTTCAAGCTTTTTGAAATAAGTTTGAATGTTTTAAAGTTAGTGCTTCAGAAGTTAACAGGAGAGAGGATGCCCTAGGGTTTATTGTGCATCAACAAAGTTCCAAAAACTCCAAGAGTTTGAATTTTACGGCCCAAATGGTATTTGGACCGTAAACCCTAATGGCTGTATATGTGAGACTTAGTTATTTTATCACTTTTTCACTATTTAAAGCTAGAACTCAAATCCTCTCAAGTAGCATCCGAATTTTCCTCCTTGATCTTCAACTTGTAAGTGTTTCTAGCCCTAATAAGTTGATATCTACCTTAATATAGGGATCTAACACACTTCTATCTGTGAAATCATTCCAAAAGTGTAGACCTTCAAGTTTCACCAAGAACACCAAGAACACACACTAGTGTTCTTGGACTCTTAGCACCTTTTCAAGTTTCTACCAAGTAAGTACTTCTATCCTAGAGTATTATAAGACTTGTTACACTTCTAAACATCAAGAAAACACCCAAGAAAGTCAAGATCAAAGGTGTTTATGGTCCAAGATGTTCTTGGACCGTAAACCCTAAAAATGGTGCCAAAGTGTGCCATATTTCCTTACAAGCCTTGGAAACTAACCTAGACCCTTTCCTTGATGTGCTTAGTGCTTGAAAACATCAGAAGATCATAATCCATATGGGTTTACGGCCGTAAACACATGGAGAAGTGGTCCATGGGCTATAAACTCCATTTTGAAGTGAAATGATGCCACAAACACTTCCTAAGGCTAAGACATGAAGTAGGAATGCTTGTTTAGGACATATAGGCTTCAAAACATAAAATGGTGGAGGTACCATGAGTTTATGGCCGTAAACTCATGGTTTTACCACCGTAAACTCCAATGGAGTTGGTCCAAAAACCATAAACACCTTTTAGTGCATTTTCACTTCCCTTTGATGAATCACATGTGATTACAACACTTGATCAAGGTGTTTCCTAGTCCCGGAAGGCATTTCTTTTAATATAGTTGTGTATAAACACTATATTCATGTCAATATGTGTCCTTATATGTCATTTAGGACTTATTGTATCTCGGAATTTCGTCGTGGAACTTCTCATCCTTACACGCATACCCGTTTGAATCACCCACATCAGGTGAGTTCATACCCCGTAATAAATCTTTTAACTATTTTAAGGGGGGGGGGGGGGGAATACAAGTTGAACACAATGATAATTGTGTAATTGTTTGTTACAATCAAAACATTTCAAAACTCTTTTATAGTTATGTTACTTTATAGTTATACAAAACTATGATTTTAAAGATACAAGCATAACTTAGTAGGTAAACGAGTATTTTCAATAACAGTCCAAGTGGAACACTAGTAAAATATAATGTGACATCCCCATTTTCACGGCCAGAAAAGATCGATTTTGTTTATGCTTTATAAAAATCAGAGTAGCTCTTTTAATAAAAATGTTGCGGAGTTTATTCCCAGTAAAACATGATAAATACACTATCAAAGCATTTCTGAAGAAAAGTGTTTTTATTCAATTGAAAACATTTGGGATGTCATCGTCAATATAGAAACATAAGCATAAACAGAACTTACATTCATTATCACTAGTGATCTATATATCCTTAATCTCTCAGTGTAATGTCACTTCATATCGACACCTGTGATATAAATAAACTGAGTGGGTCAGGTTGAGAAACCTGGTGAGTACATAGGGTTTTCAACCCATAATAATATAATTATTATGTTTAAACAATCAAACAATCAACCCAATTACCCATCCCCATTATCTTCTTTAGTCTTAAGGATCTACCCTAAGAATCAGCTATTCCTCGTTCATTCATTCCTAAGGATCATCCTAAGGAATCGGCATGAAGTCCATCGTTGCCACGGTTTACACAACGGGCACTAAGTCTGCATAGTCGACAGGGCTTAGGCACTAAGTCTGCATAGTCGCCAGGGTTTAGGTACTAAGTCTGCATAGTCGCCAGGGTTTAGGCATCAAGTCTACATGATCACCACGGTTTTGGTATCAAGCCTGCATGATCCCAAAGGTTTAGGCATCAAGTCTGCATGATCACCAAGGTTTAGGCACCAAGTCTGCATGGACACCAGGGTTTAGAGTACACCAGGTGAACACATCGTTCACAACACCTACAGGTTGTGAGCCTGCTAGTGTTCCACTGGACTGTCTAGAATAGTCCGTGGTTGTCATCCATACTCTGCTAAATGATGAGGCCATCATTTGGGAAAGGCTTCTCACATCGTCCAACTCTCACCCTCACCTCGTGGTCTATAACACCTCTCAACTCATCATCCAACTCATATTCCATCTATTACATCTACCCATGTTTTACCCCAACATTATCGTAGATATAAAATAGATATACAGTTTAAATCATTTAAAACATGTATAAAATCGTTCATCTAGCATAGACAGCAAATACTCAGATAATATGCACACATAGCACGTAATTTATATAAAATACTTCATATCTATGTGTAAGATGAAAGTAACTATGGCTCACTTGATTAGGTGGTGATTCCTAACTCAGACAACACTTCGTTATCTCAAAACAATTTTCCTCGACAAAACCTAGTATCAATACCACTAGGGTTTAGTTTTTAACGTTAACCGCAAATAATTAATAGTCTAGCTATTATTACTATTATATAAGCGTTAGATAACACTCTATAATTCATAATAATAACCCTAATAATTATTTTAAGGTCCTAATAATGTTACTATAATTAAAGAAAAGCTATATTAAATATAGTATAGGTGTAGCTTACTTACAGCGGGTTTTTTATTAAAAACTGGGTTTCGCTGGAGCAGTGTTTCTGAGCCGAAAGCTTTTCTTCTCGGAGCCGTCGGGTGCTCCGGGGCTTTCTTCTCGTGCTAGGGAGGTTCCCTATACTTGGGAGGCGTTTAGGGAGGCTAGAGAGAAGTTAGAGAGAGAAAGAAATGCATATGGTGTGAAGAAATAATGAAGGGTTCACCCTTTATTTATAGGGATTTTATAGTAAGTAGCCGCTAAGTTTCGTCCATATCATCCGCATACGAACTTTGTTTTCTACGTTCTTTATATCCACACATTGGTATTTATGAGGACTACAACTTTGATTTAGACCTCGTCGGCTAATTCTCCTTCTATCTCAGATTTACAAAAAATGTATCGTATTTATCGCGGTCGAAGAGTAACGAATAAGCTTCGTCCATATCTTTCGCATAAGAGCTCTGTTTTCGACTTCATTTATATCCACGTGTTGGTATTTACGAGTACTACAAATTTCATTTAGACCCCGTTGGCTAATTCTCATTCTATCTCGGATTTATAAAATTGTATCGAATTTATCGCGCTCGAAGAGTAGCGACTAAGCTTCATCCATATCTTTCGCAAACGATCTCCATTTCTGACCTTATTTATATCCATGCGTTGGTATTTATGAGTACTACAACTTTCATTTAGACCTCGTTGGCTAATTCTCAATCTATCTCGGATTTACAAAACTGTATCGAATTTGTCGCGCTCGAAAAGTAGAGACTAAGCATCCTCCATAACTTTTGCATACGAGCTCCGTTTTTTACTGTCTTTTTATCGTTTAACTCCTATTAACGAGATCTTCATTTCTCATTTAGATTATTTTGGCTGAAAATCGACCGATCTAAAATTCGAATTTTCGGGTTGTGCACTGCTATGCTAAATCTTAGAAAATCATAACTTCCTCATACGAAGTCAGATTTGGGCGTTCTTTTTATGGACACTCTCGGTTTAACATTTTCTATGACTTTTGTTTAGATCGTTAAGGCTAAAACTCGCTCTATTGTAAATTCAATATTTACACTTCCTGGTGTCGTGCCGGTTCCGTCACGAAACTTCGACGGGTCATAACTTCCTCGTTATAACTCGGATTTTGGCGCTCTTTATATGTACGGAAACCTTGTAGCATATAATACAACTTGGTTAAGATTATTTATTCTAAATAATCTTTTGCTGAAAAGTTGTTTGCGATCCCTATTATCTCTAAATTGACTAGCCCGGATCTGTGAGCGTTACAATTATCTCCCCTGTAGGATGATTATATCCCGGAATCATCTAAGAAACAGGGCTCACATGATGACTCCGTATGTTATCTTTTCATCCTAAGTAATAACCGTAACTTTGATGTTTCTTCAAACAAGTATCTAACTCTAAGATTTCCAGACTACAGGCGGTGCCCGATCTTGGACCCGTTCCCTATCTCACATTGGACTCCCAATTATGACCTTCAAGTCACAAGCTCGATCCTTACTGGATACTACTTCTTTCTCTTAACAATCTTAGGATTACTACCATGTACCGATGTGTCGTATTGTAATGACCTAACATCGTATGTTGCAACGTTTAGACTCGGGTCTTTTAGAGTCAAATTTCCAGAACAAAGTATACCTTCCTTTATGTTCTAACCACATCTTAAAAGGTAGCATTTCTAGCTACAAGCAACTTTTCGCGATACCTCTACAGATCATTTTTTTATTTCAATCTTCCGTCTTAAGTCAGATGTTACATCGAACTTGATTCTCTGAACCACATAGCATACTCAGCGTAGTCGGACTCAATTTGGTATGACCACTAGGGTCAGTAACAATCATCTTCTTAGTCAATACTGAAACGATGGTAACGACATGCTTGAATAAAACGGAATCAATTATTGGCTTCTTGGTAACCTTGTAACTTTCCCTTATCCAAGCGTGAGTCTTGTGCTTCCAGTAGTATATGCATCTACTACCTTTCACACCTACTCATAATCGTCCCAAGTATTGTCTCACAGTTTTCCAAGTCATTATCACATAAACAATTTTAACACATACAAATGTGTCCAAACAATCATATAATTTCCCTAGACTCTACTAGGATTTCTTCCATGCGTATCTTTAATCATCAATTCTGCTTCACTCGGTTGGTGATGGAAACGTTAGATGATGGGATAACTTCATGGATTATACCAAAAATCTTTTTTTCTGCTAATCAAACATGTACTTCTCCCGTACTAGACGTATTATTTATTAGACGCATTCTAAATCCATGATATCACTCTTACGATATCTTCCGATAGGTACCATTTAGTATCGTAAGCCTTTTCATTTCCTCTATTTTCTCAGTCTATCATGGTTCGCATCACTTCCTGAACTTCTACCATTGTGATAGGTTCGGGTGTAGGCACAACGACCGATGTATGACCCATCACATTCTTAGGCTCAGGATGTCATCTTCCTCTTGTTTTGTACACCCAAGCAGACGATCGTTGTACCGAGACGAGAAGTTAAGATAGGAAAGATCTTATTTACGATAGACGTATAAATGTCCTTATTATTCTGAAACGTTACATGCTAGTTCTAATATCGTTATCATACGCTTAGAATCCTGAACACATAAGGTTTCCAAATCCAGTCGACAACAGACCATAGATCCGAACAAATAAGAGCATATAAGGCATTTTTTATAGCTATAACATAAATCATTTAGCACATAAAACATTTTAGGCATCTTTCCTAAGATAAACTAGTGCTCGTGTCTAAATTATAGCAGACACTCATCTCACAATCATCGCTTAGCATTCTAAGTTTAAGTCTAGAAATTTCCTAAAATTCCTAGTTCGCTTAAACTAATGCTCTAATACCAACTGTGACATCCCCATTTTCACGGCCAGAAAAGACCGATTTTGTTTATGCTTTATAAAAATCAGAGTAGCTCTTTTAATAAAAATGTTGCGGAGTTTATTCCCAGTAAAACATGATAAATACGCTATCAAAGCATTTCCGAAGAAAAGTATTTTTATTCAACTGAAAACATTTGGGATGTCATCGTCAATACAGAAACATAAGCATAAACAGAACTTAAATTCATTATCACTAGTGATCTATATCTCCTTAATCTCTCAGTGTAATGTCACTTCATATTGACACCTGTGATATCAATAAACTGAGTGGGTCAGGTTGGGAAACCTGGTGAGTACATAGGGTTTTCAACCCACAATAATATAATTATTATGTTTAAACAATCAAACAATCAACCCAATTACCCATCCCCATTATCTTCTTTAGTCTTAAGGATCTACCCTAAGAATCAACTATTCCTCGTTCATTCATTCCTAAGGATCATCCTAAGGAATCGACACGAAGTCCATCGTTGCCACGGTTTACACAACGGGCACTAAGTCTGCATAGTCGCCAGGGCTTAGGCACTAAGTCTGCATAGTCGCCAGGGTTTAGGCACTAAGTCTGCATAGTCACCAGGGTTAAGGCATTCGGTTTAGGTATCAATTCTGCATGATCCCAAAGGTTTAGGCATCAAGTCTGCATGATCACCAAGGTTTAGGCACCAAGTCTGCATGGACACCAGGGTTTAGATTTCACCGGGTGAACACATCGTTCACAATACCTACTGGTTGTGAGCCTGCTAGTGTTCCACTGGACTTTCTAGAATAGTCCGTGGTTGTCATCTATACTCTGCTAAATGACGGGGCCATCATTTGGGAAAGGCTTCTCACATCGTCCAACTCTCACCCTCACCTCGTGGTCTATAACACCTCTCAACTCATCATCCAACTCATATTCCATCTATTACATCTACCCATGTTTTACCCCAACATTATCGTAGATATAAAATAGATATACTGTTTAAATCATTTAAAACATGTATAAAATCGTTCATCTAGCATAGACAGCAAATACTCAGATAATATGCACACATAGCACGTAATTTATATAAAATACTTCATATCTATGTGTAAGATGAAAGTAACTATGGACTCACTTGATTAGGTGGTGATTCCGAACTCAGACAGCACTTCGTTATCTCAAAACAATTTTCCTCGACAAAACCTAGTATCAATACCACTAGGGTTTAGTTTTTAACGTTAACCGCAAATAATTAATAGTCTAGCTATTATTACTATTATATAAGCGTTACATAACACTCTATAACTCATAATAATAACCCAAATAATTATTTTAAGGTCCTAATAATGTTACTATAATTAAAGAAAAGCTATATTAAATATAGTATAGGCGTAGCTCACTTACAACGGGTTTTTATTAAAAACTAGGCTTCGCTGGAGCAGCGTTTCCGAGCCGAAAGCTTTTCTTCTCGGAGCCGTCGGGCGCTCCGGGGCTTTCTTCTCATGCTAGGGAGGTTCCCTATACTTGGGAGGGGTTTAGGGAGGCTAGAGAGAGAAAGAAATGCATATGGTGTGAAGAAATAATGAGGGGTTCACCCTTTATTTATAGGGATTTTATAGTAAGTAGCCGCTAGGTTTCGTCCATATCTACCGCATACAAACTCTGTTTTCTACGTTCTTTATATCCACACATTGGTATTTACGAGGACTACAACTTTGATTTAGACCTCGTCAGCTAATTCTCCCTCTATCTCAGATTTACAAAAACTGTATCGTATTTATCGAGCTCGAAGAGTAGCGACTAAGCTTCATCGATATCTTTCGCATACGAGTTCTGTTTCCGACTTCATTTATATCCATATGTTGGTATTTACGAGTACTACAACTTTCATTTAGACCCCATTGGCTAATTCTCATTCTATCTCGAATTTATAAAACTGTATCGAACTTATCGCATTCGAAGAGTAGCGACTAAGCTTCATCCATATCTTTCGCATACGATCTCCGTTTCCGATGTTATTTATATCCATGCGTTGGTATTTACGAGTACTACAACTTTCATTTAGACCTCGTTGGCTAATTCTCAATCTATCTCGGATTTACAAAACTGTATCGAATTTGCCGCGCTCGAAAAGTAGAGACTAAGCTTCCTCCATAACTTTTGCATACGAGCTCCATTTTTTACTGTCTTTTTATCGTTTAACTCCTATTAACGGTATCTTCATTTCTGGTTTAGATTATTTTGACTGAAAATCGACCGATCTAAAATTCGAATTTTCGGGTTGTGCACTACTATGTTAAATCTTAGGAAAATCATAACTTCCTCATACGAAGTCAGATTTGGGCGTTCTTTTTATGGACACTATCGGTTTAGCATTTTCTATGACTTTTGTTTCGATAGTTAAGGCTAAAACTCGCTTTATGTTAAATTCACTACTTACACTTCCCGGTGTCGTGTCAGTTCCGTCACGAAACTTCGACGGGTCATAACTTCCTCGTTATAACTCGGATTTCGGCGCTCTTTATATGTACGGAAAGCTTGTAGCATATACTACAACTTGAGTAAGATTGTTTATTCTAAATAATCTTTTGCCGAAAAGTCGTTTTCGACCCCTATTATCTCTAAATTGACTAGCCCGGATCTATGAGCGTTACATATAATAGGTATAGTTTAAGAGAATGCTATTCATTACTTCTAGTACAATGAAGCACACAAAGAGTCAATACCATAACTGAACATACAGTGAAGAGAATCAAACAATACCATATAGAACATAACAAACAAGTTAAGTTGCTATAGCATGAGAACACACATAGGATCTAATTATACCAATGAATCACTAACTCATTGTTTTAAACAAAAGGTGTTAGTTATATTTGGTATACATGATCATATAACTGATAGGTTTTAGCCATAAGAACATCCTATGTGCTCATGCAACCCTAATGCTTGGATCTAGGTTTCTCTATTGTACACGCAATTCATCCAAGACTTTAAACCCTAGCTCTAACATACAAATAATCAAATTAACTTATGAATGGGGTTTAGATCTTACCTTGATTGTTATGTAGCAATAACAATCTCAAATCCTCCTTGTAATGACTTTAGAAAGCTTAGAGTCACAAATGTCACTCCTCTAATGGTTCACAAACACCAAGAGCAAGAGGATGAAGAATAAGGAGAGGGGAGGCTGCTGAAAACGTGTGGAAACCCTAAGGAATAAGTTCTCCACGTTTTTGAGTCTCAAGGGTCCTTTAAATAGTGAGGCTATTAGGGTTATCTAACAAGGAAACCCTAATTTGGATGCTTAGGCCCTAATCAACCCATTAACTCCCTCCTTAGAGGCCTAGGACGATTTCTAATGGGTTTCCCCATAGAATTCGTCCACCCCTCTAATACGGAGTCTATTAGCCCTATATTCAACTATCACACAATTGACAGTTCTAGTCCCTTAAGTTTAATTAATGTCTTTTAGCCACAAACTTAATTCTTATTAATTCTTGACTAATATTAATTAAACAATATGATTTCTCCTTTAATATATTATTCTCATAATATATTAATAAATCATAATTAATCTTCTCTCTCCATAATTCATCCTATCAAGTTGCTTTGGTGAAGGAAACCCAAAAGGACCATGCACCATCAGGTCAAGTACATACCAAAATAGTTATGGACTTAGACACTAATCCAACAGTCTCCCACTTGGATAAGTCTAGTAACTATTCTGCATATGACTTCAGATCCTGATGTACAATCGTAGCTTTCAAAAGCCGCTGTCAACTCTGATCTTATCAGATACGCGTGTCCTTTAGATAAGGGATCATATATTCCTCCATTCTAGATATCGTATAGATATAAGACATGAATTCTAATCATTCTCTCTATACTATTTCCCGACTTCCGATTTATGACGACTGACAACAGACTACAATTGATCACATCAAATTAGTCCCGACTCGGCCAAGCGCTTAGGAGCCATCACTAAATCATCGAGGGGCCCAAAGCTATCACTTTTATCCTACTTTGGATAAAAGGAACAGATAAACTTTAACTCAATGCTCGCTTGCACTCACTTACCGAATTACACACAACAATATGTTTTATAACACCAAGTTACTGGTGCGTTTACATATTATCAATGTGCAACCGACTCGTAAGATACAACTCACACATCTCGGTTTCAAGAATATAAGATGTTATTGTCTCACCAATCACTCGTGATACAATTCATGAAGTGATCCAAGTTAGCGTGGGTTTATTCCAATGCTCAAATCATATTCATAAGCACTCATGAACGTTGCAGCAAACAATTGCTTATGTTTACTACACTTTAGACAATCTACACACTAATTCACGACAGTCTTCATTCATACTTGCTTCCAACATATGAACGACTATGGTCCGTTCGAATAATTTGACTGTTCTGAACCAATTAAATTATTCAGGAAGTCAAAACATGCAAAGTGAAACATAAGAATAATACTAATCCCATATGGCCCCAAACTTTTGAGTATAAATAAAACACCTTTTATCTATCAACATATTGATTACTTATTATTTGTTGTTTCGGGTAATCAACTTCTTACTTGAATTATTACTACACTTGTCCCATGCTCTTAGCATGCAAACAATGTTTACCTACGGTTCTTACTTTGTGAAATAGATCAAATGAACACATTTCCAATCATACTCATTTCACAACTCCTAATCCTTTTCACAAGTGAAAGAATATCAAATTCTTACCACTTATAGGATATGCTAGATTCTAACATTTTATGCAATGATCCTTTCATAATGTCATAGTACAAAAGTCGCAATGACTACTGCCAATGAAATTACAAAGTCCTCTATCTGAGATTGTTACAATACAATTCCATAGACATGATGTCTCTCACTCAAAGTACATTCCTTGAACATCCTTTTGCATAATATTTTCTAATCTAGACATAGACTCTCAATATCCAACTCCTAATATGGAACCATTTCCGTATTTTCCATATGACAACTCATTCTTAATAGAATCTTATCTATTCATAATAATGTCGATATGGTCCATCCAATACTATACTTCTAACTAGTCACAAGCGACCAATCCTCGGCGAACTTTGGATCGTCCTTTGAATGTTGTTTAATTATCTTAGTCAAAACCGATTCTTGTCCTTTTTCCCTCTAAATGCGCTAGACATTTGGAAAATTTTAGAATGGTTAAATATTATAACCCTTGCAATCGATCCTATACCCGAAGCGTATAGGACATGATGCATAATGTCTTACATAAAGTTATGACACTTTATCAATCTTCTGCCATAATATTTAATGTGTCACGTTCTCATAATTCGAACTATGAAAAGGGATGCCATGATCATAATCAAAATTTAAGAACACACTATGTATCCTTGACTAAATTTATTAACATTCCACAACCTAAGCCTTTAGATTTGAAATGAAGCATAATATTCTCTCCCTTAATTATAGTAAAACAACTTTTCAATCCTTACGACTTTGCAAGGTATAACTCTTGTTTTCTATAATTAATATTGCTAACTTGCAATACTTACCTTAATAATCATACAAGCACAACATTTATGCTCCCACTATCATGATGATTATTACCATATAAGCATAACACTTATGCTCCCACTAGCTTTAACATGTATTCAGAAAATAGCTTAACTTCCAGAAAAACAATACCTATTGAATTTCTTAAGTTCATATTTCTAATACTTAATGCTTTGATAATCCTTTTATCTAAGCTTCTCAAACTTATACACTTTTGCCTTAAATAGCTCACATTTGTGTCTAAACAATTCAGACTAATTGCCAAATCTCACAATTCGAATCATGGAAATGGATACCGTAACCATAATCGAATTCGAGAATCCAATTTTCACAATCACTATCTTCTTAAAATCTCTCTTAGTGAAAGTATTTCCTCACAGTCATTTTTATGAAGGAGGGAATCTTATGACACTTAGATTTCAATGGTGTATGTGTTCCTATCCATGTGAATTTGTCAAAACCAAAGTTTACGACAAATTCAAACTCGTATGGACCGAACCTTCTCAATCTTGATTTCTTGCCTTATGGTAACACGAGTGCTCACCATGTCTTCCAAGTAGTTAAGCAGCTCACCCTTTCCTATCAATGTACTTTTCATTGATCAAGGTGCTTTGCCTTTTATGCGTTCAAATGAGAACTCATAGAACTCATATGCATAATTAACTCGATTGGAATGGCACAGAAACAAGATAGTGTTAACACGATAGGTTGTAAACCTCAAGTCGTGTGCTAGTGATGTTTGATAAGGTTTATTTTGATTTGTTCTTGAACCCTTTCAAGACCATTAAGACTCCCACTGACTCCTTGACATATAAGATTCTCTTGTCAATAAACATTTCTTGACAAACAAATATTCAAGAGTTAGTGTAGCTTTTATCAAGACAAAACACTTCACAAAATTGGTCCTCGTTGGTCTTTGTCTAATCCAAGACATCACAACTTACTAATTTCAAATGTGCAAGAATAAGAAAACATTTTTCTAAATTCTACATTTGATGAATGTTATAAACTTTCTTAAGACTTGTCACTCAATGTCACAATCTTAACTCTAAGACTTGTTTTGGAACGAAGTATGATTGACTTCTTGATTTAACCATTTCTTCAATTCTTGATTCCTCTTCTCAGACATATAATTGTACTAAGACTCACTTAGAGGATCAATTGAGATATGGTTCTTAATCATTAAGACCTATCATAAAACATAATAAAAGGTACTCTCCCTTCTTCTTAGAATAGAGAAACTTTTATCTTTCTGCCTATTTGATTCTTCTTATTTGTTCTGCTATTGATTTAAACTCTTTTAATCAATTCAGAATTACACTTAATCTTATAAGTATAATCATATTTACTAAAACCTTTAGTAAATCATGACGAATATCTTTGTTACTCTTGTGGTGGACTTGATCAATACACAACTTTGTGTACTCGATCTCCTAGTCCTTCACTTGACACTTTGTCAATGACTTAGTCTAATTCCCAAATATGAAATTTGTCACTCATCATGCAACCAAGTTGCATGATTCCAAGTTTCTGTCCAATTGAAACTTGGGCGATGAGAAACTCTCCCTATTTGGTAAATTCTCGAGATTTCCATAATTATCATAATTAAGAATCACATCCATTCGTTGTAGAAATATGCAAACATCAATTTTTCATAACGATTTCATTGCAAGGAAATAAATAAATAAATAAATGAGTCAAACCAAAATTTATTTTATTTATAAAAGCAACGGAAAACATTTGTCCTTACAATGCAAAATTAACTGAAAACTTATGTAATTAAATTTTCCTAACAACTCTATCATAACTTTCTAAGCTCAAAATCTAATCTTCGAATCCATGCGATCGAGATCCATTTCTTCGTGATTAGACTCATCTTTCTCTTTCATCAAGCTTCCTTTCTTTTCATTGATCCTGCAAAACATTCAAGTGCAATCTTATCACATTATGTATTAAGAATCAATGAATAGGAAATTAATGGAGTTAGATAGTGGATTTTACATGAAGCACAGCCATACTCTTTGACTCTCCCATCTTCTAGACTCTTCAGGCTTTTAGGGCAGACTTGTATTCAATTCCCTTTCTCTTGGCAACAAACGCTGGTCGGTTCTCCTAGAACATCCTCGGAAGCATGGTTGGTTGACTTTCCTAACAAATATTCTCCATTGCTTTTCCAAATCATTTTTGATTCAACAACAATGAGCATGTAAGTTAGGTCAATGAGGTTTGCATCATGATCCATCATATAATACTTTCTTTTGAACTCATTATATGATTCAGGGAGTGACTGTAGAACCCAGCCTATAGCCAACACATCAGGGAATGACGCACCCAACATTATCAACCTATTGATGTGTGATTTCATTCCTAGAACGTGAGCACACACGGATTTACCATCTTCATGTTTCATTTCCAATAGGGCTTTAGTGACATTGAACCTTTCAATTCTTCGATCTTGTGGGTTAGGGAGAACAACGGGAGGAGGAGGAGGAAGCGAAGCATGATTTCTTGTTCCTCGATCAAATCGTGGAATATCATCTTCATGTGGAATGCTTGTTCCACGGGATTTGGGAAGACCATAGTAGTTGTACTTTGACATCTACAAAACGGGAGAAAACAAATTCAAGTTAGTTGATTTTTTGAGTCCTTAGTAAATCACCCAAATGATATACTAGGGCTAGGACCCAACACAATATTCCACGACTCGGGAGAGGGATGTCGTAACACTAATTGCAGAACATTTGAAGGTAAGTGAATGACGATTCACTAATTTCCACCATGAAAAACGAAAAAGAATTTTAAGTTTTAATTCTATGAAAACTCCTAGATCCTTTGAGATTCATTGAACATTTCAATGGCATGTTTAAATCTCGATATGCCCCTCTAGTTTGTGACTGGGATGCCGAGGATCACAAAGCGGGTGTGAATAACCATGCAAACTTACATGGTGCCCTCACATGTTACAGTCCCCTATTCGATGTGTCGGTTAACTACACACGCTCCACCGAACTATGACAAACATTGAGTCACCCTTTGCTACCTTTGCTTAGAACCATTTAGTGTGCCGGTTAACCACACACGCTCCACTAACGTCTTCGCAAGGGCACAAAGTGTAATTTCATGGAATTGCATCAATTCAATTTTTCCTAAAGTAACTAAGATTGGGAATTTTATGAAAGCATTTAGTTACTTTTATACTTCATTATACTTATAATGGAAGGTTTTTATCCTATCCTACCCGTTCAGCTAACGACCCTCTACTAGTCAAGAGTGCGGTGGGTAAGAGTGGATACCCATTCAATCTCCATTTTATAGGCAATTTCCTTAAACACCCCTTATAGATCAGCTTCGTGAATGAGACCTACTAACGGTAAGACTAACTTTTACTCATACATATATATAATGTTAGACTTTTAATGTTATATATAGTATAGGGTGTATTTTACACTTTTAAAATACTTGGTGTTCTATTTATACTTTTAATTTAATTAAATTGTACACCAAAACTATATGGATTTATTAAATCTCTTTTAATTATACACCTTAATTAATTAATAAAACCATAAGGGTGTGATTTGAACTTTTCAAAACTATACTAGGTTTTTAGAATTTAACATTTCTAAATTAAACTTTTAATCAACTTTTAAATTCCAAAACTTGAGGGCAAGTTTTGAAACATTTCAAAACATTAGGGTTTAGAATTTAAATATTTCAAAATCAAACTTTTTAATCAAAATTTTAAATTCCAAAACTTGAGGGCAAGTTTTGAAACTATTCAAAACATTAGGGTTTTAACTACTTAAATTTCAAAACAAAACTATTAAGTTCAAATTTAAACTATAAAACCTAAAGGGGAAAAATTTAAATTTTTCACAAGATAATTAAAATCTAAATTACAAATAATCAAATTTTATCTAATAAAACAAGAGATTATCTAAATTTTGACAATTATCTTCTATATAGGTATGGATAATCACCAAATATTGATAAAATTCGGATTTTATAATAAAAATATGTTTATGGTAATTATCCAAAGCTAAAACAGGAAGAAAATCGCGAAAATTAGCTGTCAGACGTTTCGACTCGTCGAGTCTGGACTTGGACTCGTCGAGTACACCTGACTCGGCGAGTGCACCAAGTGACTCGGCGAGTCAAATATGCATCAATACAATAGAAGCCAATCTAGGCTCTGATACCACTGATGGGTTTTAGCCAAAAGACATCCTAGGTGCTCATGCAAACCCTAAAGCTTGGATCTAGGTTTCTCTATTGTACATGCTTTTAATCCAAGACTTAAAACCCTAGATCTAATCAAAATAACATATGAATAAGGGTTTAGATCATACCTTGATTGTTATATAGTAATAACAATCTCAATTCCTTCTTGTTTTGACTTTAGAAAGCTTAAAGTCACAAATGTCACTCCTCTAATGGCTCACAAACACCAAGAGCAAGAGGATGAAGAGGAGAAGAAAAGGAGGCTGCCCAAAACCTGTGGAAACCCTAGAAGAAGTCTTGTTCACGTTTTTGGGCATAAGGGTTCTTTAAATAGTGAGACTATTAGGGTTATCTAACAAGGAAACCCTAATTTGGATGCTTAGGCCCTACGCAACCCATGAACTCTTTCCTTAAGGCCTTTGGACGATTTCTTATGGGTTTCCCCATAAAATTCGTCCACTCCCTTAATAAAGAGTCCATTAGCTCAATATTCAACTATCACACAATTGACAGTTCAAGTCCCTTAAGTTTAATTAATGTCTTATAGTGACAAACTTAATTCTTATTAATTCTTGACTAATATTAATTAAACAATATGATTTCTCCTTTAATATATTATTCTCATAATATATTAATAAATCATATTTAATCCTTTCTCTCCATAATTCATCCTATCAAGTTGCTTTGGTGAAGGCAACCCAAAAGGACCATGCACCATCGGGTCGAGTACATACCAAAATAGTTATGGACTTAGACACTAATCCAACGGTCTCCCACTTGGATAAGTCTAATAACTATTCTGCATATGACTTCAGATCCTGATCTGTAACCGTAGCTTTCTAAAGCCGCTGTCAACTCTGATCTTATCAGATACGCGTGTCCTTTAGTTAAGGGATCATATATTCCTCCATTCTAGATATTGTCGTATAGACTGAGACATGGATCTAAATCATTCTCTCTATCTATGTGATGTTTCCCGAATTCAGATTTATGATGACTGACATCAGACTACAATTGATCACATCAAATTAGTTCCGGCTCGGCCAAGCACTTAGGTGCCATCACTAAATCATCGTGGGGCCCAAAGCTATCGCTTTTATCCTACTTTGGATAAAAGGAACGGATAAACTTTGACTCAATGCTCGCTTGCACTCACTCACCGAATCACACACAACAATATGTTTTATAACACCAAGTTACTGGTGCGTTTACATATTATCAATGTGCAACCGACTCGCAAGATACAACTCACACATCTCGGTTTCAAGAATATAAGATGGTATCGTCTCACCAATCACTCGTGATAAAATCCATGAAGTGATCCAAGTGAGCGTGGGTTTAATCCAGTGCTCAAATCATATTCATAAGCACTCATGAACATTGCAGCAAACAATTGCTTATGTCTAACACACTTTAGACAATCCACACACCAATTCACGACAGTCTTCATTCATACATACTTCCAACATATGAATGGCTGTGGTGCGTTCAAATAATTTGACTGTTCTTAACCAATTAAATTATTTAGGAAGTCAAAACATGCAAAGTGAAACACACGAATAATACTAATCCCATATGGCCTCAAACCTTTGAGTATAAATAAAACACCTTTTATTTATCACCATATCGATTACTCATTATTTGTTGTTTCGGGTAATCAACTTTTTTACTTGAATTATTACCACACTTGTCCCATGCTCTTAGCATGCACACAATGTTTTCCTATGGTTCTTACTTTGTGAAATAGATCAAATGAACACATTACCAATCATACTCATTTCACAACTCCCAATCCTATCTACAAGTGAAAGAATATCAAATTCTTGCCACTTATAGAATATGCTAGATTCTAACATTTTATGTAATAATCCTTTCATAATATCACTGCACTAAAGTCACAATGACTATTACCAATGAATTACAAAACTCTCTATCGGAAATTGTTACAAGACAATTCCATAGATGTGATGTCTCTCACTCAAAGTACATTCCTTTGAACATCCTTTTTCATAAAAGTTTCTAATCTTAGACATAGATTCTCAATATCTAACTCCTAATATGGAAACCTTTCCATACTTACCACATCACAACTCATTCTTAATAGAATCTTATCTATTCATAATAATGTCGATATGCTCCATCCAATATCATACTTCCAACTAGTTACAAGCGACCAATCCTCGGCGAACTTTGGATTGTCCTTTGATAGTTGTTTAATTATCTTAGTCAAAACCAATTCTAGTCCTTTTTCCCTCTAAATGCACTAGACATTTGGAAAATTTTAGAATGGTCAAATATTACAGCATTCGCAATCGATCCTATACCCGAAGCGTATTGGACACGATGCATAATGTCTTACATGAAGATTTAATACTTTATCAATCTTCTGCCATAATATTTTATGTGCTACGTTCTTATAATTCGAAATATGAAGAGGAATGCCGTAATCATAATCGAAATTTAAGAACGCACTATGTTTCCTTTGACTATATTTATTAAAATTTCTCAATCTATGCTTTAGATTTTGAAACGAAGTACAATATTCTCTCCCTTAATTATAGCAAAACAACTTTACACCCTTACTACTTTGCATAGTTTAACTCTTGTTTTCTATAATTAATATTGCTAACTTGCAATACTTGTTTTATATAATCATATAATCATAACATCATTTTTTCTATAATTAATATTGCTAACTTGCAATACTTGTCAATGAATTAGTCTAATTTCCAAATGTGAAAGTTTTTCATTCATCATACACGTTGCCTGATTCCAAGTTTCTGTCCAATTGAAACTTGGACGATGAGAAACTCTCCTTATTTGGTAAATTCTTGACATTTCCACAAATAACATAATTAAGAATCAAATCCATTATTGCTAATAATAGAAATCTTCAAACATCAGTTTTTCATGCATGTCATTGTAAGGATAAATAAATAATATAAAACAAAATTTTATTTTATTGGGGAAAATTTTTTCCTTACAATGCAACTCATCGAAAAACTATGTTAATACATATTTCTGAGCAATATTTTCTAACTCTAAGTAGTAGCTCAAGAATCCAATCTACAAGCAATGCGATCGAAATCCATTTCTTCAGGATTAGATTCCGCTCACTTCTTCCCTTAAGCTTCCTCTCCTTTTCTTTGATCTTATAAAACATCAATTGTAATCTTATCACATCATGTATTAAGAATCTATAATATGAACTTAAAAGAGTTAGTTAATGGATTTTACCTAAAGCAGAGCCATACGTTTTGACTCTCCCATCTCTTAGATCTCTTAGGTAAATAGGGCAGCTTCGTCTCCAATGCCCCTTCTCTTCGCAATAAAAGCAAATTGACTCCTTTGGAACAACACATGGAACTACTTCAGACTTTGCCTTTCTCTTATGATCAAACTTTTCGATCATGGCATGTCTTTCGTTCCCATTGCCTATATCCATAGAGGTTTGGAAGGCAGATTCATCAATCAACTTTGCTTTTCCAGTGCGCCAAATCATTGCTGATTCAGCAGCAATAAGCATGTAGGTGAGATCTATAAGGGTCATGTCGTGGTTTATCATATAGTACTTTCTTACGAACTCACTATATGAGTTAGGAAGTGACTGAAGAACCCAGTCAACAGCCAGCTCCTCACAGACAATGGATCACGACATTCTTAACCTATCAATGTGTGACTTCATCTCTAGGATGTGTGCACACACCGCCTTTCCTTCTTCATGTTTACTTGCCAAAAGGGCTTGAGTGAGCTTGAACTTTTCAAGCCTTCAAACTTGTGGGTTAAGGAGAATAATTGGAGGAGGTGGAGGAAGTGAAGCATGATCTCTTGTTCCTCGATCGAATCATGGAATATCATCTTCATGTGGAAAGCTTGTTCCACGGGATTTGGGAATACCATAGTTTTCATACTTTGACATCTACAAAACGGAAGAAAACAAATTCAAGTTAGTTGATTAGAATCCTCGATGTGACACCCAAATGAAACATCGAGGCTAGGATCCAACACAATACACTACAACCTAGAAAAGGGATGCCGTAATCTAGTTGCAGAATATTTGAAGGTAGGTAAATGATGATTTACCAATTTCCACCACGAAAAACGAAAAAGAAATTTAAGTTTTAAATCTATTGAAAATTCCTAGATCTTTTGAGATTCATTGAACATTTCAATGGCATGTTTAAATCTCGATATGCCCCTCTAGTTTGTGACTGGGATACTGAGGATCACAAAGCGGGTGTGAAAAACCATGCAAACTTACATGGTGCCCTCACATGTTATAGTCACCTATTTGATGTGCCGGTTAACCACACACTGTCACACCCCAAAACCGATAACGGCTGAATACGTTTCGGGGTGGAGGACGTCATGTACAATATCATCATAATTGCATAATAGTAAAAGCAAGAAACATACAACCATTGCATTTACATAGTGAATTTTATTACAAGCGTGTTTTGTAAGGTTTATCAAACACCAAAAATAATACAAAAATAAGAGAAGGATCTTGTATGCTCCACCTTCTCCAAAATGCTGCACCTGTACCTGCCTATCTTTGACCTGAGGATACAAGTTATTTTGAAAACAAATATCAGCATAAAGCTGGTGAGTTCATAAGAGTTTAGTGTGAGTTTTTGTATAAAAAGCATTAGAACCGATAGTATGAAAAGCTGCAATTTACAGTCATAAGTAGTAGAAAAACCTAGAAAATCCTATATTTTCCAGAAATACATTGTAAGTGGAAACCTTTAAGAAACATGTAATTTTCCATCTTTGAAAACCATTTATTGTAAAAGTATAATAGTGAATCTCCAATAAGTAATGCAATATGGTAGGTTATGCCTGAAGTCAATAATAGTGGTACAAACTTCCTTTAGTGTTAGATACTTGATTACTTCGGGATATTAACTTAACCTTTAGTTTAGTATTTTAGTGCGGTTATAGTGTATTTCTTGTATGTTACCAATAGTGTGAGTAATAGAGGACCCCATGACCTTCCCAGTCATGCATAGTGTAGTGAAAGTAGTGGCATCCCTGGACCTGTACGGCTCGAACTGAAGTTAACAGTCGGGATGTAATAGCATCTGCCCCGTATAGATCTATACATATAGCGTCGTCTTCCTGTCAGAAAACTCTGGGCGTAGTGCGTAGCGAATAGAGTATCTCGTAGTGAGTTAGTGTGTTATCTCCTGATTAGTGCTTTCACTTGTATTGTAGTGTAGTAGTCTTTTGTATAACTCGTAGTGTGTTCTCTTAATAGTGTATAGCATCGTATTAGGGTGTATTATAGAGTGTAGAGTAGTAGCTATAGTAAGCAATAATGGCCTTAACTATACCTATTATAGTTAACTTAGTGTGTATGGTTCTTGTAAATTTAGTGGTTTAAACATTGAATGACTTGAAAATACTAGGATCCAACACTAATATATATGATATATAACTAAGAAATCAACGATAGTCGGACGGATAACAACTACCCGAAGCCCACAATCAAACAAGAACAGTAAATAAGGCGAGCTATCGGTCCTAAGTCTTTCAAGTCTTACTTATATAAATATATTAGTGTGGTTAAATTTTATAAGGAATTTATTTAATAAAAATCTTGTCAAAAAGGAACATTTAGAAAATAGTTTATTTATCCAAAACAGTTTTGAAAACGAAAGTCCTTTTATAAAACATAGTGGTAAATCACATGTGATTTGAACTACGGATAGTGAATCACATGTGATTAATTTCCATAAACATGTATAATTGACTTGTATCCCCCCCCCCCAAACATGTAAAAACGATTGAAAGGTTCATTAAAGGTGTATGAACTCACCTGAAATCGCGTAAATCGGGTGAATCGGGTAAATCGGGTGAAAGTGTCGCTTGAGCGTTTTGTACCAAATAACGACTTGTGCACCTTTTAGGACCCTAATGTCATATGAAATATGTATTTTTCAAGAAATTAATCATTTTATGCTTTTCATTAAAGTATTTAGGCAATCTAGCATCGATTCGGGGTTCTAGGGCTTAGAAGGGGTTCCCGGGAGTGGTATAAGGCCAAGAGGGGTTTGCGCGGGAGTCCAAGAGTTCACTCCATTGGAGTTTACGGCCCAAAGGCCACTCCTTGGGAGTTTACGGCCGTAAGCCCCCTAGGCTTGGCCATAAATTCATGTACTCCTCTAAAAGTGCAAGTTAAGGCCTCAAATCAACTCCTTATATTTCTAGTAAATGCCTAGGACTAATTTGGAGGGTTAAAACCTTCATTTGGTGTCACTTGGGGGAGTTTACGGTCCAAGCTTGTGCTTGGGCCGTAAAATCCATTTTGTCCCTCAAAATGGATTGTTAAATGGTCCTAAGCACTCCCTTAAATCATAACTAAAATCTAGAAGGCCTTAGATGAGTTTTTGGGACTTTTTACCAAGGAAATTGGGTGTTTACGGCCCAAGCATAGTCTTGGCCGTAAACTCCTCTTTTAGGCTCTAAAATGTGTTGTTTAATGGCCTTAAACATTTACTAGGGTCCTAACTTAATTCCAACATGCCTTAGATGAGTTTTTGGGGCTATTTGGCATAGAATTCAGGTGTTTACGGCCTAAGTATGAGCTTGGGCCGTAAACTCCCTTTTAGGTCTTAAAAACTTGTGTTTTGGTGTCTAAACTCATCTAGGTATACCCCTTGATTATTGTACAAGCTTATAGGAAGTAAAAACAGGACATTTGGCCAAGTTTTGGGTGTTTACGGCCTAAGGGGTTTCCTAGGCCGTAAACTCCCTTTATCCACTAAATCTCATGGTTTTTGGCCTCTAAATGCAATGGAATATGTTTAGAATAAGATAGGGAAGAAACACTTACGTTTGGAAGTCGGAATTCACGGTTTTGGAGTCGGGTTCGGGTCTAGAGAGAGAAAGTAGTGAGAAAGAGTGAATGAGTGGTAAAAGAGTTTCCAAATGGTGTTCACTCTTATTTTATATGCCTCGGGTATTGCACCCGGTACACGGCTACCCGATGCTAAAGTTTAACGGGGTTAAAACTTTTTACCCGGGTGAAGTGGTTGAAAAGTAATATAACTCTATTTAGTTGAATGGGGTTAACACTTACAAGTTATAATTACTTATGATGATATCAAGAAATATAAATAACTAGATATTTATTTATTGACGACTCCAAACATTACGGGAAAATAATATATAACGACGAATTCTGTTAGTGAAGATGGGATTATGTAACGGAAATAAGTTTGGGTTGTCACATTATACCCCCGTTAGGGGAATTTCGTCCCGAAATTTAGAATTCATACAGATAAGAATTACAATACCATTAAGCGAAGAGATGGGGATATTTGAGTTTCATTTGATCTTCGCGCTCCCAAGTAAATTCCGGTCCCCGCTTGGCGTTCCACCGAACTTTCACAATTGGGATGTGGCTTTGTTTCGTTCATTTTACTTCCCGATCCAAAATCTCTACAGGCTCTTCCACAAAGTTGAGGCTCTCATTGATCTCGATCTCGTCGAGGGGAATCACGAGAGTCTCGTCGGACAGGCATTTCTTCAAGTTCGAGACGTGGAAGGTAGGATGTATGTTATTTAGCTTGTGGGGTAGGTTGAGTTTGTAGGCTACAGGGCCGATTCTAGCGAGAATCTCAAAAGGCCCTATGTACCTTGGGTTCAGCTTTCCACGCTTTCCGAAGCGTATCGTGCCCTTCCAGGGCGAGACCTTTAAAAGGACTCGGTCTCCCCCTGGAATTCCAAGGGTTTTCTTCGTTTGTCGGCGTACCTTTTCTATCGATCCCTAGCGGCTTTTAATCGTTCACGTATCTGTATAATCTACTCAGTTGGTTCTCGAATGATCTCCGGATCAGTGAGGGCGCTGTCAGGAACTCGTCCTTTAGCTAACTGAGTGTCACCC